>NC_052155.1:105819627-106168206 GCF_902713615.1 Scyliorhinus canicula | reverse complement strand
TGATGTAGGCTCTGCTGAAGGATGCTCCAGACTCTGAGACAAGTTCAACGTATTTGGGTGATTAACAATGCTCCTAAATGAGTTCGACACTGTTAATCTGACTCTAGTAACTCAGTCTATTCTGCTAACTATACAAGCTTGCTCTAGACCAAGGGCGAGGGTGTGATGATTCTGATAATCACCCTGTCTTGCTCTCTAGGTTTCTGCCGGTAGAAGAGGCAGAGCCTGTGTGCCTTGTCCTTTTTATAGTGCTCATGTAGTGCCCCCTTGTAGTAATGTCACTTCTGGGTATCCTGATTACCCATTGATTGTGTCTTGTTCTGATGACCCATTGGTTGCATGTCTACATATCATGACATATGGTTCCCCTGATCATGAAGACACGCATAGAAGATGAGGATGTCATTGTAATAATATTTATTCTTGACACGCATAAAGATAACCATGCAATTCTATGTACAAACAATTAGGTCCACATTACTGTGGAGCTAAGGTGAGATGTGACTCTCCCATTGTCCGTTCTGCTACCAAGTGCCCCGTCTTGTCTGTCCCTTGGTATATATATATATATATGTCTTTATGAGTGCCTGCTTCCACCTACTGGCAGGAGGTCATGACTGTCACTACATTTATTGATCAGTAGCTATATACACTGGTGCTATTATATACATATATACATTGGTGTAGCTATGTACACAGATGTGCCTATGTGCATCACTGCGACTCATGTCGCATTACATTCGGCCCCCACCAACAAGCCTGGACTTGCAGAGGCCTACCGACTGAACTGGCTTGGGACAATTCACACCTCTTTAACCTGGAGTTACCTCTCTCTCTGCATCTTTGATGATTTGATTGCCTGCAGGTGCTCGCATTCCGGGGCATCTCTGACTGTGTCTATATAAACATTTCTGGAACAAGCCTTTCCATTCACCTGAAGAAGGAGCCGTGCTCCGAAAGCTCGTGTTTGAAACAAACCTGTTGGACTTTAAACCTGGTGTTGTAAGACTTCTTACTATGTGCATCACCACAGGGAACACCCCCAGCCCTTGACCACAGAGTGGCAACCACCCCCTCCCAACCACAAAATGTTTGATCACCTGCCCCTACCCCACCGTCCACACAAACCATTCTGGCTTCAGAGTGACCAAACCCCACGCCCCATCCTTGCTGGCATCAAGCCCCCCACCCCCATCGCCGTCAATATCCCTTCCCCCCTCAGGTGAGTTGCACTCCACTATGGGCACGTCAAAGACTCTGCCCCCTTTTGGCCCCCCTTCTGGCCATGCCTCTTTGGCAGTGCCAACTTGGAAGTAGCAACCTGGTTCCGCCTCCTAGCAGTGCCAGGCACTGACTTGCCATGTCCCCATCCACCCGGGGGCTACTATGGCACCTAAGCGCCCCCAGTTGTGGTCCTCACATCTGGCTCCGTTTGTGGAGACCAGTAGTGATTTGCGCCAGCATCATGTCATGCCAGCAGGTGGGAACAGAGCACGTAGCCGGAAGATGCGGTGTCAAACCGACCTTTGCATTTTGAAATCTCTTTAAATGCATGGTAATCAGGTTCAGTGCCCCCTTATGTATTTATAGGGCTGAGCCAGTTGAAAAGGGGTTGGGGCAATGGGTAAAAGTTCTCTCTTCCTCCATTTTCTTCAGTCACACAAAAGTAGAAGTGTATAGATCTTTACAAAACAGAAACAGACCATTTGACCCAGCATGTGTGTGCTGGTGTTTATACTCCACAAAAGGCACCTCCCACCTTAGTTCATCTAGCCCAGCAACATTTCCTTTTGTTCCTTTCTCTCAAACACTTAGCTAGTTACCCCTTAAATGCTTCTGTGCTACTCGCCTCAGCCATTCCATGTGATAGTGGATTCCACATTCTCACTATTCTTATACTAAAAATCATCACTTTGATTTTTAGCTTTAATTTGTTAATTCTTAAATTGAAAATTAAGATTTTTAAAAATTTGTTCATGGGATGTGGGCATCGCTGGCTGGGCCAGCATTCATTGCTCATCCCTGAGAACATTTGTCAACCACATTGTTGTAGATCTGGAGTCACATGTAAGCTAGACCAGGTAAGGACGATAGATTTCCTTCCCAAAAGGACATAAGTAACCAGATGGGCTTTTATAACAATCGACAGTCGTTTCATGTTTTTTTTTCGACTTTTAATTCCAGATTTGTTTTTAATTAATTGAAATGTCATCATTTTCCATGGCAGAATTCAAACCTGGGTCGCCAGAGCATGACTCTGTGTCTCTGGATTAATAGCCCAGCAACAATACCACTACGCCACTGCCTCCCACATATATTGATATTTCCTGTGATATGATCAAGTATGTCTAACCTCGTGGCAAAAATGTCATGGAGTTGAGAGAAGAAAGTACTCTCATTTACCTCACTTATACAATAAACACCTATTGATGTTTTAATCTGCTTTATGTTTAAAGATGTATATCTCACACTTGCAAGTTCTGCCAAACGTTTGATTTACTGAAATATTAACCAGACCGGAATTTTCCAATCTTTGTGATTCACTTTTCCTGCCCGCAGCTCAATCCCGGCCGTGGGTTTCCGGGTGGCGTAGGGTGGCTTCAATGGGACATGGACAAACGGTGGGAAGAGAGAATCCCGCTCCAGCGAGCGGCGTGCCGCCAAAACACCCATGGCTGAGGAATCAGAGAATCCAGCCTCTAACCTTTATTATTGTAATTGTGGTGCACTTCCAGCATTTTCTGTTTTCATTGCAAATTTATAAGTATGAGGAGTCTTTTTGACACATTTCTTCTTTTTTCGGCTTTGAATAAGATCCAATTCTGACTGTTTGCCCCATTTTTGACATGAGTAAAGACAAAGGCTTTGACCCCACACTGTGAAACATTCTGGAAATCTAGGCGATGAGGTGGAAGTGATTGCAAGAAACATACGTCAGTGCGGAACTCAAGTGATATCATAAGCTATGAAAATGAAACTTGAGAAGGTTCATGTTGTCTGAACCACAAAATGAGATTACTTACATTGGAGTTACTCCCATACACACCCTTATTTTAAAAATACATAGATAAATCTACACAGAATAAACAGTTGGTTAACAATCAAAGTAGAAACAGACCTTCAATCAAATCAGAGACCCCTTAGGATAATAATTGTTTTTTGGCCTGCTACTAAGATGAACGTATAATCATTAACAGAAAAAAAACAGTATAGTTTACTCGGATCCAGCAACATATTATTGATTTTTGAAAATAAATTTAGAGTACTCACTTATTTTTTTTCCAATTAAGGGGCAATTTAGTGTGACCAATCTACCTAACCTGTACATCATTGGGTTGTGGGGGAGAATGTGCAAACTCCACATGGACAGTGACCCAGGGCCAGGATCGAACCGAAGTTCTCAACATTTTAGGCAGTAACAGTAACCACTGCGCCACCGTGCTGTCCTACAATATATTGTTGGTATGAAAAGTTTGTGTTCCTGGTATGCAGCATATGTGATCCTCGATCTGGAATCTGAGCAAAGGATGAAGTGGCGGGTCAGTAGATCCCTCAACATTTCCCATGCAAATAGATCTCACAACATTTCCCACAGAGGTCCAATGCATGGCTCAATGACAGTCCAGGTGACCAAATGGGTCTCTGCATTGGTCATGACCTCTGCACTGGCATCAATAGCCACGACCTAAGTGGGTACCCCTTATCACCCCAAGAGCCAATCAGTCCTTCAGGGGTGTCCCTCGAAGACGCCAGTGATTTCGGACGGCCCAATATGTAGCTGCCGTGCACACTCCCTGGGAAGTATTTACGCACATGCGTGATCTTGGGGTGGTGGTCGTACACAAGTTGAACGTTTAGGGAGTGGAACCCCTTCCTTTTAATGAAGGGTGCTTCCACACCACCTGGTGCATGCAAGGCAACATGCGTGCCACCTATTGCCCCCTGGACCTGGGACTTCCCGGCGATGGCAGAGAATCCAGCTGCCTGGGCAAACCTGGTTGCTGATAGCCTCCTCCTGCATGCGGTGCCAAGTCTGTAAGGACTTGACACAGGTGACGCACTGTCTCCTTGTTGAGGCAGAGCCTCCTACGGAATATGCTGCCCGACATCTCTTCAAATGACCTGTGATGGATGTTCACCTTGGGCCGTCCCTGGCCTCCATCCCTGGTCCCTCCCTGGCCTGATGGGCACTGGGTCTTTAGGGTGTGGGGATCACATGGGCTGCCACTTCCAGCTTCTGTCGTCGCAGCTGCCGCCGCATTCTGCGGTGTCTGGCTGCCTGAACTACCACCGCCACCGCGAGGGCAGCTACTGCAGGGTTCACAATATCATTCATACTGTGATACCTGTAGGGAATTGGAGAGGCTGAGAGACCGACAACAAGTATTGCATCCACCCTGCTACCCTCAAATCCCCCAAGCCTCTCCCACACTTATGTTCCTTGCCATCTCTCAGGCAATGAGCGGTTGTGCTGGGGACCCCGCCCTGCACGCGAATCCCCGGCCACAGCAAGGGCCCCTGTGCACCGGACCCCAGACCCTGGACCCCAGACTCCCACCAGGAACAGTACTGGGATGGGGGTCAAGTCCCACCCCTCCCCCACAACCCCCTCCCCGATCCACACCCCCACTCACTAATCACGGGGTGTCACCAATGTTGAAGTCCAGCTCCTGGGTGTACGAATGTTGGCAGCTGCCCCTGTGGTGTTGAAGCCTCTAGTGTTCAGGCAGCGTGTCCAGGCCTCACAGTCTGATTGGGATGCGAGGCAGTAACACCCGCCTGCGACATGGCACGTCTACCCAAAGGGAATCCAGTTGGGTGCTGCGAAGTGCTCACATTACTAACATTGCCAGTTTCCTATTAGCAGTTGCCTTCAGCTGTGTGACAAGAGGTCACCATGGTCAACAGAGGTCAAAGTGACCTTCACCATATTACCATGGACAGGGCTCTGTTCTAGGGTGTTCGGTGGGGCGGGCGGGCAGCAGCTGGAGTTGCCCCTGTTATGGGTACACACAATCCGGCGGGGGGGGGGGGTAGTGACATGTCTGATCCTCCCCGCCCCCCTCCACCACCACCCCACCGAGCTCTGGTGCCCCAGGCTGATTGCCCGATTTCCATGATGGCTACTCACCACCTCGGCTCCCCACAGCAGCCAGCTTTTAAATAGGTGTGCTCAAGGGCGCCTGTGTGACCGCTCACTGGGAAGCCGGGTAGATCACTGCAGGCAGTTCAATAGGGGTCCTTCTCGTTACTGGGATGGAGATTGGCCTTAATTCGTGATTATCGGTTTCCCACCACAACACGGCGGGATCCGGATCTTACCAATGGGAGCGGCCAGTTGGCCGCAATCCGATTGGTGCCCGGCGTAGTTCCCGATTTCAGACTCTCCTGCCATCTAACCGGTTCACTCGGATTCGCACCTGGTGCAACGCGGCTGTTATATCGTGTCCCTTGTCTGCAGTGTTACCTTCTTCAGAACAAACTCTAAGTCCAAATCACAGGATGTCTTGTATCATTTCCTCTCTATTAAGGTATACAGAAAACGTAACCATACACACTTAAAGGTATATCATAACATCTCCCATCTTCAAATCAATATTCCCTCCTACCAATACCCGCAGCTATTTATAACACATGGAAATGCTCAATTATACATTACAGAGTTATGACTGAAGATACTCATAGATTTATAAGTCCCTGAAGCATCGTGGTGATCTACATTTACGACCCAACTTAGTAACTGTAATGTTAGCTTGCAATTGTTACATTTTCTCAAAATGGTCTGTGGGAATGTCATACTTGTCGCTTGGATTTTGCTTTGGATGCAGTGGAGCTATATTGTGATTGAGGATTGGTATCTCCCTGATTTGTCCTCTGTTCTACCTCACAAACTGACTGCTTGTGACGTACTTTCTGTGGGATCCTGAATTTGAACCTGTTGCCTTATCTATATTTTGTATAATTTAAAATTTCCAATTAAGAAGCAATTTAGCGAGCCCAATCCACCTACCCTGCACATCTTTGAGCTGTGGGGGTGAGACCCACGCTGACATGGGGAGAATGTGCAAACTCCACACGGACAGTGACCTGGGGCCGGGATTGAACCCAGGTCCTCGGCACCGTGAAGCAGCAGTACTAACCACTGCGCCACTGTGCCACCTGTTGTCTTATCTTCAAACTTTGAAACTCTTTACCTGCATTCCTGTCATACATGTCTTTCCCCTCCCAATCCTTTATAAAGTTCTCCTCTGGCATCTGAAAGAATATATTGATGAATACTAGATAGATTCATTCGCAGTGGTCTGCCAAACATGAGTTCCACTGGCCAATGGAATGGCTGTACTTAGAAGTGTTGTCTTGATATGTAACATTGGAATGTATAGTTCTTGTTTTGTCAGTCTGTACTTTAGGATTATTGAATCATTCTTTCAGCTATGCTGCTAAATCTGGAGTAGTGCAGATAAGTAGTGTGATCTCGCCCCCACTTCTCACATGTCCCTAAATGGCTTACCAGTATGAGGACCATCATCTGAAACTATCTCCCTTGGTGTCCCAAATAAACTGAAAAAAGCACTTAGCGTGGATGTTACAGTTGTGCTTGACGTATCGTGCAATTGACAATGATAGGATACTGAGAAAAATAATCAGTGACAACTCCGAAATTATTTCTTTGGGTGTGGAAGAAATCAGAAACAATTTTTCCCCAATGATGAGTAGAAGCTTTGTGTGGTAATAATGGTTCCTTGGTGCTGAATTGGCATATTTTTCTGGCACTTCTTAACTGTGACCTTAAGGTCATCGTTCATACCCAGCCAATAGACTTTCTCTCTTGTGAGCCTCCTCGCAGGACCTATGTCCATGTGTGACTGATGACGTTTCTGTAGTGTGTCACTTTGCAACGACTCCGCTATGATGCCCTGCTTACCCTTAAAGATGATTCCCTGGGCATCAATGGTATTGCATGCATAACTTTGCATCTCCCAGAAAAATATCAATTTTGTCAACACACTCAGAGTATTGTGATGTCAGATCACTAACTGAAGTGATGGGAGTATCTTCTGATGTTGATTTCTCATGTGGTATCTGGCTTATTCCATGTATGATTACCAATGTAAGATTCTGATATTCTGGTCGAGCTGGAATCGCTGGACCTCTGGGTTCCACTGTGTAGAATATCTGTGTCACCCAGGATGATTTGGTTGTATTTACACTTTAGCATGGTGCATTCTACACATGGAACTGCTGAGTATGCTGAAAGGTTCATGTTTGAGTTTCGCCATAGCCTTCCACTCCTTGCAGAATTCTCAGAGGCATTTTTGTGGCACTTGCCCCTGTGTCTATTTTTGCCAATAAAGAGTGCTCACGGACTTTATGAGGACACATGATCGAATTGTGGCAAATACTTCTGACAATGTAATGGCATCTATCGGTTCTGCTGTACGATAATTGTGGACTGTGTGCTCACTCTGCCTCACCACTGCTTGATCATTATTGTCATTGTCTGTTTCCTCCGCCACCTTTGTGTACGCTTCTCCTTCTGGATCTGGTATGGTTTTTGTTGCTGCTTGAAGGTGTTTATGGGCTGCCTGAGTGTTTGATGACTTCTCATAGGTCCTTCAGCCTTTGCTGTTTTGCATTACCATTGTCAGTGACCCTTTGGACAAATTCCTGGCAGAAATGTTGGCCATCTCTTTGATGCATGGAGAAGTCTGCATTTCCATATATCCTCTCATATTTGGTTATTCTATTCACTGTGCCGAAGGTTGGGGTTGCACATAGGACATAGGAGATTTGTTGACCTGAAGTAATCAGTTCATACTTTTGTCCATCTGTTTTGTTACCTGTGTGGTAGGTAACATGTGCTACTCAATCCTTGGTTAATGATGAGGTCTTCTGAATCTTGATAAGGTTAACAAGATCTAACTACAGTAACTATATGTAACTCCACTAGCCATCTGAACTAATCTGTTAATGTCCTGGTCACAGCGCACCCAAGAGAGAGGGAGAGACACAGTGTGGTTGCTTTTTATACCCCTGTTGGTCCGGCCCGCCAGTGATCATGTGGTGCTACTGATTATACGTTAACCCCTTATGTACATGCACATACAGAGATCATCAAATCCCTCTTTTTCTTCTTGTGTTACATATTTTCTGTACGTTGTAAAGAAAATTGAACAAACATAATGGATGCAGTTTGCAACCGCATTACGTAAAATCAATGAGTTAATCAGTCAAATGGTAATACATTTAGTCTCTTAGGTTTTTCTTCTCGTTTGCTTGAAACAGGTAGACAAATTATGTTATGTACAATTTGTGATGATATTGATGATTATACAAAGCCAATTAATATTTATGAGTCCAATCTTAATTTTTAAAAATTGTGAGTCCAAACTTCATGAATTTGTTCGGTTGAGTTGCTTTCTTCTTCTGTTGTCGAAGTGGTGATGTTGATGTCGTTATTTCTTTGTGAGTCAGTGTTCTTGCGTTTGAGTGACCAACAAGTCATCATGACGTGTTCGAATGGTCGAATCAGTTTGTCGTCTGATTTAGACTTTCTTTTTTTTCCTCTATGCTTGTGGTAGCGATTCTGTGTTACACCGTTGTCTAACCTGGACTTTTTCCCGTGCTTGCGGTATTGATTCTGTATGTCATCTTTGTTGTCTGACCTGGACTTTTTCCTGTGCTTGCGGTATTGATCTAGTGTGTAATCTGCCTTGAAAGCTGGTGTGCATGCTTGTTCTGGAGCAGATGTGAATTCATGAGATTTTTTTGTCATGCCATGGCATGTTTGTAGTCTTGTCATTGTTTTGCAGTGTGCTGTGGCATTGTCCTTCATGTGCAGAGTTGTACCATGTTGTACAGGTCATTGTTTCATTGTTGTTATTTCTGTCATTTCTGTCTTTGTTGTTTTCGTTGTCGTTCTTGTTGTTGTTGTTCTTGTTGTTGTTTTTGTCGTGCTTGTTGTTTCTGTTTTTTGTTGTTTTCACTGTTATTCTTGTTGGTTTTCTTGTTGTGTGTGTTGTTTCTGTTTTCGTTGTTTTTGTCGCTGTTCTTGTTGTTTTTCTTGTCGTGCTTATTGTTTCTGTTATGCTTCTTGTTGCCTTTGCTGTTCTTGTTGCGCTGCATGTTGTTTTGTTGTTGCTGTTGTTGTTCTTGTTTCTGCTGTGCGTCTTGCGGTGTTTGTTGTTCTTGTTGCGCTCAATGAGTGTTCCATGTGGATGATTTGAGTCATTGTCACAGTTATTTGTGTCTGTGTCCGTTGTGGTATCTGTTACATTGAGCGTTTCTTCTTGAGAATTGTGAGAATTATCTGATGTTGCATTGATGTTGGTGACATCAGTCATTTGTGGTGGAATTGATTCCTCTTCTTTGCTTCCTTGGTACTCCTCTTCTAGAGTCATTACTGATTCACTTGAATCATCATTGATTTCGTGGGGCTCCTCTTTTGGAGTCATTTCAGGTTCACATGAATCATCATTGATTTCTTTGTGCTCCACTTTGGAGTTATTTCTGGTTCATTTGAATCACCTGGAGTTTCTTGGTGCTCCTCTTCTGGAGTCAAAATCTTAACGATTTCATTCTCTTGTGGGTCTTGGTGCTCCTCTTCTGGAGTCAAAATCTTCATGATTTCATTTTGTTGTGGGTCATGGTGCTCCTCTTCTGGAATCAAAATCTTCAAGATTTCCGTTGACGTGGTCTCTCTAGATTCTTTATGCTCCTCTTCCGGAGTCAAAATCTTCAAGATTTCATTTGATGTGGTCTCTCTGGACTCATGAGTTGCTGTCCTCTGATTGTTGAGTGCTTCTGTACAGACGAGCTGAGATCTGTCAGTCTCGCTGTGATCCTGCACATCCTGTATGTCAATTGTGATCACTTTGTCACTATTCTCACATATAGTGGGTAGACATTCAGTGTCTTCTTGTTGTTTAAATGAGCTGGTTAGACTTTCAATGTCTTTTTGTTGTTCACGTGAGCTTGGTAGACTTTCATGGTCTGCTGCTGGTTGCTCAGATAAGGTGGATAGACCTTCATAGTTTTGTGCATGTATGGCGTTCGCTATGGCGTGTTTGCTTGCTTCCATTTTGAGTCTGTCAATGAGCTGTCAGTAGAGGCTTGCATCGTCCTCTCTGTGGAGCCTTTCATCGCTCTCTCTGTGGAGTCATGCAGTTTTCTCGCTGTGGAGTCAATCTGTGCTCTCTCAACGGAGTTGTTCTGTGCTCTCTCTGTGGCGTCGTCTTCTTCTTGGGTATTTAACAGGTTGCTGTCATCCAATGTATCGACAATCTGCCATGGCATTATGGTATTGGATTCATCTACCATGAGTAGAGTCGTGTTGAGCTGTGCAACCGTGTTGCTGATGTTGTGATCAGCAGATCCGAATAACTCAGCCATATCTGAGTAGCATTGTGTGTATTGTTCGATAGACCAATCATCTCTTTTTATTTTGGATTTGTCATTGTGCTCTTCACTTTGGGTGGTGAAACTGCTTGTGCCAGGTTGTTGTGAAAGTTATTTTCAACTGCTGGTGTAAGTTCAGGCATTGTTCTGTCTTTTGAGGTAAGAAAATTGGGTTTTGCAGCTTTAAAAGTTCTTTTTTTCAATTTTTGTCCATTTCCTTTTTAAATGGGTGTGGTCCGAGTCCTCTGATGTCATGCCGCTCGTGGCGTCATGCGCAGGGCTCAATTGCGCATGCACAATCCAAGTTTCCTTTACTGTGCATTCTTTTCACAACTGCTCATGCGCGGCTTCTTGCGTATGCACAGAACACTGTTTCGCCGGTTTGCGTCTTTTAGGGTAGTGCACATGTGCGTACTGGCTGGAACGCTCTCGCTCAAGATGGCTGCCAATCAAAAAGTGCTGTTTCATCGAGTGAGATTCGGCCTCTGCCTCGTGGTGAGTATTCGTGCCATTTTTACGGATTTTGTTTTCTAAATGATGATTCTGTCTTTGTAAAGACTCAAAGTATTGATTTTGCTTTTGTTCAGAAGCAAGGCATTTTTGTATAGTGATTTTTAACGTTAAATACATTTTTGTGAAAGCTCTTTCCTCAATTTTCTTTCAGATAGTCCATAAATTAATTGATCCAATATCTTAGCATCTCTGAAATCAGCATAATTACAGCCTTGTGCTAGTTCCTGGAGGTCTGTAATAAAATCAGTGATGGGCTTACCGTTTCTCTGGCATCTATTTTTTTTTTTTAATTTAGATTAGCCAATTATTTTTTCCAATTAAGGGGCAATTTAGCGTGGCCAATACACCTACTCTGCACATTTTTGGGTTGTGGGGGCGAAACCCACGCAGACACGGGGAGAACGTGCAAACTCCACACGGACAGTGACCCAGAGCCGGGATCGAACCTGGGACCTCAGCGCCGTGAGGCGGTTGTGCTAACCACTAGGCCACCGTGCTGCCCTTCTCTGGCATCTATGCCAAAAGATAAATCTTTCCAGCATCTCACCAGGCTGACTTTTACAATGTTCTTCAAATTTTGCGATAATCACTTTAAACTTAGTTTTGTCTTCACCTTCCAAGAAATTAAAGGAGTTATAGATCTCTATAGCTTCATGCCCTGCTCTTCCGAGTAGTATTGCTATTTTCCTTTCTTCAGAGACCGTGTTTAAATTATTAGCTGCCATATATACTTGGGACTTTTGTATATACATTTTCCAGTTATTACTTAAGTTACCATCAGTTTTCAGCTGCATTGATACTTGAACATGGTCCATCGAATCATTTAGTTGTTGAGGATCCACCTGCTGCGAAGTCTTCCACAGTCAAATATCCGGTCTGAATTTTCTTCTCTTTTTGTCTAACCTAATCTAACTAGTTCCGTTAAAGCCAACACGCCTAGTACCATGTTTTGTTACCTGTGTGGTAGGTAACATGTGCGACTCAATCCTTGGTTAATGATGAGGTCTTCTGAATCTCCATGAGGAAGACTCAAACTCGTCCAGTAGTAACAAAAGGTTTATTGAGTAACTATAACACTAATTGCATGAGTTCTTTACTTTAACTTTGATACTCGTGATAAGGTTAACAAGATCTAACTACAGTAACTATACGTAACTCCACGAGCCATCTGAATAATCTGATATTGCCCTGGTCACAGTGCACCCAAGAGAGAGGGAGAGACACAATGTGGTTGCTTTCTATACCCCTGTTGGTCCGGCCCTTTAGTGATCATGTGGTGCTACTGATTACACATTAACCCCTTATGTACATGCACATACAGAGATCACTACACATCTTTGAGTAACTCATCAATTTTTGGGTTTGCCAACAGATCATTTTGAAATGCGTCTATTGGTATTGATGCAATCACTAATTCAGCTATTTTCTTTGCTAGTTCTGCTTTTGAAAAATCACATTAGGTGCCCTTTACTCTGAATCGACTGATGAAGTGATCAATAGATTCCTTAGGTTGTTGGCGGTTGACACAAACTCGAGGCAATGGATACAGAAATTCAGTTTGACTCTGAACTGGTCTTCCAAAGGGTCCAAAACATTTTGGGATCATTTGTTCTATTTCATGAGCCCAGATATGTTGAGCCTATGTAAACCTTCATTTTCAATGGCTAAAAAATCTTTATGGACTTCTTTACTGGATCGAACACATCCGAGTCGACAAACCATAATTCCGTGTGCTGTTTAAATCATTCAAAGGGCAGTATTGTGCCATTTCTTGGGTGGGAAAGGTGGAGGGTAGTCCACGGGTGGTGTTTGTGGGTTTCCCCGCCGTA
Organism: Scyliorhinus canicula; assembly: GCF_902713615.1. NCBI lineage: Eukaryota > Metazoa > Chordata > Chondrichthyes > Carcharhiniformes > Scyliorhinidae > Scyliorhinus > Scyliorhinus canicula. The sequence goes on along the minus strand of NC_052155.1, from coordinate 106,155,466 downwards.
CTTTTAAACTGAATGAGAAAACAAAGCTAAGGGGTTGGTGCCACGATACCATGCTGGTGAGGTGGGCTCTGATTTCACCCACCATTCAGGATTAGCCCACCCCTCCAGCAATTTAGCTTTTTCAAGGGCACCCGATTTTTAAAAATATGAATCGAAAGACAACCCCGCCCCAGCCATGGAATCTCCTCCCCCTTAGCACTGCCCCATAGGACTGGCAGTACAATGATAAAATGACAAGGCAGTGCCACGGCACTGCCCAGGCATGACCCTCTCCGCATTGGGAGCTGTACTCACCTGTGCACCTCTGGTGAGTTCTACTTGCCAGAGGCACATTGTAGGGTTCTGTTGTAATTCACGCCAGCATGAGGACAATTTAACGGGGAAGACCATCAGGCATCAATTATATTTAAACTGAAGAGATCCCAACTTTTAAATTCAGGATTTCTATTCTATCGTGCGCAGAGACAATCAATCAGGGAAACCCCTCAGGGAACTCTCCGGTTCCAGGGTCCAAGCTGCCAGGGTCCCTGTTCCCAGGGCCCTGAGCTTACTCGCTATTGCTCAGGCTTCACACCCTCCCATGTGATTGGCTATAAGCCAGTCACATGACCCTTAGGTCCACCCACGTAAAGGGACTGTGCTCCACATCCGTTCTCCCTGAAGTTCCTTAAACATTTCACACATCAACTATGTACAAGTGCTGCATACAAGGTCAAGAGACATCAGGGGAAAGAGGTAATCAGAGAGTCAGTCTGTCCAGGGACCTTCAAGTCCTTTTGGACCTCCTCAGTTTCCAAATGGCTCAACCACCTTTGAGGTAGTAATGTTGTCTGTAGCAGATGATGGTTTAGGAGGCATGATTTCTTCTGTAGGGCCGCTGGCCTCACAAGCTCCCACCTGCGCAGCTGGTGGAGCAGGCTCCAGTGATCTCGACTCCTCTGCTCAGGAATAGCCACAGACGTGTCGACAACATTGGTGTGGCCCTTATGTTCTGGAATGTGGGTCGCTGCCCCCAGTGTCTCAAATGGTCAACATGCTTCTTGAGAGTCCTGCCATTGATATTTTACTTACATATAAAAAGCAAATGGGTGGCCAAGGAAAGGATTGGACCATTTAGGGCAGTGGGGGGAATCTATGTGTTGAGCCAGAGGAAATGGGCAAGTACTTTGCATTAATGTTCACCAAAGAAAAGGAATTTGTGGAAGCTGATTCTTGGGTAGTCTGGGTCATGTTGGCATCAAAAACGAGGAGAATTTGGGTGTTTTAAAAGACATTAACGTCGATACTTCTCCTGGGTTGTATGGGATTTACCCCAGAATACTGAGGGAATCAAGCAAGGAAATTGTTGGAGCCTTGACTGATATCTTTGTATCCTCATTGGCTACAGGTGAGATCCCAGAGGATCTGGTCCCCACACAACCAGAAGGATGTGGAGACTTTGGAGAGGGTGCAGAAGAGGTTTACCAGGATGTTGCCTGGTATGGAGGGTGTTAGCTATGCTGAGAGGCTGAATTGAGTTGGACTGTTGTTATTAGAACGGCAGAGGTTGAGGGGCGACCTGAAAGAGGTCTACAAGATTATGAGAGGCATGGATAGTGTGGATGGGCAGGCACTCTTTCCCAGGGTGGAGGGGTCAGTCACCAGGGGGCACAGATTTAAGGTCCATGGGGCAAAGTTTAGAGGAGATGTGTGAGGCAGGTTTTTTACACAGAGGGTGGTGAGCGCCTGGAATCCATTAGCAGGGGAGGTTGTGGAAGCAGATACATGAACGGCGTTCAAAAGGCATCTTGACAAATACATGGATAGGATGGGCATAGAGGGATTCGGTACTAGAAAGTGCTGAGGGTTTTGGCCAAGGGTGGTATCATGGCCAGTTTAGACTTAGAGGGCCTAAGGGCCTGTTCCTGAGCTGTATTGTTCTTTGTTCTTTGAGAAAGAGGGGTTGATCATTATGTATGCAATGAAGAAGTTCCATCAATGCATCTAAGGATGCAATTTAGCCATTATCACGGACCATAAACCCCTGTTGGGTCTCTTCAGGGAGGACAAGGCAATTCCCCCGATAACATTGGCCTGCATCCAATGTTGGGCGCTTCTATTACCAGCCTACCAATATACATTCAAGCGTCGATCAGGAGCACAAATACTTTAAGTCAGCTACCGCTGCCTGCGACCCCACCCCCCTTCCCCCTCAATGGACAAAGTCAAGATGACCTTAAACTTTATGGATACCCTACCTGTGATAGCCAAGCAGATTCGAAAGTGGACTCGAAACAAGCCTGCACTAACAAAGTTACGTTACATCGTTCTGAGTGGCGGGTTACAGGAGGATTTGCAGCCCTTCCTCGTGAAGTGATAACAACACAGCGTGGGTTAGAGTATAATTCTATGGGGAGTATGAGTGGTCGTCCCATGACTGGGTCGACGCACGACACTAAAAGTACTACATAATGGACATTCTTGGCATCTCATAATGAAGATATTTGCGATGAGCTATGTGTGGTGGCTCCCACCATTGTCCTTGCTCCACCCCTGGGAATAGCGAGTGCGACCCTGGTGCAGGTGCTTGCTGATTTTGCTGGACTGTTCATGGAATCGATGTTCTTGATCCTCATAGACGCCCGTTTGAAATGGTTGGACGTGCACTGGATGGCCTCCAGTACCTCAAGAGTCATTGTGGAAAAACTGCGGCAGTCATTCCGTACCCACGGAATACCGTAGCTCCTCGTCATGGACAATGGGACCATTAACCAAAATGAACAACTTCAGATTTTCCCAAATGATAGTCCATTAGCCAACTTTTTGCCCACTGATGTAACCTATCAATATCCCTTTGCAAACTGTTTATATCCCTCTCACAAATTGCCTTTCACGTATTTTTGTGTCTTCTGCAAATTTGTCTACAATACATTCACTTTCTTCCTCCAAGTCATTAATATATATTGTAAACAGTTGCTGTCCCAGCACTGATCCCTGTGGAACCCCACTGGTTACAACCTGAAAGAGAACCCCTTACCCCCACTCACTGTTTCCTGCCCATTAGCCAATTCTCTATCCATGCTAATATATTACCCCCAACGCCATGGGCTCTTACCTTATGACTTAACTTTTTGTGAGGTACCTTGTTGAACGCCTTCTGGAATTCCAAATATATCACATCTATTGGTTCCCCTATATCCACTCTGGTTGAGACTTTCCCGAAAAACTAATAAATTAGTCAGACACGATTTCTCTTTCATGAAGCCAAGCTGACTCTGCTTGATTAGATTATGATTTTCCAAATTGTGCTGCACGTAACAACATTTTACAAAGCCTCCTTCAAATTATGGAACCATAAGTCATTGAGGCTGATTACAGGTGAAGACATTTATTTGAATAATGTAGTTGTGGGGACATGAGATTACCATTATGCTATTAACATCTTTCCTATTCATGTTGCTGGTCAGGATGACTGTCTGGTATTGATAACACCCAGTGATTTTGGAAATCTGCCACCTGGAAGAAATATTCTGCCTTCTCCTGCTGCTGTCTCCTTTCCCTCCTGGGAGAAGCAGCGAACCTCTGGGGCGGGATCCTTCCGTAACTGGCCGGATGGCCCCACGCCAGCGCCAAGAGCGGCGCGAACCACTCCGGCACGGGCCAACCGGAAGGTGTGGAACCCTCCGCACTTCCGGGGGCTAAGCCGGTGCCTGAGGGGTTGGCGACCCGCCAACCGGCGGCAAAGGACCGGCGCGAGTTGGCGCATGCACAGAACCGCCGGTGTGTTCCTGCACATGCGCATGGGGTTTCTTCTCCGCGCCGGCCATGGTGAAGCTCTACAGAGGCTGGCGCGGAAGAAAAGAGTACCCCCACGGCACAGGCCCACCCGCAGATTGGTGAGCCCCGATCGCGGGCCAGGCCACCGTGGGGGCCCCCGCTGGGCCAGATCTCCCTGTGCCCCCCTCAGGACTCACCTAGCCGGCCTACAAGTCAGGTCCTGTCTATTTCATGCCGGTGGGACTGGCCAAAAACAGGCGGCCGTTCGGCCCATCGGGGCCTGGAGATTTGCCAGGGTGGGGCGCTGCCAACAGCCCCCAACCGGCATGATGTAAACCCCGCCCCCATGTGAAAACCATCGCCGGAGAATACGGCAGCCGCCGTTGGTGCGGCGGGGTGGGATTCATGCTGCCCCCCCCCCCCCCCCCCCCCCCCAGGGATTTCTCTGACCCGGCGGGGGGGGGGTCGGAGAATCCCGCCCCTGATATTTGTTTGGTACTTTGATGCACTGACTAATTTGACAAATATCACTGGTGGTGGTTTGGGGAAAAAATATGTCCAGAACCTCAGAACTAAGGTGACCTTATAGCTGGAGCTGTGATGCAAGTAGTCAAGGAGCCAGGCTCCAGCGGAAGGGATCTCTCAGAACACCAACAAAAATCATTTACATGTCCAGGGTCGGTATGCCGAGGTCTGAAATGTGAGTCTTTGGTCAAGGATTAAAAGGGGCAAAATGCCTCAGATGCAGTCAGTCCTGCACTCCTCCCTCCATAGAAAGCTCTTTTAGTCCAGGAGTTCCATATAGGCCTGAAATGAACCTCACACTTAACAATTTGCTTGCTGCATGCATTAGCTGCTGTCAGAAACATTAAAGAGCGGGATCCACCCCCGCCCCATGTACCCGCAGCGTGGTTTCTGGCGGCGGGCGCAGCTCGGACACTGGTGGGATCTTCTGGTCCCACCAAAGGTGTTTTGCGTCGCTCTTCCATTCCGCCACCGCGCGAGGGGGGTAGGGCGTGTTCGGATAATTGTGGGGATAGAATTGAGGAAAGGTAGTTTCACAATCAAAAGCATGGTGCGAAAGCAGCAGGAAGTAACTTCGTAAGGATGAATCAGAAATTTATATTCCAAAAGACCTTTTACTCATCAACCAGTACAAACATATTTGAAATGCAAAATTCTCACCTAAATCAAGAGCAGCGAATCATGAATGATCAGCGCCGCTTGCAAGCCCCTCAAAGATTCAGGACGGCTTTGCCTTATTTAATTGAACAGTGAAGATTGCTCACCCATTTCAGCAAGGTACATTCATTGACCCAATGGGTGCCGTCAGACTACACCAATGTTGTGTCAACCTTAAATTGCCGCCCAAAATTTGAGACTATTACGAGACTTGAAGGTCCATTATAACAAGCTTAAGAGCACACCATTTGAATTCAAAAATATACTGCAGGCACTATGGTAATAGCATCCAGCTACAGTTAGTATATCACAAATGCAGCAAGCAAATCTGAACGCTAAGGCAGCCTGGGAACCCAAACCTGGCTGTGGTTAAGTGAGGAGCCATCATCCTGAAAATTCAATGGACTGCTTTCAGCCAATTCTCTACTGAGAAAACAGTGATTCTGAAAAAATTGTTAACTGGTTCAGAGAAGGGAATGTGGAAAGCTTAAAGGACATGACAGATGCCCAAATTAACACCTTGCCTGGTTTACTTTAGCACGTCATACACATTGTGCTGACGAGAGATGCTAACAGCAACATACAAAAATAGATCCTAAATAAAACTGGTAGCAAACTGATTATTTTTAGTAAATTTGTCACACATTTGAAATGTCAGTAACATAAGCTGAGCTCATGCCAACCTGTAGAACACGTTTCTGAATTAAGTTGGTCTTAAATAAACTGTCCCTGTTTAAGGCTGTGGACCCATGACAACAGGGAATGTCTCATACTGGGCTGTGCTGGACTGCTTGGTGGTAGTGGGGAGGGGGTATTGCTGCTGCTGGTGGTAGTGGGAAGGGGGACATGCTGCTGCTTTTACTGCTCCTCAGGCAGTTCAGCACAGGGTCTTTAAGCAAGTGGATCGTCTACACTAATGTACCCTTTGAGTTATCATCTGCAGGATAATATTCAAATCAGTGGAAAATACTTTTTTTAACCCAGTACCATCATGGTGATTGTAGTGTTCAGTGGTTTCATCTGTTTTTGATTATGCTGGTTGGGTAACTGGTCATTGTTTAATTCCTTGACTCTCTACCTCCACCCACAGGCTTCAGTATTGAAACCAGGCTGAGTATGTACCGGAAAGGTGACCATGGGCGGGATTCTCTGGTCGGCGACGCTGAAATTGAAATTGCCGATTGGCTGGAGAATCCCCGTTTGCCCCGAAATCGGGGACGGCACCGCTTTTGCGATGCTCCGCCCCCTCAAAAATGGCGTACACGTACGCTGCACACCATATGGACAGCTTCAGGACATCACCTGAGGCCCTCCCCCAATGCTCCACCCACAATGGGCCGAGTTCCCAACGGCGTGAGTCACTCATGGTTTTTTCCGCGGACCCCGCGTGGCAGCAGCGGACTGTGTCCAGCACCGCCACAGTTGGTGGAGGAGCCGTTCCACGGGTAGGGGGGGCTTTGGCGGGGGCTGGGGGCACTGGTTGGGGGTGGTCTGGAGGTAACGAGGGGTGTTGGTGGGAGACAGTATTTGGCAAGGCGGGTCCATGCCCGTCTGCCGCCGTGCGCATGCCCTGCCATGGACCCGGCAATTCTCCGGCTTTACCTGTGAAGGTTTTACACTGCACAGCTGCTAGCCCCACCAGATGGCGGATCGGTGCAGCTGTTGAGCCATTTTTTCGGGCGTAAACCGCCACTGTTCCCACGCCGGCGTCAGCACTTCGTCTGCAAATCGGAGAATCCAGCCCCATGTGTGGAATTCTCCAGCTCCCCACTGCAGCGGATTTTTCCGTAGCAGAGGCAGCTTGCCATTGGCCGGCAATAATAATAATAATCACTTATTGTCACAAGTAGGCTTTAATGAAGTTACTGTGAAAAGCCTCTAGTCGCCACATTCCGGTGCTTGTTCGGGGAGGCCGGTACGGGAATTGAACCCGCGCTGCTGGCATTGTTCTGCATTACAGGCCAGCTGTTTAGCCCACTGTGCTAAACCAGCTAAACCAACCAATAATATCTTCCGGTCCTGCCAAAGTAGATGGTGATTTACATTCCTTACCCATGCCTACATCGGGAAACCTGCAGCAGAGGTTGACTTTGTTGGGACAAGCTGGAGAATTCCAGCCCATGGGAGTGTCCAAATCCTGTACGTTCTGAGGAGTTTCAAAGGCGAAATTTTCCTGACTCCCTGCACGTTGTCCCTCTGCTGTCAATAAGGGTGGAATTCTCCATTTGATCGACTAAGCTTCACAGCGCCAGGGTCCCAAGTTCGATTCCCGGTTTGGGTCACTGTCTGTGCAGAGTCTGCATGTTCTCCCCATGTCTGCGTGGGTTTCTTCCGAGTCCTCCGGTTTCCTCCCACAAGTCCCGAAAAAAGTGCTTATTAAGTGAATTGGACATTCTGAATTCTCCCGCAATGTACCCGAACAGGCGCCGGAATGTGGTGACCAAGGGATTTTCACAGTAACTTCATTGCAGTGTTAATGTAAGCCTACGTGTGACAATAAAGATTATTATTATTATAAGTGTTGATTTTTTAAAAAATTTAGATTACCCAATTATTTTTTCCAATTAAGGGGCAATTTAGCACGGCCAATCCACCTACTCTGCATATTTTTGGGTTGTGGGGGCAAAACCCACGCAGACACGGGGAGAATGTGCAAACTCCACACGGACAGTGACCCAGAGCCAGGATCGAACCTGGGACCTCAGCGCCGTGAGGCGGTTGTGCTAACCACTAGGCCACCGTGCTGCCCATTATAAGTGTTGATGACGGGATTGAACCAGGTGTGTTCCCCGGTCCAGCGAAGGTGCCAATGCCGGAGCCATTCAGGACATGCTAATGGGCCATCACTCTCCCCATGTGAAACTAGTGCAATTGCGACTGATCTCGGGGCGGATTCGCTGGGGTCAGGATTGGCACTGGAGAGGTTAAAAATCTGTAGCTGCATATATACACTCCACTCCCCACACACTCTCATTCCAACCAGGAAGAGCAGCACCGCACTTTGCAGACTTAGAGCTTGCGACGTTGTTGGACGCTGTGGAGGAGAGGCAGGACATCCTGTTCCCCAGGGTGGGAAGGCAGCGGCCACCCGCCGATACCAACCAGGCCTGGGCACAGGTTCGCACAGCGGTGAGCATCGTGAGCCCCACCACAAAGACCGGGCAGCAAACCACAAGACGTTGCATGACCTCCTCTGGGTAGCCCGGGTGAATCACCACCTTTTTCCCCTCGCACCACCCCCCACCCCATGGCATAACCCCCAGCCCCCATGCAGCCCACACCAGGCGGACGGGTAGGCAATGCTGCATGAGGATGGGCAAACACCTCAGGCCAGCCAGGGTGAGTCACCACCACCTCTGGATCCCTGGCACCAACCCCGTCCCACACCCAGCACATACCCCTCTGCCTCCCACAGGGAGATTGAATCCCAGCTGCCAGCAACCCCTTCACTACCCACACTGTTCCACATGCCAACATCTGTACCGCCTGCCATGCCTTGCACACACAGGCCACCAATTACGGACCCCCTGTGTAGCCTGCGTCTGAGTGTCACTGCTCACCTGCATCCTCCCCAGCCCAGAGACTCTCACCATGGTGGGTCAATATAGTGAAGAGACTCCTGAGACACTCTCTGGTCTTCACATCACACATGGAGTGGTACACCAGGTGGAGGTAGGAACCCCCGAGGGGGCAGACAGTTGGAGGGCGGCCTGAACCCATGGACCTGCTGCAATCCAGACAGGTCTTGCGCTTCTGGAAACGACGGTCCCACCCATTCTGGAGATGTAGAAAGAGAGCCAGGGACTACAGGAGGGGGTGTCAGCAACCCTGAAGGTGTAGTTGGAAGTGTTCAACCGCCTGTAGGACCAGTGGAGGGACATGTGTCCCATCAATCACCCCCTGTACCTGGGACACACCAGCGATGGTGGCAAATCCCGCTGCCCGGGCAACCTGGTGTCGTTTATTCTCAAGAGATTCTCAAGAGAAGGCAATTTATCAAGGCCAATCCACCTAACCTGCACATCTTTGGACTGTGGGAGGAAACCGGAGCACCCGGAGGAAACCCACGCACACACGGGGAGAACGTGCAGACTCCGCACAAACAGAATTGAACCCTGGTCCCTGGAGCTGTGAGGCAGCAGTGCTAACCACTATGCCACCGAGCAGCTCCATGGAACTTCCTTAGGGTAAAGAGGGGAAAATGACCTAGAAACAATATCTGTCCAACCTTGTAAAGGAACAGAAGCAGGATCGGTATATTTTGTCATTAAGCTGAGAATTCCTATTATCTTTCTCATTCAAACTGTTTATATTAATTAAGTTCCCTTCCTTGGAACCACACAATGTGCACTAGCACTCAACAGCAACAGACACCATTTATTCATAGCTCTTACATACTTCACTGAAAGATTTGTTGATACATAACTTCCAAACAAAAATGAAAAAATTATTTTGAAAAAAATTACTGTCTTATTCAACTTGAAGTATCAGGTTCTGATGATGATTTCCGGGAGGAGTTGACATTAATACTGAAGTTTTACCTGATTGACTCCTGTTTGTATAAGTCAATTATGTTTTCAACGAGTAGGTTTCTTTGTAGCCCATAGACGCCGTGTCTGTCCAGAATCACCTCATGTCGACAGGAAGGACAATGGAAACGACCTCCTGACCCCACTGCGGAGCTGCCACGGGTTGACCAGTATGGATTAGATGCCTGGTGAAAATTGAAAAAATAATGTAAATGCAATTTCTACTTATTTTTAGTATAGGTTTTTGTATCTGCTGCAATTTGACACCTTGATATAGTCCTCAGATATTTTAGAAAAACAGACCAACAATTCTTTGCAGTGCATTTTTAATTTCAATTTATCAAACATTTTGTAGATGTTAATACATAGGGCTGGATTCTCCGTTTCAGCTGGTGGGTGCCAGCACCAGCGGAGCATGTGTGGTCTTTTACGACCAAAAAATCGGCATGAAACCCTCACCAATTCTGGGACCGGTGAGGGGCTAGCACGGGCGCTGGGTGGAACTCCCGCCTCCCATGCTGAAAACGGGCGGAAAATGGCCGGGCATCTGACGACCTGTAGCGGTTGCGCAGTGCAACAATGGTGCTGGCCGTGCATGGACCCAACCCGCCATCCGTGACCCCACAGCCCTCCCCCTGGCCACACACTGGATGCCCCCCACCAGTCCCCCAGACTCGCAGAAGCCACCCCGGCCAGCACACAGATCCTGGCCAAGTGTGGCGGCGCTGGACACATCCCACAACAGCCATGCCGGGTTCCCGCACGGCTGAGACCACACGTGTCCCGCGCCGTTGGGAACTCGGCCCATCGGGGGCGGAGCATCGTGGGTGGGCCGGCCGATGACGTGCCAATGCTGTTGCAACGGCATGCGGTACGTGTCACGGTGTCGCCAGTTTGGAGGGTGCAGAGCATCGCTGACCGGCGTCAAAGCGGCGCAGCCCCGATTTTGTCATCAGAGTCAATTCTCCGCCTGAATGCCGAACACGATTTTGGCGCCGGGCAATGGAGAATCCCAACCATAGTGTTTTTATTCAGACAGCAGGAGACCATTTGAGGGTTTTATGTTGGAACAAAAACTTTAGGAATCGCCAGTTAATTTCCTTCTTCAAGCAAATTGAAAAGATTTGTAAATAATTTGATGGAATATTGTTTTACGTACAGTCCAGTCAGATCGTTCCATGCATTAAAAAACATGAGACATACGATAAATACACAATGTAAACACAATGGTGTACAGGGAATTATAGGCCGGTTAGCCTTACTTCGGTCAATCGTAAGATTTTAGAGTCCATTGTTAAGAACAAAGAACAAAGAACAAAGAAAATTACAGCACAGGAACAGGCCCTTCGGCCCTCCCAGCCTGCGCCGATCCAGATCCTTTATCTAAACCTGTCTCCTATTTTACAAGGTCTACTTCCCTCTGTTCCCGCCCGTTCATATACCTGTCTAGATGCCTCTTAACTGATGCTATCGTGCCCCCCCTCTACCACCTCCGCTGGTAAAGCGTTCCACGCACCCACCACCCTCTGCGTTAAAAACTTTCCACGCACATCTCCCTTAAACTTTCCCCCTTTCCCCCTCTCACCTAAACACCTAAAGATGAGATCGCGAGGGCAGCACGGTGGCGCAGTGGGTTAGCCCTGCTGCCTCACGGCGCCGAGGTCCCAGGTTCGATCCCGGCTCTGGTTCACTGTCCATGTGGAGTTTGCCCATTCTCCCCGTGTCTGCGTGGGTTTCGCCCCCACAACCCAAAGATGTGCAGGATAGGTCAATTGGCCACATTAAATTGCCCCCTAATTGGATAAAATGAATTGGGTATTCTAAATTTATAAAAAAAAAAGATGAGATCGCGGAGTATTTGGAAGTGCATGATAAAATAGGACTGAGTCAGCATGGCTTCGTCAAGGGGAGGCCATGCCTGACAAATCTGTTAGAGTTCTTTGAGGAGATAACAAGAAGTTATACAAAGGAGAACCAGTGGACGTGATTTATTTAGATTTCCAGAAGGCCTTTGACAAGGTGCCGCATAGGCGACTGTTAAATAAGTTAAGAGCTCATGGTGTTAAGGGTAAGATCCTGGCATGGTTAGAGGATTGGATGACTGGCAGAAGGCAGAGAGTGGGGATAAAGGGGTATTTTTCAGGATGGCAGCCGGTGACTAGTGGTGTGCCTCAGGGGTCTGTGCTGGGATCACAACCTTTCACAATATACATTAATGATCTGGAAGAAGGTACTGAAGGCACTGTTGCTAAGTTTGCAGATGATGCAAAGATCTATAGAGGGACAGGTAGTATTGAGGAAGCAGGGGAGCTGCAGAAGGACTTGATCAAGCTAGGAAAGTCCAGCAGCCGTGCCACGTAAAACCCCCGGTGTTCCCGACAGAAACGGCTGAAGAATTGCCGGGTCTGTGGTAGCGACGACCTGCAGCGATCGCACCGGACAACATGGTGACGGCCGCACGCGGACCCGGCCTGCCAGGTAGTGCCCCCTGTCACCCGCCTCGCCACGCACCCCATCCCCCGGCCAGCAGCTCTCCCCCCGACTGTGGCAGCGCTGGACAAAGTCCCCAGTTGGCACCACCGGGAAGTCTGCCCATCGGGGACGAAGCACCAGGGGAGGAACTTCAGGTGACATTCCATGGCTGTCCCAGCAGCGTGCGCCGTACTTACCTATGATGCCGTTTTGGATGAGGCGGAGCATTCAAAAACAAGCATCGCCCCCGATTTCAGTGTCAAAACGGATTCTCCGCCTGATCACAGAATACAATTTTGGGGTCGGCTAGCGGAGAATCCCGTCCATAGACTATTTTCTAAATAATATAATGTAAGATAATCTTTATTGCCACAAGTAGGCTCACATTAACACTGCAATGAAATTACTGTGAAAAGCCCCTACTGACCACACTCCGGTACCTTTCAGGTACGCAGAGGGAGAATTCAGAATGTCCAATTCACCTAACAGCATGTCTTTCGGGACTTGTGGGAGGAAACCAGAGCACCTAGAGGAAACCCACGCAGACACGGGGAGAACGTGCAGACTCCACACAAACAGTGACTCAAGCCAGGAATTGAACCTGGGACCTGGAGCTGTGAAGCAACAGTGCTACCCACTGTGGTACCGTGCTGCCTGTATGGGGAAATGCCGAGGAAATCAGAAGCACAAAAGGACTTGGAGTCCTTGTTCATGGTTCTCTTAAGGTTACTGTGCAGGTCAGTCAGCAGTTAGGAAACGTATCAGCCATGATTGAATGGTGGAGCAGACTTGATGGGCCAAGTGGCCTAATTCTGCTCCTATGTCTTATGGTCTTATAGACATAGACATCGGGTGAAGCATATGGAGTATAGTGCCACAACAGTAGAGAAGATGCGTAGAGAGATCAGTTCAGTTCATAAGAGGGTTATTCAGGAGTTCTCAATCCCATTAACGCGAGGGACCCCATATCTAACGGTCAGCCATGATCCAACAGGCTCCCAAGTGAACGGTCTCGCGGACACCCTTTACCAGACCTATTTAAAGACGTGAAGCCAACGCAATGTCTGCTGTGGGGATCGGAAGAGGTGAGTAGCTATCTTGGAAAACAGGCAGTCAACCCAGGGTCACCATGGCTGCTGCCCCAGTTCTGGGGGAGGGGGGGTGGGGGGTGGCAATGTGCAGCCGCCGGTGGGGAGACCAGCCTGTCAGGGGGGGTGTCAGCCGCCATCGGTGGGGGGTCACTTTAATCCCCACTGACCTGGCTTGCACAGCTGTTGCCAACAGGAAATCGGCAATGTCAGTAATGTGAGCACTTCACAGCTCCAAAGTGGATTCCCGTGGGTAGACGTGCCATGTCGCAGGCGCGTGTTACTGCCCTGGCATTCCAATCAGACTCTGAGGCCTGACCACTGGAGGCTTCAAAACTTCAGGAGCAGCAGGTAACAATTGAACACCTAAGAGCTGGGGGCGCAGCACTGGGGATATCCCCCATGACCAGAGGGTGGATGTGTGGATCGGGGTGGGAGAGTCCCTAACCCCGGTCGCAGTGCTGTTCCCAGTGGAGGTCTAGAGTCCGTGTGCATGGCAGGGTCTCCCAGCAAACCCAATTCGTTGGATGGCACACTGAAAGATGCTGGGAATGTATGGAGAGGCTTGGGGGATCTGAAGCCCTAACTCATTGTCAGTCTGTCACTTTTTCCAATTACCTGCAGATATCACAGTATGGGTGGCATTGTCGACCCCTCAGCAGCTGCTATCGCGGTCTCGGTGGCAGGCCAGGTGGCCAGATGCCAGAGAAAGCAGCAGCAGCAGCTTTGATGAAGGCTCAAGGTGGCAGCCCATGTGCAGGGGCCCACCCCACACCCTGAGGACCCGGCTGCCCATCAGGCCAGGGAGAGACCCAGAGGGGGAGGCCAGCGACGGCCCAAGGTGTACAGATGTTGCTGGTAGTTGGAAGAGATGTCGGAGAGCATGTGCTGCTGGGGGCACCGCCTCATCAAGGGGACAGTGCGGCACCTGTGCCATGTCCTTGAGGACCTTGCACCATGTGTACGAGGAAGCTACCCACTCCTGGTGGCCATCAAGGTCACCGCAACCCTGAACTTTTATGCCTTGGATTCATTCCAGGGCTTGAATGGGGACTTGTACAGCATATCCCAGTCACGGATGCTCTGTTTGCCTGGGCAGCTGACTATATGAACTTTGATCTGGACCAGGCCCATCAAGATGCACAAACAGTAGGATACTCTGCCATCGCCAGGATGCCCCAGGTTCAGGGAGTAATAGAAGGCACGCATGTCGTCTTGTGAGCACAGGGCATCGAGAAATCGAGAAACACGATTCATTAACAGGAAGGGGGTCCTCTCCCTGAACGTCCAACATGTGTGCGATCATACCTCAAGATCATGCATGTGTGTGCACACTTCCTCAGGAGTGTGCACAACAGCTACATCCTGGGTACTTGGAGATCCCCAGCATCTTCAAGGGACACCCCAGGATGACCAGTTGGCTCTTGGGGGATAAGGGGTACCCGCTTGGGCCTAACTAATGACACGAGTGCGGAGGCCGGTGTCCAATACGCAGGCCCAATATAACGAAGCCTATGGTCACCCAGGCTGTCATTGAGCGGTGCCTTGGACAACTTAAAATGTGGTTCCAATGCCTCGACCCCACTGCAGTAAACCCACAGGAGGGTCACCCACTTTGTGGTGGTCTGATGTGTCTTCCAAAACCTGGCGCAGCAGTGGGGCGATGTGCTGGAGGTGGAGGAGGAGGAACATGCGGCCTCGTTAGAAGAGGAGGATGAGGATGAGCTGGACCAGGAGGGGCTGGAGGACAAACCCGGGGAGGATTCGCGGGAGCAGCCGGAGGATGGAGGACAGACGGTGGCGGAGAGGGTCCGGCATACCCAGGAGGTCAGAGAGGCCATCAACCTCGACCGCTTCTCATAGGACGTGGCTTTGCCCGCTATCTTCCTCCCTCCCCCAGAGGCTATGGACCCGCTGGACTGTCGCTGACATCCCCCTCTGCATCTCACGGCTACACCCAGCCCACCCCGGATGGGCCAGCACCACTGGATGGAGGTGCTCCTGGAGAATGGACATGTGGTCAGTGAGAGGGAAGGATCATTATGTTTGACATGAACAACACACAGTGACAGGTCATCTGGGTGGGGGCCGGTGGATTCTCACCTCTGCAGCGCAGGCCTAGCCTAATGTCCGTGACCGATCTGTCCTTGGCCACCTCAGTAACCTCCAGGGCCCATTCCTCGTACAGGGTGAGGACTCTGATGTCCAGCATCCCACTGCCCATCTGGGCCCCTTCCTGTCTGTTGTGGGCCAATTTCTCCTGTGGGGACAAAGAGAGGGCATCATGAGCCACACACTTCATGCATCGTGTGGTGGGGGGGGGGGGGCTATTGCGAGGGTCATGCATGGGCACTGCCAGTGAGCTGCACAGATGGGTGCCAGAGTGCCCTGGGGCACAGGTGCGATATTGTTCTTGGGGGAGTTGTGCACTGCCAACCATCGGGACATCAGAGGCAGGGTGGGCGTTGGGGATGGCAGGCGGGACTGGTGCCAGGGACCTGGTGGAGGTCGTTTCGCTTCTTGCAGCACTGGGTGATGCTCCTCCTTGTGACACTCCCCGCGCTGACTCCCAGGTGGCACTGGCTGCCCTGTGGCTGACCCTCCAACTCCCTCGGGGGGGAACAGGGTATCCATCTGGACTCCACCGCGTCCAAAGTTGAGCCATGTTGACATCACCGAAATGTTGGGCTGGTCTGCGCTGTGACATGGCTGTGTGCTGCCTGGGGTTTGCTCTGTGGGATCAGTTTAGGAGCTGCTCCCCCTCTTTAGCGGGGAACTGCTGGATGCAGCCCAGGCAAATCAGCTGGCTGGATAGTCATTTCCAAACTGGAGCCTGTGCGCTTCATTAAGTGCACTAATTAACGTTAAATACCAGTTACGGCCCTGCCGGGTTGGCCGTCGGGAAACCATAGGAACTGCAACGGTTCAAGAAAATAGCTTACCACCGCCTTCTCAAGGGAATTAGGGATGGTCAAGAAATGCTGGTCTAGCCAGCGTGCCAGCATTGCAAAAAGGGGCTGGTTTAGCTCACTGGGCTAAATCACTGGCTTTTAAAGCAGACCAAAGCAGGCCAGCTGCACAGTTCGATTCCCGTACCAGCCTCCCCGGACAGGCGCCGGAATGTGGCGACTAGGGGCTTTTCACAGTAACTTCATTGAAGCCTACTTGTGACAATAAGCGATTTTCATTTTTTAATTTCACGAACAAATGAATTAAATAAATAATCAATTGCTGGAATGGACCAATTGGACAGAATGGTCTATGTAATCCTATGTATAGTTAATGATGCATATGACCCCACACTTTGGAACTTGAAGCTCATGAAACATAATGATATACGCCTTTATGTTGGTATGCTACGAGCAAACAAAACAATGAAGGGTGAACAATTTAAATGCTCTAAGCCTGGATGAGATTACTTCAGAGGAAAACATGTATTACCTCAAAGTTGGGCCAGAAAGCAGAAAGATGCAATGCAGATTCTGGGGATAATGTTCAAAAATGAACAGACTGTCTGACACCGCCTTGATTTTATTTATCCAGAATGGATTGGTAAACACTCATTTTACACCCAGCGATAAAAACTAAAATAACCCATTGGTCTGAAACAATACAAATGTTCAGCATATCTGTTGAAAGAGGGGTGCTTCATTGTGAATTCTGACTAGTTATTCAAAGCATTCCAGGTATGACGTGGCTATTTCAAGTCCCAGCCTTATATTGGGGCCACGTAAAAGCATTTACGTAAAAGGTTTGACTGCCAAAACGAAGGCGATTAATATCGAAGGATAGGGAGGAGCAACAGACCCAAGGGAGCTGGGGAAGGAAAAAACGGCCATCACCAGTTCTCATGTCCATGGCCATACAGAGAGCCAGCAGATCTTTGCGAATGGCATGCTTGGTGAAACTGGGTGATGGAACCATCAATTCAGCCAACACGTGTAGTTGGATCTGAACAGAGGCTTTAATACACTTACAATAGAGCCAGCCTATTCGTCGTTGAACTTCAGGTGAACTGCCAGGCTGGCTCTAAGGCACTGATCTTTATACATCGGTCCCGGGGGGAGGAGTCCTGGGTGGAGCCAAGGGAGGAGCCCAGTACAAACTCTCGCGTACTCCCGAGCGACTGCCCCTGGTGGTCAGTTAGTGCAACTGCACTTACAATGGGTAGATAACGAACATATATAAATGGAGTGATATTGGCAACTATATATAGTGTGAACCACATTCACCACATTCACCCCATGTTAAAAAAATCAAGTCCGGCGGGGGTGATGGCTCAAAGAGTCAGTCTGTCCGGTGGACGAATTGTCTGTTTTGATCTGCGGAGCACCGGGGTTGCAGCCTCTTGCGGTGGCTGGGCGGGCGTCGAGGTCTGGGGTACGGTTGCCTGCTCCGGGGCGAGTCTTGTCCGAGCCTCATACACCTCCTGGTCGAATGGAGACTGGGGGCGCGGGGGGCGGGCTGGTGCTGGCACTCGGGACTGGTGGGGTGAGCTCGCAGAATCGGGGGCGCAAGGGGGCGACCACATAGGGAAAGGAGTTCTTCGGTGGGGGTAGATGGGGGTCTGGATCCAGCGGGTGCCAGGTCCCGGAGGGATAATGGATAACATTCCAACTGTGGGTTGGAATGAAGCAGGCGCACCTTTTCAACAATGGGGTCGGTCTTGTGCTCCCTGACGTGCTTCCTTAGGAGAACCGGGCCTGGCGTCCTCAGCCACACCGGAAGTGAGACCCCTGTGGTAGTGCCCCTGGAAAAAATGAAGAGCCGCTCGTGGGGGGTTTGGTTGGTAGCTCTACGCAGGAGGGATCTAATTGCATGGAGCGCGTCAGGGAGGACTTCCTGCCATTGGGAAACTTGGAGCTTCCTGGAATTGAGGGTCAGTAGGACGGTCTTCCAGACCGTCGCGTTCTCCCTCTCCACCTGTCCGTTCCCCCTAGGGTTGTAACTGGTAGTCCTGCTCGAGGCGATGCCCTTGTCGAGCAGGTGCTGACGCAGCTCGTCACTCATAAAGGACGCACTCCGGTCGCTGTGCACGTAGCTGGGGAAACCGAACAGGGTGAAGACACTATGCAGGGCACTAATGACTGTGTGGGAGGTCATATCGGGGCATGGGATGGCGAAGGGGAATCGGGAGAACTCGTCAATAATGTTAAGGAAGTAAAAGTTTTTGTTAGTTGAGGGGAGTGGCCCTTTGAAATCGATCGCAAGGCGTTCAAAGGGCCTAGAAGCCTTGACCAGGTGGGCCCTGTCTGGTCTATGGAAGTGCGGTTTGCACTCCGCACAGGTCGGGCAGTCCCTGGTGACCGCTTTTACCTCCCCGTTGGAGAAAGGCAGGTTTCGGGCTCTGATGTAGTGGGCGAGCCGGGTGACCCCTGGGTGGCAGAGGTCATCGTGGATGGCTTTTAGGCGGCTGATTTGCGCGCTGGCGCATGTCCCGCGGGATAGGGCATCTGAGGGCTCGTTGACCTTCCCCGGTCGATATTTGATATCGTAATTATAGGTGGAGAGTTCAATCCTCCACCGAAGAATTTTGTCATTTTTAATTTTGCCCCTTTGCGAGT
The DNA here is from genome assembly GCF_902713615.1 of Scyliorhinus canicula. Classification (NCBI taxonomy): domain Eukaryota; kingdom Metazoa; phylum Chordata; class Chondrichthyes; order Carcharhiniformes; family Scyliorhinidae; genus Scyliorhinus; species Scyliorhinus canicula. Next base: position 106,136,875 of record NC_052155.1, on the reverse strand, counting down.
TGTCGAACATGAAGGCAACCGATCGTTGGTCGGTGATGAGGGTGAACCTCCTACCTGCGAGGTAGTGCCTCCACTGTCGGATAGCCTCCACGATGGCTTGTGCTTCCTTCTCGACTGAGGAGTGTCAGAGCTCTGAAGCGGATAGGGTAACGGGAGAAAAATGCAACGGGCCGCCCTGCTTGGTTTAAGGTGGCTGCTAGCGCTACCTCTGAGGCGTCGCTCTCAACCTGAAAAGGAGTGGATTCATCCACCGCCCGCATGGCTGCTTTGGCGATGTCATCCCTGATGCAGCTGAAGGCCTGGCGCGCCTCAGCAGACAGGGGAAATAGTGTGGCCTTGAAGAGTGGGCGGGCTTTGTCCGCATATTGGGGACCCACTGGGCGTAGTACGAAAAGAGCCCCAAGCACCGTTTGAGGGCCTTGGGGCCATGGGGGAGGGGGAGTTCTAAGAGGTCCGGGTCTGGGCCCAGGACTCCGTTCTCCACGACGTAGCCGAGGATAGTCTGTTTGTGCGGAACACGCATTTCTCCTTGTTATATGTAAGGTTTAATTTTTGGGCCGTCTGGAGAAAACGGTGGAGGTTGGAGTCGTGGTCCTGCTGGTCATGGCCGCAGATGGTAACATTATCCAGATACGGAAACGTGGCCCGCAGCCCGTACTGGTCTACCATTCGGTCCATTGCTCGTTGGAACACCGAAACCCCGTTAGTGACGCCGAAGGGAACCCGGAGGAAGTGGAAGAGGCGGCCATCGGCCTCGAACGCCGTGTAGTGGCGGTCCTCCGGGCGGATTGGGAGTTGGTGGTATGCAGACTTCAGATCCACCGTGGAAAATACCCGATATTGGGCGATCTGGTTTACCATGTCTGCAATTCTGGGGAGGGGGTACGCGTCTAGGAGCGTAAAGCGATTGATGGTCTGGCTATAATCGACGACCATGCAGAATTTTACCCCGGTCTTGACGACCACCACCTGAGCTCTCCAGGGACTGTTACTGGCCTCTATGAGCAGCCTTCGGACCTCCGTCCTGATAAATACCCTATCCTGCAGGCTGTACTGCCTGCTGCGGGTGGCTACCGGTTTGCAATCCGGGGTGAGGTTGACGAAGAGAGGAGGGTGGGCGATACGCAGTGTGGCGAGGCTGCAGATAGTGAGTGGGGGCAGGGGCCCACCGAAGTTGAGGGTGAGACTCTTGAGATTACATTGGAAATCCAAGCCTAAGAGGAGTGGCGCGCAGAGGTCGGGCAAGACATACAGTTTAAATTTGGAATAGCTAGCGCCTCGAATCGTTAGCGTTGCTATAGTGCGGCCTTGGATTTGGATGGAATGGGAGCCCGAAGCGAGGGCGATAGTTTGGTTGACGGGATAAATAGGGAGGGAACAGCGTCTTACCAGATCTGGGTGTACGAATCTCTCTGTGCTCCCGGAGTCGAAGAGGCACGACGTGTTGTACTCGTTGATCTGGACCTCCGTCATCGAATTTCTCAGATGCTTGGGGCGAGATTGGTCGAGGGTGACCGCGTTGAGTTGCGGGCCGCGTGGTGGGTGCCCGGGGGAGTCGAATTCTTCTGATCGGGCGTCCTGTCGAGTAGATGCCGCTGCGTTCTGGCGAGCTTGATGCAGGAACATTGGCTGAGTTGCAGGCCATGTGGTGACTGCCCGGGGAGGTCGTACTCCTCCGATGAGCTGTGGGATCTGGGGATGCAGCTAGGGCCCGTGGATCGCACGTGGGGGGTGGTGATGAAGATGGCGTCCAAGATGGCGGCCCCCATGAATCGCACGTGGCCGGCCGCATGGTGGAGGTTTGCCAAGATGGCAACCCCCATGGATCGCACGTGGCGGGAGGGGGCGGAGCCTGAGCGTAGGCCGCAGCGTTTCGTGCTCCGCGGGCCTGCTGGTGCGGTTAGGCAAGGGGGTAGCGGGTGGCGGCATGCTGGCATGGGCCAAGACAGGAGACCCGGGGGCGCAAGGGGCGCAGGGGGTGGCTTTAGGCAGCGGGGAGGGGGGCGCGTTGGCAGGGGAACCAGCAGGTGCTAGATCTGTGTAGTACCTTTATCACAGTGGCCAAGGTCATGTCGGGGCAGGGGACAGCAAAGGGGAAGCAGGAGTACTCATCGATGACGGTGAGGAAGTATATATTATGGTTGGTGGAAGGGAGGGGCTCTTTGAAGTCCATGCTCAGGCGCTCAAAGGGCCGGGAAGCCTTTACCAGGTGGGCCTTGTCTGGCCGGTAGAAGTGCGGTTTGCACACCGCGCAGACCTGGCAGACCCTGGTCATGGCCTTGACCTCCTCGATGGAGAAGGGCAGATTGCGGGCCTTAATAAAGTGGGTAAGCCGGGTGACCCCCGGGTGACAGAGGTCATTGTGGATAGCCTGAAGTCGGTCAACTTGCTCGTTGGCACATGTGCCGTGGGACATGGCATCTGGGGGCTCGTTGAGCTTCCCACGACGATACTTGATATCGTAATTGTAGGTGGAGAGTTCGATCCTCCACCTCAGGATTTAGTCATTTTTTATATTGCCCCGTTGTGCGTTGTCGAATATGAAGGCGACCGGCCGCTGGTCGGTGACGAGGGTAAACCTCCTACCTGCGAGGTAGTGCCTCCAGTGCCGCACGGCTTCCACTGTGGCTTGTGCTTTCTTTTCGACCGAAGAGTGTCGGATCTCGGAAGCGTGGAGGGTTCTAGAAAAGAATGCCACAGGCCTGCCAGCCTGGTTGAGTGTGGCGGCCAGTGCGACGTCTGACCCATCGCTCTCTACCTGAAAAGGGACAAACTCGTCCACCGCGTGCATAGCGCGGCCTTGGTGATGTCGGCCTTGATGCGGCTGAAGGCCAAGCGGGCCTCAGCCGTCAGAGGAAAAGTGGTGGTTTGAATAAGTGGGCGGGCTTTGTCTGCATCGTTGGGGACCCATTGGCTGTAGTAGGAGAACAGCCCCAGGCATCGTTGAGGGCCTTGAGGCTGTGGGGAGGTGGGAGTTCCGTGAGGGGGCGCATACGGTCGGGGTCGGGCCCTAGGACTCCATTCTCCACGACGTAGCCGAGTATGGCCAGTCGTGTAGTGCGGAAAACGCACTTCTCTTTGTTGTAGGTGAGGTTGAGGGATTGGGCAGCCTAGAGGAACCTCTGAAGGTTGGCATCATGGTCCTGCTGATCATGGCCGCAGATGGTGACATTGTCCAAGTACGGGTCTGTAGCCCGCCAACCGTACTGGTCCATTCGGTCCATCGTTCTCTGAAAAACTGAGACCCCGTTAGTTACGCCGAAGGGGCCCCTGAGGAAGTGGAAGAATCGGCCGGCTGCTTCAAAGGCAGTGTAGTGGCGTGCTTCCAGGTGGATTGGGAGCTGGTGGTCGGCCGACTTCAGATTGACCGTTGAGAACACACGGTACTGTGCGATCTGGTTGACCATTTCCGCGATGCGGGGGAAGGGGGTACGCATCGAGTTGGGTGTACCGGTTTATGGTTTGGCTGTAGTCTACAACCATCCGGTTCTTTTCCCCGGTCCGGACGACCATCACTTGTGCTCTCCAGGGGCTATTACTGGCCTCGATAATCCCTTCACCCAACAGTCGCTGGACCTCCGACCTGATAAAAGCCATATATTGGGAACTGTACCTCCAACTCCTGGTGGAGATGGGCTTACAGTTAGGAGTGAGGTTCGCAAAGAGCGAAGGAGGGAGACCTTGAGGGTCGCGAGGCTGCATACCTTGAGGAGGGGATAAGGGTCCGCCGAACTGTAGGGTCAGGTTTCGGTGACTGCATTGGAAGCCTAATCCAAGCAGTAGGGAGGCACCGAGGTGAAGGAAGACGTACAACTTAAAACGGGCGTACTCGGCGCCCTGCATCGCAAAGTTAGCGATACAGTACCCCCGGATCTGGACCGAATGGGATTTGGAGGCAAGGGAGGTGGTTTGGACTGCGGGGTATATGGGAAGGGAGTGGTGTCTTACCGTGTCGGGGTGGACAAAGCTCTCTGTGCTCCCGGAGTCGAAAAGGCAGGGGGTCTCGTGTCCATTGATCCGGACGACCATCCTTGAGTTTTTCAAGTGCTTCGGCTGCGACTGGCCGAGGGTAACTGGGCCAAGTTGCGGAAAGCCAGCGTGGTCAGCGTTGTCGGGGTCACAAAGTGGCGGCCCCCAGGAGTCACACGTGTCGGACTGGGTCGAAGATAGCGACCAAGATGGCCGCCCCCGCGATTCGCAGGTTTCGGGCCGGGTCGAAGATGGCGACCAAGCGACCCCATCGGTCGCAAATGTCGGTCGGTGTTGGAGTCGGCGGGCAAGATGGCGGTCCGCACGAGTCGCACGAGGCTCATGATGCGTCTGAAAGGGGTGTTCCGGGCAGGCACGCGGCCACGTTGCGGGGTCTGAGGGCCTGTGAGTCCACGGGGCGGGCTTGGTGAGTGTTCGATTTCTGGGTTTTAGGTCGGCCCAGACAGACTCTGGTGAAGTGTCCCTTTTTCCCACAGTCGCTGCGCGTCGCTGTGCGGGCTGGGCAGCGCTGCCGGGGCTGTTGACCCTGACTGCAGAAGTAGCACTGCGGTTCCCAGGGCTGGACTGGCAGCCGCGCGGCACAGGCCCGTGACGTACTCGGGCCTGTGGTGTCCACGACGGGTTTGCCGGGTCCGCGGGGAACGCACTGAGATTCTGGTAGGCCACCTCTAACGAGGTAGCTAGCTTTACCGTGTCCCACAGGTCAGAGGTCCCATTTTCCAGCAAAAGCTGCTGGATGTAGTTCGATCGGACCCCAGCCATGTAGGTGTCCTGGATCTGTAGATTAATGTGTTCCTCCGCAGTCACATCCCGGTAGCTGCAGTTCCTTGCCAGTAGGGTCAGTTTTTCCAGATACTCATCGAGCGATTCCCCAGCGTGTTGACGGCGAGTCGTGAGGAGATGTCGGGCGTACACCTCATTTACAAGCTTCACAAAATGCGCCCTGCGGATTGCAACCGCCGTCTCGTACGTGGCTGCTTTCTCGATCATCACAGAAATTCGATGGCTCACCCGAGCGTATAGAAGTCGCAGATTGATGGTTTCAGTGGGAGGCGTTGTGAAGGAGTCAAGGTAGGCCACGAAGCAGCGGAGCCAATGTTCAAAGATCTCATGACTTCTGACGCGCGTGCATCGAGTTTGAGCTTATCTGGCTGTAGAGCGGCTTCCATGATGCTGTCGATGGAGATTAAATTGTTATACCGTCAATTCATTGTGACACCGTGAGAATGAGGGAACATTGGGCTTTAACATCCATGAACTCGCCTGCCAGAGTCGGCTGTACATATTAGTGCCATCCACAGGTGGCCGGACTATGTATGGCCCCGGTGAGGGCGGAGCCAGAGGTGGAGCCCACCGGGGTACCAGTACAGTACTTGGAAGTAGCCCGTATCATCATTTCCAGGTCATGGGTCGCATTATTATACAGACAGTACGGACAGCTCATGCATTAGGTGCAGTACATTCACCACACTCCTCCCCCCCCCCCCCCAACAAAAAAAAGGGAAGCCCGAGGCAGACCCAGCGAGAGCAGAGGAGCAGGGGAAGTGAGAGCAACCCCAGGGGAAAGAAAGAGAGAAAGACAGATGGCTGGAGGAAAGAAAAATACCAAGTGACAGCGAGACACAAGCAGCAGCAGCAGCAAGGGTAAGGTGCATGAGCGGCGGACGCGCAGGCAGACGGCCCCACAAGATGAGACGAAGGTACAGGCGAGCCTGAAAGGGAAAACGATGGCGGACCAAGCAGCGGAGCGTGAGCAGGACGCAGCAACCAGCATAAAGGAGGCGCTCTGGTCGGAGCTCCAAGCAATGATGAAGGAGACGACGCACAAAATGCAGCAGACCATCGAAGGCCTGGAAAGGGAAGTGAAGTCGCTGAAAAAAGTGATTCTGGAGTTGGAGAGGACCGCCTCGGACCAGAGCAACAGGGTGATAACCCTAGAAGCCGAGATCAAAAGGTTAATAACGGCCCAGGGGAGCCTAAGAGGGTAAGTGGAGGACCAGGAAAATAGGTCCAGACGGCAGAACATTAAAATAGTGGGTCTGCCAGAGGGGATAGAGGGCAGAGACTGAACAGGCTACATCACCAAAATGATGGGCAAGCTAGTGGGAAAGGAGGTATTCCTAATTCCAACGGAAAAAAACAGGGTGCACAGGTCGCTCCGACCCAAGCCCAAAGCCGGGGACCAGCCCAGAGAAATTATTGCGAAGCTGCACCGGTTGGTGCACAAGGGCTGAATTCAACAAGGCAAAATCAACACTGCACAAAAGCAAGGTAAAATTTGGGATGTTATTCCCGGCAAAACTCTGGGTAATATTTGAGGGGAAAGAGCTGTATCTTTACACCCCAGCGGCGGCTGATGAGTTTGTTAAAGCGAACAAACTGGGGGAGGAGCACACGCAACCGCAATGAAAGACATGGGGACAGAAAAGGAAGGGAAAACCAGAACAAAGAGCGGAGGACAGACCACAAACAAGGACAATGGACTCATGAACTGTGCATTTGTGAGTTATGCCTTGCGCGGAACTGTGCTGTCTTGTCTCAGAGCTCGACTCCTCTCTCAATGCAATGGGGGGGAGTGGAGCGAGGGAAATGAGAGTGAGGAAAGCAGACAGGAGGGCGAGACAAAGGCCAGTAGGAGAAAGGTTAAACGAGGCCAGAACTGGGCGAATTCTGGGAGGGGGCCACCATACTAGCGAGGAGGGCCAGCACGGGAGGGCAGGAAGGAAGGAGGGCCGCGGCGCCCCTCTCAGGGGAGGGGAAGCGCCTGGCACAAGGAGGAGAGGGGGGCAGAAGGGGGGAGAACGCGGGGGGGACACAAAAGGACAGGGGCTAGGAGGGGAGAGAAGTGGGGGAGAACTCAGAACAAAAGAGAAGCGAAGAGAAGGGTGAGATAGTGAAGCAGTACAGACAAAGGCCTCGGTGGGCATGGAACAGGGCGAGGAACCGAGGGCGCCACAAACAGCCACTCGAGAGGGCATCAGGTGACCCCGGAGCGCAGGGGCGCACCCGTGTGGCGTACACACAGCTGGTGGCTGCATTGGGTGCCCCCTGGGCAAAGGGAAACCCCTGAGTGCTGGGGCCCGACCCCATGGTGAGAGCGGTGACCCTGGCCATTTTGGACGGCCCCCGAGCAAAGGGAAACCAGGTAAGTATGGGTGATCTCACAGGACCGGGGGGTCAGAAACCCCCCCACCAGGATTCTTACCTGGAATGTAAGGGGACTCAACGGCCCAGTGAAAAGATGCAGAGTCTTCGCCCACCTAAGAAGCCTATAAGCAGACATAATCTACCGACAAGAGACGCACCTGAGGGAGAAGGACCGACTGCTGGTAAGAAAAGGCTTGGTGAGACGTACCACTAGTGCTACGCGATGAGGGCTGGGGGGGGGGGGTAGCAATATTAATTAGCAAAAGGACGAGTGAGATAACCTCAATTACAACACAGGAGAGAAGATTGGCAATTCAAAGGCTTTAATTACCAGAGAACCGGACAGCTGCCGAGAAGTGTGTTCACAGCATGCTGCCCAGTGAGCATTACCTTATATACAGGTTCCTGGGGGCGGAGCCAGAGGCAGAGTCCCCCAGGGTTCCAAGCCCGGTCTTAAAGGCCAATGTATTAAAGGCAAAGTACAGTTACAGCAGTTACCGATACCATTCATCACGTTCACCCCCTGTTAAAAAAAAGCACATAGTCCGTCGGGGGTGAAAGTGGAGTTATAAGTTCAGTCTTTTGGGTGGTCTGACCGTCCGTGCTGACCTTCTCCGCTCCGGTGGTGGTGCCGTGGATACGGTCAGTTTTGGTGATGGTATATCCGGGAGCACGGTTGACTGAGCCTTTGCCCGCTTTGGAGCGTCGGGGGGGGGTATCCTGGGTGACTACGGTGATTGGTGCCGGTGCCGGCTGGGGTGCAGGGGGCGCTATGGGGGGGGAAGCGCTGTCGGGGTCAGCAGTTGGTGCGGGGAGGGGAGCGTCGGTAGGAGGGGGGGGGGGTCGGTGGGGAAGCCAGAGGGTGCTAGGTCTCGCAGGGAGACGGTGTCCTGCCTGCCATCGGGGTGCTCGACGTAGGCGTATTGAGGGTTTGCGTGTAGCAATTGGACCCTCTCGCCTATCGGATCTGTTTTATGGCTCCTCACGTGTCTCCGGAGTAGGACTGGTGCCAGAGTCGTCAGCCAGCGTGGAAGCAAGACCCCAGAGGTGAACTTCCTGGGGAAGACAAACAAACGATTGTGAGGGGTCTCGTTCGTGACCGTACAGAGGAGCGACCTAATGGAATGTAGGGCATCGGGTGCTGAACCTCTGACTTGATAAAAGTCATGTCTTGGGCACTGTACCGCCGACTCCTAGTGGTGACGGGCTTACAGTCGGGAGTGAGGTTCGCGAAGAGGGGGGGTGGCGCAACTTTGAGTGTCGCCAGGCTGCATACCGTGAGTGGGGGCAGAGATCATAGACTACAAGGCAAGCAGAGATAGGGAAGCGAGGGTGGCCGGGCAACAGCTAGTGGACTCCATTCTGGAAGTCGACAGAAAGTACTCCGATGCCCCGACGGTAGAGCTGCTGGCAGAGAGGAAAAAGCTGCAAATGGACTTTAACCTGCTATCCACTAGGAAAGCAGTGTACCAGCTCTGCCAGGCATGGGGTACCTTCTACGAACACGGAGATAAGGATGGCCGCTTATTGGCTCACCAGCTGAGAAAGCAGGCAGCCACAAGGGAAATAGTGCAGGTAAAGGATAGCAAAGGTAGATTGGTAACAGAGCTAAAGGAGGTCAATTGGGTATTCCAGACCTTCTACCGGGGACTGTACACCTCCGAGCCCCCCGACGGGGATGCGGGAATGAAACAGTTCCTCGACAGACTGGAACTACCAGTTGGGGGGGGAAGATAGACAGGGTGGAGCTGGAAGCACCAATAGACCTGGGAGAAATCATGGTGAGCATCAGCTCCATGCAGACGGGTTCCCGGCAGACTTCTACAAATAATTCGCACCAGTCCAGGCCCTGCACATAAGGGACATGTTCACGGACTCACTGGCAAGGGGCACCCTGCCCCCAACACTAGCGCAGGCCACAATCTCACTGATACCCAAAAAAGATAAAGACCTGACGGGATGTGGATCATACAGACCTATTTCACTGCTGAACGTGATGTGAAAATACTCGCAAAGGTCCTGGCCAAAAGGCTGGAGAGCTGCGTACCAGAGGTGGTCACAGAGGACCAAACGGGCTTTGTCAAGGGAAGGCAGCTCACAGCGAACATCAGGCGGCTGCTGAATGTGACAATGACCACCCCGGGGAGAGAACACCCAGAGGTGATCGTCTCCCTGGATGCAGAAAATGCCTTTGACAGAGTCGAGTGGAACTACCTCCTCGAGGTACTGGAACGGTTTGGGCTAGGAGTGGGATTCACCACGCTAACACCACCAGCTCTGAATACTTCCAGCTACAGAGAGGAACAAGACAGGGCTGCCCCCTGTTCCCACTCTTGTTTGCGCTAGCGATCGAATCTCTGGCGATAGCCCTGCGGGACACGAAAAGCTGGAAGGGAATCCGGAGAGGAGACAGAGAGCACAGAGTCTCACTCTACGCAGATGACCTGCTCCTCTATGTCTCGAAGCCACAGGAGGGACTGAAGGCAATACTGCAAATACGGAAAGAGTTTGGAACCTTCTCGGGCTACAAACTTAACCTGGGCAAAAGGTTAAACATTCCCAGTGAACCCAAAAGGGGGAGGGACAGAGCTGAAGGGGCACCTGTTCAAAACGGCCCAGAACAGATTCCGTTACCTGGGGATCCAAATTACTAGAGACTGGACACAGATCCACAAGTGGAACCTGACCAGCCAGGTGGAGGAAGTAAGAAAAGACCTTCTACGGCGGGGGTCACTCCCACTCTCCCTGGTGGGAAGAGTGCAGACGATCAAGATGAACGTACTGTTTAGATTCTGTTTAGATCCATCCCGATCTTCATCCCCAAGGCCTTTTTCCAAAATATTGACAGTCTAATCATGGCGTTTGTGTGGTGGGGTAAGAACCCGAGAATTCCCAAACCGACACTGCAAAGGGGGAAAATCAAAGGGGGCCTGGCTTTACCGAGCCTACAATACTATCACTGGGCAGCAACGGCAGAAAAAGTGAGGGCTTGGGTACAAGAACCCGACACAGATTGGGTACAAATGGAGGAGGCATCCTGTAAAGGAACAACCCTCCGGGCTCTGGCCACAGCAGCACTCCCATCCTCCTCAGCAAGGTACACAATAAGCCCAGTGGTAGCCGCCACGCTGAGAACGTGGACCCAGTTGAGACAGCACTTTGAGATAACCAAAATGTCCCTTATGGCCCCCATCTGCGGCAATCACAGGTTCCCCCCCAGCCATGCTGGATACAACCTTCAAAAGATGGAGGCAGGAAGTGGGCACACTGACGGTCGGGGGCTTCTACGTAGGGCGCAGACTGGCGTCACTGGACGAACTGACGAGGAAGTGGAAACTATGTGGAAGTGGACAGGAATGGAGACACCTCCAAATAAAGCACTTCCTCCGCAAAGAGACAGTAGGGTACCCCGGGGCCCCAGAAAGCGCACTACTAGAGGACCTGATAGGCACAAGCAACGGGAAGGGGGGGCTATGTGGGAAAATATACGGACAGTTACTGGACAGAGCCCGGACTCCACTGGACGGGACCAGACAAAAATGCGAGGATGAACTGTGGACAGAGGTGGGATGGGGACTCTGGAGCGAAGCACTGAGCAGGGTGAGCTCCACCTCCTCCTATGCAAGGCTAAGCCTAATGCAGCTCAAAGTGGTGCACAGAGCGCACCTGACCAGAACCCGAATGGCAGGTTCTTCCCGGAGGTGGATGACAAATGTGAACAGTGCCAGAGGGGCCCAGCCAACCACACCCACATGTTCTGGGCATGCCCCAAACCTGCTGGGTCTGGACAGCCTTCTCCGAGACAATGTCCAAGGTTTTGGGGGTGAGGGTGAAGCCATGCCCGATAGTGGCAATCTTCGGGGTATCAGAGCAGCCAGAGTTACACGTGGGGAAGGGGACCAACGCCCTTGCTTTCGCTTCCCTAATCGCACACTGGAGAATCCTGCTCAGCTGGCGATAGGCAGCATCACCCACAGCTGCAGACTGGCTCACTGACCTCTCGGAATTTCTCCACCTGGAGAAGATTAAGATGCCACCCGAGGGTCAGAGGAAGGCTTCCTGGATACCTGGGGGCAGTTTGTCGGCCTGTTCCAAAACCTATTCGAGGCCAGCAACGAGGAGTAAGCCAGGGGAAAAAAAAGATGAAGAACCAAAGGACTGCGCAACCCGGGGGAGGAGGGGGGGAGGGGGGGGGGTGGAATGGGGAAACCACAAGAGAAGAGGAAGGGTGCTGAAACCAATGGGGGTGGGGGGGAGGAGGATGGGGGGATATCATCGACTGATTCAGAGGGCAGCAAAATGTACGTACAGTTAGTCAAATGAAGGACAAAACAAACCTCTCTGTAAAATAAAGCAAATTAGCGCGGGCAATAAAAAATGTAATGTATATAAGTAACAACTGTTTATAAATATGAGAAAAGCCAATAAAAAGATTTTCAAAAAAAAAAATACTGTGTCTACAAGAGCAGGTCAGTGTCATGATATGCAGACATGCACAGAATGAGATACAGACTGGCAGCTAATGAACATAGAGAACAGGACATAACCAATCAGCAGGCAGAACACTTGGGGGTGGTTTCCCACTATAAAAGGCACAAAGCACTCACACTCCATCTCTTTCCACTGGGGACATCTACAGAGTGAGTCAGGTGTATATATCACATAACATCTACAGCACGTGGCTAAGAGCTAGTCTGGTTCAGTCGGACAGAGTAATCACACGTAGGTTAGCAGTGAGTCGAACTCACATAGAACTGTGCTAACTGTGACAGGTTCAATAAATCAAATTGAACTAACTTCAAGGTCTGGAGTATCTTTCAGTTATAGCTACATCCAGTTGCAGCCCGTGTTATCTCAGTGTGCTTAACACAACGTGGTACCAGTAGACTGCTATCCCTAGGTGGTTTACCTCAATCTGTTCCTTGACGACCAGCAAATGTATCCCGGCATCATGGAGAAGATCCAGGCTCCTCAACAGCTGCGGATCGCCAGCAACCTCAGTGGAAACTGGCGGACTTTCAAGCAAAGGTTACTGCTGTACATCAAAGCCTCAGACCTCGAGGGTGCGTCTGATACAAGAAAGATTGTGCTTCTCCTCTCAACTGCGGGGGATCAAGCCATCCAACTCTTCAACTCGTTTAACTTCACCGAAGGCCAGGACAAGACAAAGTTTCAGTCAATCCTGGACAAGTTTGAAAGTCATTGTGAAGTGGACACCAATGAAATCTCTGAGCGCTATATATTCAAACAATGCCTACATGGTAAAGATTAATCTTTCAACTCCTTCCTAACTAATCTTCGTCTACTAGCGCTGTCCTACAACTTTGGTGATATTGCTGACTCCATGATCAGAGACCAAATCGTTTTTAGAGTTCACTCTGATCCTCTGAGAGTGCAGCTTTTAAAAATCAAGCATATGACCCTGTCAGTCGCGATTGAAACATGTACAGTGCATGAGCACGCCAAATATCGGTATTCCCAATACAAATCGGCTGAAAATGAGAAACTTGCCTCCCACGAGGCAGAGAGTGTGCAGGCCATCATCCGGATGCAGAGCCTCAGCATTGATGAAAGCAACCGTTTTGCGCGCTCTTCCCGGAACCCAGCGCATGCGCGATGTGAATGGGATAACGAAGCGGCTGATCACCACATTGCGCAGGTGCAAACTTCTGCTGACCGCACTGCGCATGTGCGACGATGCACGGAGCGTAACGACGTCATGATGTGCCTGAACTGCGGCACCCCCCACTTAAAGAAACACTGCCCTGCAAGAGGCAGGCGATGTTTAAATTGCGGAAAGCCTGGACACTATGCAGCCTGCACAACCAGTCAAGGTCCAGCGTTCCAAATTCCAACGCAGGTGTGATCGGAGTGTCCAACAAGGTTTACAGGATTCTGATCATGGCAGTACAATGGATCCAGAGGATGATTGCTTGGAGTCCCCCTACCATGTGGGCATCATTACCACACTTGAACATGCCTCACCGACATCATCACAAAGCCTGACCATCCTCACTGTGGATTCTGCGAACGAATGCCGTGCAGTGATGCAAGTAAATCAATGCTCTATCCAGTTCAAGCTGAACACAGGTGCTTCTGCCAATCTCCTTTCACAGGCAGATTTCAACCGCAGCAAGAAGCCACCCAAGCTCCTTCCAGCAGCCTGCCAGCTCCTGGACTGTAATGGCAATGCCATCACAGCACTGGGATCCTGCCATCTGCTCGTCTCCAACAGGAGCATTCACACAAGGCTAAGGATTGACATTGTCAAGCCAGACAGGGCCTCCCGGCTCGGCACACATGTATGGAAGCAGCTAAACCTTGTGCAGCTGGTCTACACAATTACCTCCCCCAACGTGGAACTTCAAGCCGGCATTGATGACATCCTCGCTCAGTATCCAGATGTGCTTGACGGGATGGGCACTCTGCCATATCGGTACAAGATCCTACTATGGCCTGATGCCATGCCTGTGGTCCATGCACCACGCCGGGTCCCGGCTCCACTAAAGGACCACCTGAAGGCGCAGCTGAAGGATCTTCAGGACCAGGGCATCATCTCCAAAGTTACAGAACCGACTGACTGGGTCAGCCCCATGGTATGTGTAAGAAAGCCTTCGTGGGAGCTGTGCATCTGCATTGATCCCAAGAATCTCAACCAGAATATAATGCGGGAACACTACCCAATCCCAAAGCTGGAGGAACTCACAAGTGAGATGGCACACGGCTGGTTTTTCACAAAGTTAGATGCATCACATGGATTCTGGCAAATCCGGGCGATGGCCTGCACACTCTGCCTCGTGGGAGGCAAGCTTCTCATTTTCAGCCGATTTGTATTGGGAATACCGATTTTTGGCGTGCTCATGCACTGTACATGTTTCAATCTAGATGAGTCCAGCAGAAGGCTCTGCACCTTCAACACACCGTTTGGCAGGTACTGCTATAATCGTATGCCGTTCAGCATTGTCTCGGCCTCGGAGATCTTCCATAGAATCATGGAGCAGATGAAGGAGGGCATTGAAGGGGTTCATGTGTATGTGGACGATGTTATCATATGGTCCACAACCCCCGAAGATCACATCTCTCGTCTCCAGCAGGTATTCCGCCGTGTCCATGCCAATGGCCTCAAGCTGAACAGGGTCAAGTGTTGCTTTGGCATGTCGACATTTAAGTTCTTAGGTGACCAGATATCTCAGCAGGGTGTGCGCCCGGACACAGACAAGGTCAAGGCCATCGAAACCATGAAGACCCCTGAAGACAAGAAGGCAGTGCTGCGCTTCGTAGGCATGGTAAACTTTTTGGGCATGTTTATCCCAAACCTGGCCTCACACACCACGGCCCTCAGACACCTGGTGAAAAAGTCTACTGCCTTTGAGTGGCAGGCAGCTCATCAAGCAGAATGGTTGGAGCTGAAAACCAAGCTCACCACTGCTCATTTATTGGCATTTTTTGACCATGACAGGGAAACAAAACTCTCGACAGATGCGCACCAGGACGGCATCAGTGCGGTGTTGCTCCAGCGCGATGACACCTCATCCTGGGCATCGGTTGCATACGCATCACGGGCGATGACATCCACTGAGCAGCGATACGCCCCAATTGAAAAGGAATGCCTGGGCTTTCTCACTCAAATTCTCAAGTTCCACGATTATGTCTATGGCCTGCCGAAGTTCACCGTCGAGACGGACCACAGGCCTCTAGTCCACAAGGACCTGAACGACATGACGCCCCGGCTACAGCGCATCCTCCTCAGACTCAGAAAGTACGACTTTGAACTTGTGTACATGCCTGGCAAGGAGCTCATTATTGCGGATGCCTTGTCCTGCTCCATAACCTTGCCTGCTGACCCGCCAGCATTCATCCAACAGATCGAATCACAGGTGCAGCTGTGGGCCAGCAACCTCCCGGTGTCGGATGAAAATGTGATCCGCATTCGTGACAAAACAGCCAAAGACCCTCTTCTGCAGCGACCTTTGCCACCTCGCCAATGGCTGGCAAAAAGGGCAGTGCCCTCAATTCTTCAATGTGAAGGACAACCTGATGGTGGTTGATGGTTATCCTCCTCAAGCTGGACTGCATTGTCATTCCACTCAGTCTCCAGAGCCTGGTGCTCCGGCAAATCCACGAGGGGCATCTAGGTGTCGAGGAGTACAGACGCAGAGCCAGGCAAGCTGTCTACTGGCCTGGGATTAATCAGGACATCTCAAATATAGTCCTCAACTGTCTGACCTGTCAACGCTCCCAGCCAGCACAGAGCAAGGAGACGCTTCAGCAGCAAAAGATTGTGACTTCCCCGTGGTCCAAGGTAGGCATCGACCTCTTTCACGCCAATGATTGTGATTATGTGTTAATCATTGATTATTTTTCCAACTATCCAGATATACCTCACATCCAAGACCATCACCAAGGCCTGTAAGGAGACGTTCTCCAGGCATGGTATTCCACTCACTG
Source organism: Scyliorhinus canicula (assembly GCF_902713615.1). Classification (NCBI taxonomy): domain Eukaryota; kingdom Metazoa; phylum Chordata; class Chondrichthyes; order Carcharhiniformes; family Scyliorhinidae; genus Scyliorhinus; species Scyliorhinus canicula. The sequence goes on along the minus strand of NC_052155.1, from coordinate 106,121,290 downwards.
TCATGAGTGCCTTTCTGTCACTATCACTGGGAATCTTGGGACTCCCTCCTGAACTGGCCTGTGGGTTTCCTACACCACATGGACTGCAACAGTTCAAGAAAGTGGCTCAATTAGGGGTAAGCAATTAGGGATGTCCAAGAAAACACACCGAAAAGGAGAAGCGGTACCTTTGACCGTGAATCATGAGGTCAAGGATATTGAAGTGATAAGCCATGATCGGTAAACTCAAAGGGTTGCGACTTGTAACACTACACTGGTATCAAACTGGACATGTTAACTTTGGTCGTGGGAGCATTCTTAATGTCTTACTATAGTCGGACCAAACTTCTAAGTTTCAACAGTGGTCTCAGTTGCTTGCTGGTGTGAACCCTTGACAGTGGATTGTCTCCTCTTCTGAAGCTGCATAGGCCACAGTAGTATTGACTAATGAACATAGCCTATTGAAGTGTAAGTAAGTTATTTTATATTTTTTATCAAGTAGGTGTTTATCTGGCATTCCTTCAAGTTATTCTTGCAATCATCAATATTTATTTTTCCCAATGTGGGCTATTTTTAATTAAGTTTTTATTTCAGGAATATTACCCCTACCAGCATGGAAAAGAAAAAGCATAAATCTGGGTCACTAAAACGCAAAGAACAAAAAGAAGCAGAAAGGAAGGAATAAGCCAAGCGATGCACGCCTATTACAGAGTTTATAATACCACAAGCACAATCCACATCAATATCCAGTTCTGCAACAAATAATCAAGAAGCAAGAAACAATGCTCATGGTGATGATGCAATGACATGTGAGTTACAAGAACAGAGAAGAGCTACTTTGAATGCAGAGACAAATACAAGTGCACCCATTACTAATCAACCCAGGCCCAATATTTCTTCTGGCTTCCTTGTTCCGGTATCTGTACTGCCTGTAGTTGCAACATCTGAACACATAGCTTCAACTAGTGACAGGGAATCAGATATTCCTTCAAGCATAAATGACTTGGTTTCTGAAGCACATCCTGTAAATGAACCTACGCAAGAAAATGAAAGATCAATTACTGGAATCTTCCAATATCCATCACGAACAACGCTAAAACAGTTTTTTGCTGAACATCCACTTCAGCCACTTGATGATCTGCCATTTGATGCTCGTTTGTATGATAGGAAAATTATGAATGACTCAGTCCCAAGAAAATGGCTAACATATAACAAAGAATATAGATGCTTATATTGTTCATACTGCTTAGCCTTTGAGTTTCCCAACACTTGTAATCCATCACCCTTTGTACGTGGCTTTAGTGAGTACAGGCGCATTAGCCAGAGCTTAACTTTACATGAATCGACAACACATGTCAGAAATGCTCAGCAATATATCAGTGTGGTTAATGATGGCACCTTAGATAAATTTTTTGCAGCATCACTAATTAAAAGGAAAGAAGAAGTATTGAAGCAGAGCAGTATTGTCATGAGGATTATAGCAATCATAAAGATGTTAGGCAAGCAAGCACTTCCTTTTCGGGTCACAGAAATGAATCGGCCTACACTCTAGATAATGAGGTTCTGAATCATGGCAATTTTTTAGCTACAGTGCAGTTGATGGCAAAATGTGACCCCATTATGGCAGCTCATATTTCTGCAGTGCAAAACCAGTCTAAACAAAGAATCAAACGATTAGAGCAACAAGGAAAGGCTCAAAGTAAAGGCCATGGTGGACTTGTTACATACCTGAGTAAAACAACTATAAACATGTTAATCAAAATTATGAAGAATATGATACAAGAAAGAATTAGTCATGAAGTTTATTCTATTCAGGTTGATTCAACACAAAATAATTCATCCATCGATCAGTTTAGCATTATTATTCGGTATGTGCTTAAAGGTATTATCTGTGAGCGACTACTTTCAGTTGTGCCAAGTAATGATGGCACAGGACAGGGACTTTTTGATTTAGTGATTGAAACATTACAGCATCTTAAATTTGACCCCCAAAAATGTTTATCTGATAGCACAGATGGCGCTGCAAGCTACCATGGCCAGTATAATGGTTTACAAAGTAAAATTGCTGATGTGGCTGATCAACATGTTCATATATGGTGCTATTCCCATGTCTTGAATTTGGTGATAACTGAAACAACAAAATGCTGTGTGCCTGCAGTTTCTTTTTTCAATTTGCCCCAGAATATAGCAACTTTTGTGAAAGCATCATACAAGAGAATGGCTGCATGGATAGAAGTTGTTGGAAAGCATCTAGGACAAGAAAGAAAATGAAATGATTAAAGCTAATTGGTGAGACCAGATGGTCAGGAAAATCCAATGCAGCAACAACTATATTTGGACGTTTTGATGATGCCGCTGCCAGTACTTGCGTAAATCTATTGACATGCTTATCAATGATACAAGATTCAGAAAAGTTTGATGCAAAAACAAAACATGAACCAAATGTTTTACTTCAAAGTCTTCTAAAGTTTGAAACCATATTGACAGCATTTACTTACTTGTATATATTTGAAACTACAACCCCATTATCAAGTTATCTACAGAGAAGTGGTTAAGATATGTTTACTGCATGGAGTTTGGTAGATTCAGCTACAACAAAGTTGAAGGAACAGACAAGAACATTTGATAACGTTCACAGCAAGGCTTTGGAATTTGTAAATAAATGTAATGACAGGATTTCACAGATGAATATGGATGAAAATCAAACATTGGAAATTGATGCGTTGGAAACAGCATTGCCAGTTAAGAGGCAGAGGAAGAAGAAAAGAATGGCAGATGAGCTTATTGATGATGAAAGAAATTCCTCAGATTCTCTAGCTGATTTTCGAGTAAATGTGTTTAACCTAATAATGGATCGCATTGTCCAGTCACTAGAATCATGCTTTGTACAACACTAACAGTTGTATAAAGATTTGTCCTGCTTGGACCCAGCAAAGTTTAAAACTATTGCAGAGAAGGGCCTTGAAGATGAAGCATTGGAAGGTATTATTAAGCTGTTTCCACAAATCAGCAAAGATCAAGTAATATTGGAATTGTTTTCTTTTGCTTCAAACTTTGATGTATTAAAGCTATTGCTTAATGATGGTGAGAATATGGATTCCAGTTGCAACAATTGTAAAATTTGCAGCACTTGCCCATCGTGTGTACTAAAAATTCTGACATCCAACAGACTTCATGACAAGGGATATGATAACCTTTATGAACTTTATAAAGTCATCTGCACACTATCAGTTACTCAAGTCCAATGTGAGAAGACATTTTCAAAGCTAAAGATCATAAAGATAAGGTTAAGAAATTCACTGTCTGAGGAGAATTTGGAATCATACATGTTGTTATCCATTGAAAAGGAATTGTTAGATGAATTGGATGCAGAAGCAATTATTGGCAGATTCGCACAATCATCTAGCGAACACAAACGATTGCTCTTAATATAGTGGACGGCATGCAATGCTCTATTGTGCTTTTGAACTATCTGTTAATGTGTAAATTGTGCAGTAAACTATTTAAAAATATCAACCAATTACTTAAAATTTTTGAAAAATTCAATTATAACATTCTGTATTTACATTTGGTATCTACTGCCAGTAATATGTACAGTACATGTACACTGTAATTACTAAGAAATACACATTTTTTCCACAAAAAATTTAATTGTACCCTTTTTTCCATATGTATTTTTTGAAAATGTTATTTATTCGTCATGAAAATTTAATTATAGCATTGTAGTTGTGGGTGGGCCCCCTTTGTCTCCTGGCAACCAATATTTTTAGACCCAGTCCACCACTGTTTGTGAGTAGCAGGCATAATGCACCAGTAATGAAGAGAGTGACCGTTTCAGGTGGTGGAAGGAGTGTCAAAAAAATAACTATTTTGTCCTGGATGGTAACTGTGCTCATCCAGGCAAGTGGAGATTATTGTATTACACTGCTGACTTGAGTCTTGTAGATGGTAGGTATGGGAAGTCAGATGACACAATGCTTGATAACAGATCAACCACCTTGTGTTCACGTGCTCCTCTTGGAGACCCTTGTTGATCCAGAAGGATTATGTTGATTGAAAGTTTGCATGTTATGTTTTGGAAAGTCTACTTTATTAGGAATTAATGGAATACTGTTCTTACAGTGCAGGAGGCCATTCAGCCCATAGAGTCTGCACTGGCCCTCTCAAACAGCACTCTACCTAAACCCAGTCCCACGCCCTATTACCTATAACCCCACACATTGATCATGACCAATCCACCTAATCTGAACATCATTTGGATTGTGGGAGGGACTGGAAAAAATCCACACAAACGCAGGGAGAAATTGCAAACACCTCACAGACAGTTACCCAAGGCCAGAATCAAACCCGGGTCCCTAGCACTGTGAAGCAACGGTGCTAACCACTGTGCCACTGTGTATTCTGGGTGGGAAAGTCAGATATGTAGTATGTTCATCTGGACACCAGAGGGGGAACTGAGAGTTTTCTACCAAAAAAAACTGTTGATATTGTAAGAACCAAAAACATCTCACACTGGCAGATTATCTGCATTTGCCCCCTCCTACTGCCCCCCACCCCCACGTGTTTTCCTGTGGAGGATGTAACTCACCATTGGCCACAGGCGGGATCTCCTGGTCCTGACAATGTTCACGGCATTTTGCCTGGCTCGCCCATCCTGCCGCTGAGGAACCTGCCACGGGGGGTCATCTTCGGCAGGACTGGAAGATCCTGCGAGCAGGATGGGCCGGATAATCCCGCCCCTGGTGTTCTACTTCTGCCCTAATTACTGTGAGTCTTCACCCACCCCTGCAAGAACTAAGCCCCCAGCCAGGGGACAAATATTACTGTGCTCATGCATAGAGCTACTCAAATAGGCCTAACTGCCCAATGGAGTGCATATTGGAATCCTTTAAATAGTTTGCAAGTATTGTGTAATCTATAACACATCCTGACTCAACAAGTGTAAACAACTTTGCACAATTGAAAGAAATGTATTTTGGAACGATCAAATCAAACATACCAGCTGTCATTTTAATCTATAACACATCCTGGCAAAGTGTGACAACTTTGCACAATTCAAAAAAAATGTATTTCTGAATAAACAGATGAAACATAGCCATCTGTCATATTTACTATTGAAGTTACAGTATTGACCTTGGATTTCCTTGGACGTCCTGCTGTCACACAGCTGTACGTTTGCCTTATATGCAGCACAGTGGCATAAGTCCATGGATATTCCAAGACATTGCGCTAAAATATAAATATCTAACAAAACATGATTTCATGCCATTATTTTTTCTGAATGTTACTGCGCACTATGATTTGAAAAAAGAAACGTGATGGAGCAAGTATAATCTCCAAGAAAGGCGGCAGAAAGAGAAGTTAAAATAACTTCAAAGCCCCGGAATTTCCTTGGACTTTTTGCCACAGCATTGCTAAAAGTGCAATGGGAATCTTTGTTGCGCCTGATTCTCGATACACCTCTGACAAAGTTACAATGGTAAAAGGCCCAAGGAAATTAAACGACAATGTGTGTCTAATGGGTTGTGCTGCAATGGGCTGCTGTCAGACACTGCACACCAGGAAAGCATCGGCTGGAGGTCAACTTGAAACCTCACAATTATTACATTCAAAACAAATGAACAAAAGCGGTTTATCATTTTTGCTGTTTGTGGAAGCTCGTTATCAGGATATGTTACAGCATTTCCACATGTAAACAGCCAGTTGTCCACAGAATCACAGTGACTATACAAGTAATTCACTGGTTGTAAAGCATGATTGGATGGTAAAGTGCAACATGTCACTGTGAGATTATCTTGCTGCCTTTCAGCACACATGAAATAATATGTAAACTAAAATCTTTCATTCATCTTAATGGTCAGAAAATCATGGGCAATTCTGATAATGCATCAATGTCCCTGACAATCTCAGATCCAAATTGGATGATTCATTTTTGATGTGATTTGATTTATTGTCACATGTACCGAAGTACAGTGAAAAGTATTTTTCTGCGTCCGAGGGAACGTACACAGTATGTACATAGTAGACAAAAAGAATAATCAACAGAGTACATTGACAAATGGTACATCGACAAACAGTGATTGGTCACAGTGCAGAACAAAGTGCCAAACAAAGCAAATACATGAGCAAGAGCAGCATAGGGTGTTGCGAATAGTGCCCTTACAGGGAACAGATCAGTCCAAGGGGGAGTCGTTGAGGAGTCTTGTAACTGTAGGGAAAAAGCTGGTCCCATGTCTGGATGTCATATTTGTGTTCCGATGCCTGGACTTCATATTGTTACAATCAGGTAAGGAGGGCCAGACTGGCTCCCTGCTTTCCCACTCCTTGTTTGACCACAACAGGGTTTCTTTTTAAATGATTTTCTTGCTAATTCAGTGAGCATTTAACTTCTTTTATTTATTCGTTCACAGGGTTGTGCGTAAGGCTGGCTGGGTCACTATTTATTGCCCGCACATAATTACCTTTGTAAAGGAGGAGGTGAGCCACCTTCTTGAACCTTAGCAGTCCATGAGGTGTAAGAACATCATGGGGAGATGGTTAGATTCTCTCTTGTTTGAGATGGTCATTGTCTGGCACTTGTGTCATGCAAATGTTACTTGCCACTTTCCAGCTCAAGCCTGGATATTGTTCAAGTCTTATCCCTCTTGTTGATTCTCTCACCACCTGCCACAGGCCCAGTGTAGCAGTTATGTCCTTTAGGTCCTCGCCAGCTCAGTCAGTAGCAGTGCTACCAAGTTATTGTTGGTGTTGGACATTGAAGTACCCACCAGAGGTGCATTTTGCACCTTGCCACCTTCAGTGTTTCTTCCAATTGATTTTAAACATGGTGGAGTACTGATTGATTAGCTGAGGGGTGTGATAGCTGGTAATCAGTGGAAGTTTCCTGGCCCATGTTTGACTTGATGCCATGAGACTTCTTGGGATCCCGAGTCAATATTGAGGACTCCCAGGGCATCTCCCTCCCAACTACATACAACTGGACACCACCTCTGGTAGCTGTGTTCTGTCGGTGGGACAGAACATAAACAGGGATGGTAATGGTGGTGTCTGGGATATTATTTGTAAGGTATGATTCGATAAGTATGACTATGTCATGCGGTTTCTTGACTGCTCTGTAAGACAACTTTCCCAATATTAACAAAAGTCCCCAGATTTTAGTAAGGAAGATCCTGCAGGGTCAACAGGGGCTAGTTTTGCTACTGTCATTTCCTTCTAAGTTTTTAAAAAGAAAAGATAGAATTTATCGTACTTAAGCCCCAGTGTACCCATACTTTGTGATATACGGATGTTGAAGATTGATGATTTGGATGGTTTGGAGGCTGGGCTCATGGTCCTTCAGGGTTCAGCACGATTTGTCTTTCTATGTGGTCAGCAGCTGCTGAGTTGAATCTTAAAACACTGCCTATGGTGTATAGATGGTCAAACAACAGGCAGTGCTCTGATTTGCAGGATGGATGGAGTGAGAGAGAACTTCATTCAAGGTCTTACTTCTTTGGCATCTCTTCTACTTCTGTTCTGTTGCTTGGAGAAAAGTGGTTTCTTAAACACAATAGAGGGGGCTTCGCTGGCTCATCGCATGATCTCCTCACACCAACTGACCAGTTACCCAAAGATTGGAACTGGTTTAACCTTAAGTTTATATAGAAAACAGAATGGAAATAATTTTCCATGTATATGTAGTGCAGGGAGGAAGCACGCTGCCTACAAATTTCCAATATATAATGCTGACAGATGGATTCCCTGCTCAGATGGAAAGATCAAAAACTATGTCCTAAAAGTTTTCAAGGTGAACAAGTTGACACAATGGAGAAGCAAGAAGCAGCTCCATCTCATGAGCACCCATCAATCAGTTGAGACCCTGCAAGTACCAGCACACATGCACTTTCTTTATGGGAATTATGTTACCGGTAAGGATGGAGTACTAGCCACACACTAAATACCACCGAGCAGGAGCAAGAGTAGATGGTAGCAAAGGTTAGGGCTACAGATAGATAGACTACAGGATCTGCTGATTTGTGCCAGACAGGAATTGCATACCAGGCTGTACTCATTACTCAACATAGGTTCTTCATTGGTGTCATAATATACACTCAAGTATATGATGGTGCATAGACACACACTGACTGACACACTGAAAGACCAATCAACACACAGAACACAGCAGCCAATCACCAGACAGGGCACGGTCACTATAAAGCCAGAGGGAACTAGTTTTCCCGCTCATTCGGGATGCAGCCTCTGAGACAGACAGAGCCCGCAGTCAGTAGCACAAACATCCACCATGTGCTAGCAGTATAGTCTGGTCAGGTTAGCCATAGGTCTTCAGTCAACCTAACATAGTGTCGACCCACAGTGCAAGTATGTTTAACAGCTCATAGTTAAATAAAATAGAGTTGGACTTCTACAAGTGTTGGTAGCCTGTCTCTTCTACTGCTCTGGTAAACGCAGTCATCACAGACCCAGCATACCCAACACATCAATTGGGTCCTTTGAGAATCTTATGTTGCCTACAAAGGATGTTGGAGAATATATAGAAATGCAACTCTAGCATCTGTGTAGGCTTCCGAGAGGGTTTCCTGGACTTGCTGAGCTCAATGGAGTGAATGGATGCCCTTTTATTCTCCAAGGATAGAGAGCCTAAGTGCAAATGGGATTCTGCTCACCAAGACTGTGTCTGTTGTTGACAGTCTGGCTCCAATTAGCAAGAAGCTCTCCCTTCTGATCTAAAGAGATGAGTAGACTGACTTGAGATGTTCTATGTAGTCGGCACTTTGCTCTTTAAGGTTAGGCAAAGTGCTGCACTGTGCAAAAACAAAAAAAAAGACCAAGAGATGCAAGTGACATCAGGGGCACCACCCAGGAGCCCTTCCATGCAGTTATTTGTGTTTGTTTTGTGTAAAAAAAAAAGGGGGGGGGAAGAAAGACCCCCTTTTTGGCTATGAAATGTGAAAATTTTTACTTCCTCTGTTTTTTGTTTTCCTGGGTGTACATTTTTTTATAATAACAATCTTTATTGTCACAAGTAGGCTCACATTAACAGTGCAATAAAGTTACTGTGAAAATCCCCTAGTTGCCACATTCTGGCGCCTGTTCGGGTACACTGAGGGAGAATTCAGAATGTCCAATTCACCTAACAGCACATCATTCGGGACTTGTGGGAGGAAGCCGGAGCACCCAGAGGAAACCCACGCAGACACGGAGAGAACGTACAGACTCTGCACAGATAGTGACCCAAGCCAGGAATCGAACCTGGCACCTTGGCGGTGTGAAGCCATAGTGCTAACTACTGTGCTACCTTGCTGCCCACAATTTGTAAGTATATCATGTATAAAACCCAATAAAAACATTTTTTAAAAATTTTACAGTTGTGGTGATAGATGTTCGTTGTTCAATCCCATTCCATGTGGGGGCAGATGATCATTGTGCATGCATTCATGTCAATGTTTCCTCCTGTTCCTTCATTGTCACAATTTCTTCTGTGATAGAAAATGGCCATTACTGTTATGAGGATGTAGTTGTTTAGTAAGCTCACCTTTGTGTTTGGCTGTATAGTGTACTGTCACCAATTGATGGCCAGATGTCAGACTGTCTAAGAATTGCAGTGTGTGCTCTGTAGGCACAGTGTTGATCTCATTAACAGTCGTCAGATCCAGAGGTTGAGGCTCTTCTGGTTATTGGTTGCTCTTTTGTCTACTTCCACTGCAGACATCCTGATAACCATCTGAATGGTTGGCTGATCTGACCAAGAAGGGCTTTCTGGCACTTATAACGAAAATAGACAAACCTGCTTTGCAGAGAGGAGACAAATCAGAGCTGAAGTCCCAGTCAGAGTACGATTTCTTGTTGCAGCTTTTGGGAATTTGCAGTTCTGTATAACTTATGACAGAGGTTATCTTGACATATTCTGCCATTTTTAATAGATTCAGAGCTGTACAGGCATCTCTGTGCAAGAGGGAAAATGACTCATTATGGATGATGTACATCAGCTCGATGATTTGATTGCCACCATGCCTGGATGGTTCCAGAATCATGCCGATGACTGGAAGTTGCAGGCAGTGGTCTGTCTGTTGTTCAAATCCAGAAGTCTCTCAGCCTCAGTTCTTTTGTCTGATAGGACTGTAACGGGCTCTTGTGTCCCATTTAAAGTTTGTGAGATGGCTGTTAGCTGAAATGTCTACCTTCCAAAATGAAAATGTTGGATCTTTGAGCTCATCCTCTTGGTGCGCAGTCACAGCCTCATGATTCATCTTTGGGTCTTCTGTGTGTTCAGATGTTTTGGCCTTGCACAGTTTGCCAAAGTGTCCAATCCTGTTAGATTGAAAGCATTGAGCTGAAATTGCATGCGGGTGGCTGGAAAGTCCATCCCTTGGCTGGAGTTTCTGTTTCTGTGCTATTTAGCTAATTGGACTATGGTTCATTTGTACCACAGTTTACTCTCTCCTCTTAAAATGGAAATGGACACAGAGTTCAGACTGCCTAACTATCTGGATAGCTTTCTCAGGGGTTAGATCTTCCTTCACTTGGAGCATGTCTGAGAGTCCATCAGCTGTCTTTCTGACGACTATTCAATCCCTGGTAAGTTCAGATTTAGGTCTCCATATTTGCAACCTTTAGCCCCCTGTACAGATCATTAATGAATGAGCCGAGATTCTCTTGGCTGCTGGGCTCACTTATTAAATTAAGCCCTTTTCAGGATTTTCTTGTTCCTTAGGTTAAAATAAACATTCCTTGATTTTAGTACTTCTTCAAATTTAGCAGATGATCAGTTGTTTCCTTGGCAATACCATCCGCCAGTGGGTTAACTGAATAATGTTCAATTTCTGACTTTTATTTACACCTGAAGCAATCTTTTATCTGAGAAATTTCTTTCTCCAAAGTCCCCATCACATGATTGATCTGGGCCTTGGATGAGTCCAAATTGATTTGGAAGAGTGGATTTCTAATCCATGGTTTAAAAATGTTGAAATGTAATTTCAGCTTTAAGAAGTTGCTGAGATTCAAGATGGCATATTGTTTCATTTGAAGACACTCGAGACAAGAGTAGAAGTAAACCGTGGCTTTAATCAACTTAGAACAGTGCCTGCCTGTGACTGAACCAATGCTGAGAACCGCCTACAGGTTGACTGCTCTTTATACCTCCCTTCAAGGGGAGGTGCCATGGGCGGACCCCATACAAGCCCCAACATGTTCCCCTATGGATAATGCCATACAATGGCCCATAGGAGGAGCCCACAAGGGTAACAGCACAGATACAAATACAATGGTGGATTATTGGCATAATACATTCACCACATTCACCCTCTGTTAAAAAAATGAAGTCCGGCGGGGGTGACGGGTTCATAAGTTCAGCCGGTCCGCGCACGGATTGTGCGCTGTGATCACCGAAGCTCTGGCATTGTTGCTGGCACGGGTGTCGAGCTCGTCCATACTGGCATCGGTAGTGAGGGCGTTGGTGCAGGTACAGACGTGGACTCCGGGAGCGTCTCTTCTGGAGCTTCATTCCAGTGAATCGGTGAAGGGGGGATGGCGGGCAGGAGGGAGCGCGGGAGACATATAGGGGCGGGGGCGCTGGTCATGGTCGGTTGGGTGGGATATGGTGGAGGGGCGGTGGTAGTGGTGGAACCGGCGGGCGCCAGGTCCCGGAAGGGAGACCGTGTCCTGTCGGCCAATGGGGTGTTCAATATAAGCGTACTGGGGGTTGGACTGTAGGAGCTGGACCCTCTCGACCAGGCGGTCGGACTTATGGCTCTGACGTGTTTTCTGAGTCGGACTGGCCCCTGTGACTTCAGCCAGGACGGAAGCGATGCTCCTGAGGTGGATCTCCGAGGAAAAACAAATAAGCAGTCATGAGGAGTCTCGTTTGTGGCCGTGCAAAGTAGGGATCTAATAGAGTGGAGCGCATCGGGGAGGACCTCCTGCCAGTGAGAAACTGGGAGATTCCTGGACCGCAGGGTCATTAGGACGGTCTTCCAGACCGTCGTGTTCTCCCTCTCCACCTGCCCGTTTCCCCGGGGGTTATAACTGGTAGTCCTGCTCGAGGCGATGCCTTTGCTGAGCAGGTACTGACGCAGTTCGTCGCTCATGAACGGCGAGCCCCGGTCACTGTGGACCTAATTGGGGAAACCAAACAGGGTGAAGACACTATGTAGGGCTTTAATGACGGTGGACGTGGTCATGTCGGGGCAAGGGATTGCAAAGGGGAAGCGGGAGAACTGAAATGAATGAAAATGAAAATCACTTATTGTCACGAGTAGGCTTCAATGAAGTTACTGTGAAAAGCCCCTAGTCGCCACATTCCGGCGCCTATCCGGGGAGGCTGGTACGGGAATCGAACCGTGCTGCTGGCCTGCTTGGTCTGCTTTAAAAGCCAGCGATTTAGCCAAGTGAGCTAAACTCAACAATAATACTCAACAATAATATTGAGGAAATATATATTGCGGTTATTGGAGGGGAGGGGCCCTTTGAAATTGATGCTGAGGCGCTCAAAGGGCCGAGATGCCTTTAGCAGTGGGCCTTATCTGGTCGATAGAAGTGCGGTTTTCACTCCGCACAGATCTGGCTCTGACCTCCTCGGTGGAGTAGGGCAGGTTGCGGGCCTTGATATAGTGGATAAGCCGGGTGAGCCCCGGGTGGCAGAGGTCATCGTGGATAGCCCATAGTTGGTCATCTTGCGCGCTGGCGCATGTGCCGCGGGACAGGGCATCTGGGGGCTCGTTGAGCTTCCCAGGACGATACTCTATATCGTACTTATAGGTGGAGAGTTCGATCCTCCACCTCAAGAACTTATCGTTCTTGATTTTGCCACACTGCGTATTGTCGAACATGAAGGCTACCGATCGTTGGTCAGTGACGAGGATAAACCTCCTACCAGCAAGGTAGTGCCTCCAGTGCTGTACTGCTTCCACAATGGCTTGGGCCTCCTTCTCGACTGAGGAGTGCCGAATTTCGGAAGTGGTGAGGGTGCGCGAAAAAAACGCTACCGGTCTGCCTGTTTGATTGAGGGTAGCGGCGAGAGCGACCTCTGATGCATCGCTCTCCACCTGGAAGGGGATGGACTCGTCCACTGCGTGCATCGCGGCTTTGGCGATGTCTGCCTTGATGCAGCTGAAGGCCTGGCGGGCCTCAGTTGCCAATGGAAAGATGGTGGCCTTGATTAGTGGACGGGCTATGTCCGCATAGTTGGAGACACACTGGGCATAATATGAAAAGAACCCGAGGCACCTCTTCAGGGCCTTGGGGCAGTGGGGGAGGGGAAGTTACAGGAGGGGGCACATACGGTCAGGGTCGGGTCCTAGAATCCCGTTTTCCACGACGTAGCCGAGGATGGCTAGTCTGGTTGTGCGTAAAACGCATTTCTCCTTGTTGTATGTGAGGTTTAGGGTTTGGGCGGTTTGGAGAAATCTGTGGAGGTTGGCATCGTGGTCCTGCTGATCATGGCCACAGATGGTGACATTGTCCCAGTACGGAAATGTGGCCCGCAGCCCGTACTGGTCCACCATTCGGTCCATTGCTCGTTGGAACACTGAGACCCCGTTCGTGATGCCAAAGGGGACCCGGAGGAAGTGGAAAAGACGGCCGTCTGCCTCAAAAGCTGTGTAGTGGCGGTCCTCCGGGCGGATTGGGAGCTGGTGGTACGCAGACTTCAGATCCACCGTGGAGAACACCCGGTAGTGAGTGATCTGGTTTACCATGTCTGTGATCCGGGGAAGGGGGTACACATCGAGTTGCGTATACCGGTTAATGGTTTGGCTGTAATCAACCACCATCCGGTTCTTTTCCCCGGTCTTGACGACCACCACCTGAGCTCTCCAGGGCTATTGCTGGCCGCGATGACTCCCTCCCGCAAGAGTCGCTGGACCTCGGACCTGATAAAAGTCCTGTACTGTATGCTATACCGCCTGCTTCTGGTAGCGACTGGTTTGCAGTCAGCGGTGAGGTTTGTAGAGAGTGGGAGAGGGTTGACTTTTAGGTTCGCGAGGCTGCATAAGGTAAGTGGGGGTAGGGGCCCCCCGAACTTCAGGGTTAGGCTCCTGAGGTTACATTGGAAATCTAGTCCCAATAGGAGAGGAGCGCAGAGGTCTGGGAGCACATATAATTTAAAATCAGCGTACTCGGCGCCCTGTATTGCTAGGGTTGCAGTAGTGCACCCTCGGATTTGCACCGAGTGCGACCCAGAGGCGAGGGAGATGGTTTGATGCGCCGGGAAAATTGTGAGCAAGCAGCGTCTTACCATGTCCGGGTGAATGAAGCTCTCTGTGCTCCCGGAGTTGAAAAGGCAAGGCGTCTCGTGCCTGTTTACCTGGACGGTCATCATAGAGCTCTGGAGGTGCTTGGGTCGCGACTGGTCCAGGGTGACTGCGCTGAGTTACGGGTAGCTGGCGTAGTCAAAGGTGCTGGGGCGGCTCCGTGATAGCTGCTCTTGTTGATCGTACGCGTCGAGCGGCGTAGCAGATGGCGGCCAAGATGGCAACCCCCATGGATCGCACGTGGCCGGCCATGTCGGGGAGGATGGCCGAGATGGCGGCCCCCGTGAGTCGCACGTGCTGTGAGGGCTGGAAGATGGCTGCTCCCACGGATAGTACGAGGTTGCTGACGCGTCTGCAGGGGGCGGAGTCGGCAGACACACTGCCACACTGCAGGGTCTGCGGGCCTGTGCGTCTGAGGATCGGACCTGTGAGTTAGAGTTCTTGGACCTGGCTAGGCAAACTTTGACGAAATGTCCTTTTCTCCCGCAGCTGCTGCAGTTCGCATTACGGGCCGGTCAGTGCTGCCGGGGGTGTTGGGACTGGCCCCATGATGGGCGGGCGGCCACGCGGCACAGGCCTGGGGTAGTCTTTGGTCGGGGGTCCTCGGCGGGGTCGTGTGGTCAGCCGGGAACGCGTTAAGACTCTGGAATGCTACTTCCAGAGAGGAGGCTAACTTTACCGTCTGATCCAGGTCCAGGGCCCCCTTTTCGAGTAGGCACTGTCTCACGTAGTTGGACTCCCGCCACGTAGACGTCTCGGACAGCGAGTTCCATATGTTGAGTGGCCGTAACGGCCTGGTAGTTGCAGCTGCGTGCGAGGACTTTGAGGTCACGTAGGTAGTCTTCTAGCGATTCCCCGGGACGCTGGTGGCGAGTGGTGAGGATGTGTCGCGCATAGATCTCGTTCACGGGCCGTACATAGAGGCGTTCGAGCATCGCGAGGGCGTCTGCGTAGGATGAGGCCTCGTCGAGTTGAACAGAGATTCGATGGCTCACCCGTGTGTGGAGGAGGCTCAGCTTCTGTTCTTCGGTGATGGAAGGCATGGAGAAGGCTGCAAGATAGGCCTTGAAGCAGCGGAGCCAGTGCGAAAAAATTTATTTCGCCTCCGCGGCCTGCGGATCGAGTTCCAGTCAGTCAGGTTTGAGGGCCGACTCCATAGTTGTGTTTAAGTTGATTAAATTGATGCGACCATCAATTCACTCGAGACAAGAGCAGAAGTAAACCTTGGCTTTAATCAACTTAGAACAGTGCCTGGCTGCGACTGATCTAATACTGAGAACCGCCTACAGGTCGACTGCTCTTTATACCTCCCTTCAAGGGGAGGAGCCATGGGCGGACCCCATACAAGCCCCAACATGTTCCCCTATAGATAATGACATACAATGGCCCATAGGAGGAACACACAAGGGTAACAGCACAGTACAGATACAATTACAAAGGCAACAGCATAGATACAATTACAATGGTGAATTATTGGCATAATACATTCGCCACACTCACGCTTGCTGGTTTTGATGAGTGCGTGCTGCCTGGCGCTCATGCTCAGCCTTGAAAACATTTTAAACAATGGTCACTGCTCCATTTCAATGGTTAGAGTCATGAAAACATGATATCCTGGTCATTGCTGGTCACTAAAGCCAATTCTTTGAAGTGAATTAATTTTGTTTTCGTTTTCGGAGCAAGCGCAGACACCAATTTGGGAATCTGGTTTTTCCAAAGCCGTTTTTCAATGGAAATTCCTGACCACTAAACTATTTAAAAGTTTCTCAGGATTTGCTTTATCCTGGAATTTTAAAAAAAGCTCGTCCCTGCTAGGTCTGCTGATTCTGTACTCTGGGAATTGAAGCTGTACTTCCTTTTTCTTAAATTATAAATTTAGAGTCCAACAGGTTTGTTTCGAAACAAACCTGTTGGACTTTAATCTGGTGTTGTAAAGACTTCTTACTGTGCTCACCCCAGACCAACGCCGGCATCTCCACATTATAAATTTAGAGGACTCAATTCTTCCTTTTCCAATTAAGGGGCAATTTAGCGTGGCCAATCCACCTACTCTGCAGATCTTTGGGCTGTGGAGTTGAGACCCACACAGACACTGGGAGAACTACAAACTCTACACGGACAGTGACCCAGGGCTGGGATCGAACCCGGGTCCTCGGCACCATGAGGTAGCAGTGCTAATGAAGTTGGACTTCCGAGAGGTCCTATGGAGTCTTCTGCTGTTCTGAGGAATTTTAAATGTATGCCTTCAGCTTCAATGCCTTTCTTTGGAGCTTTCTTCTGCTGATATTCCCCTGTATGTCTGCTTCTTGAGCTTGTTTCAGGTCGAAAGGTGGCTTTGAATGTTTTTTCAGTCTTGCAAAACTTTTATTTTTCTCTGTAAGGTTTCTCTTTTTGTAAGGTTTGGGTTTTTCCATTCACTGCCACCATGTTCTCGGGTGTTGGACACCATTTGCTAGGTTTTCCTTAAGTCTTTGTAGTCTTAAGTAGGTTAATTCTTTGTATTTATTAACTAAAAGAACTATGTACATATTGTGGTGATCACAAGTTAACCAGATGCAACACAACTGAGCGACCACTAGAGGGAGCACGGGAGAGCCATATAAATAGATCAGGACAGGAAGTGAGGACACACTCTTCACAGCAGGCGGGCTGGTAAGCAGGACACACAGCAAGCAAAGCTGGTAGTTAGCACTGGAAGGTAGTTCTAGGTCGAGCTCTGGAAACTGAACGAACTCACAATAAAGCATCTTCTCCACACTTGAGACTACGAGCTTTATTAAGACACGAGGAACAACACATGGTACCAGCAGTGATTTCAGGACGCTTACGACAGGACAACTCAGCTGCAGATACAGAAAGCACAAAATGGCATGGAAATCTCCTACTGGACATTTGACTGGGGAAGACATCGCTAATTCGAAGATGTGGCATGGATACCCACCTCAGCTGGACACGACTGGTAATGTAAGAAATGTCTGGAAAAGGTTTAAACAAATGTTCGATTTTTATCTCATAGCTAATGATGTAGCAGAAGCCTCAGACAAAATTAAAATAGCAATTCTCATCAAAGGGCCTGTCAATAGGAAAGTGTATAATGGATTTAAACACTCAAAAGGTGAAGACAGGAACAGCTTACAAACGTTACTAAACAAATTTGAAGAGTACTGTGAGACATTTGAACAGCAAGGCATGCTCACAGTCCAACCTGCACAGAGACTGAGTGATGCAAGACTTAAAAAATCACAAAAAGATCAGGAAATCGCGAATGCACAGTACAGATCAAAAAGAAGAAATAACATGAATTTTTCACAAAGCCAAAACGCTGAAATCCAGTCCAGATCGGAAAGAAAAGGTAACTTACAACTTTTAGAAAGAAAAAACGCTGAAATCCGCGATAAAATGGCGTCGGAGCACATCTTGCAGTCTCTGGTAAGCAAAGAACTACAAATCGCGTCTGCGCATGCGCCGGAACCGGAAGTCGCGCATGCGCCGGAACCGGAAGTCGCGCATGCGCAGTTTACAAAAGATCGCGGCGCCGATCGTTATGCGCATGCGCAAGCCGCGCATGCGCAGTCAAAAAAGTCTTCGTCGCGGATCGTCATGCGCATGCGCAAGCCGCGCATGCGCAATGGACACCGAACCGCACAAGGAAAGAAAGCCGATTTGCGCATGTGCAAGTCGTTCCTACGCGTGACGTCATGACGTCTGAGAATCCTGACCACGCCCACTTAAAAGGGAAATGCCCGAAAATTGAAAACAAGACACTTAAAGTGGTAAAACCAAATTTTCTTGCCTCAGAACACAGAAAAAACGCCTGAACTTAAACCAACAGTGAAAAAACAACTTGCACAAAACCTTGGAAAAAGCTGCCTTCACCACACACAGTGAAGCGAACAAAAAGAATTCCGAAACAACAAAAGATGATTTGTTTTTCGACGATTACCTCTCAGACCTGACTGGTCAGTCGGATATGCTTATCACAGCATCAGCGACACGGTCGCAAAGCACAACACGAACCAACTCGTGGTAGATGAATCCAACCAAGATGATTTGGTTTTCAAAGAATACTACTCAGACATGGCTGAGTCAGTCGGATATGCTTATCACAGCATCAGCGACACGGTCGCAAAGTTCAACACGAATCAACTCGTGGTAGAAGAATCCAACCAGGATGATTTGGTTTTCAGAGAATACTACTCAGACACAGCTGAGTCAGTCGGATATGCTTATCACAGCATCAGCGACACGGTCGCAAAGTTCAACACGAATCAACTCGTGGTAGAAGAAGCCAACGAAGATGAAATGGGTTTCAAAGAATACTACTCAGACATGGAGGAGTTATTTGGACATGCTGATCACAGCATCAGCGACACCGTTGCAAAGCTCAACACGACTCTACTCATGGTGGATGAATCCAACACCATGGTGCCATGGCAGCTCGTCGATACATTGGATGACAGCATACCCAAGACGAAGACGACGCCACACAGAGAGCACAGGAAGACTCCACGGAGCGAGCGATGACAGGCTCCACAGTGCGAGTGATGAAAGACGCCAACAGGGATGCAAGCAAACACTCCCGGGCGGACACCAAGCATGAACAAGACCATGAAGGTAAACCCGCTGTACCTGAGCAAACCGCAAGCAGACTATGAAAGTCTACCAAGCTCACAGGAACAAGAAGAAAGAGCGGACTATGAAAGTCCAACACGCTCACAGGAACAAGAAGAAAAGCAGACTATGAAAGTCCAACACGCTCACAGGAACAAGAAGAAAGAGCAGACTATGAAAGTCCAACACGCTCACAGGAACAAGAAGAAAGAGCAGACTATGAAAGTCCAACACGCTCACAGGAACAAGAAGAAAGAGCGGACTATGAAAGTCCAACACGCTCGCAGGAACAAGAAGAAGACAAAGCACCTCTGCCCACTGCATGCGAAGACAGTGACAAGGTGATCACACTCAACGTACAGGATCACAGTGAGACTGACAGTTCTCAGCTTGTCTGTACCGAAGCACAGAGCGAAAACAGTGACAAGGTGCTCGCACTCGACGTACAGGATCACAGTGAGACTGACAGTTCTCAGCTTGTCTGTACAGAAGCACAGAGTCGGGCCACCCAACAGTCCAGAGAGACGATGCCGAAAGAAAACATGCAGATTTTGACTCCAGAAGAGGAGCACCTGGAGCCCAGAGAGACAACGCCAAAAGAAAACATGCAGATTTTGACTCCAGAAAGAGGAGCACCTGGAGTCCACAGAGACAATGCCGAAAGAAACCATGCAGATTCTGACTCCAGAAGAGGAGCACCTGGAGTCCAGAGACATCAAACAAAAAGAAACCATGCAGATTTTGACTCCAGAAGAGGAGCACCTGGAGTCCAGTGAGATAACATCAACAGAAATCATGAAGATTTTAACTCCAGAAGCGGAGCACCAAGAGTCTAGAGAAACCACGTCAACTGAAATCATGCAGATTTGGACTCCAGAAGAGGAGCGCCGAGAGTCCACAGACACCGCGTCAAATGTAATCAAGAAGACTTTGACTCCGGAAGACGAGCACCAAGAAAGCAAAGATGCGGAATCCAATTCTCCACAACTGATTGATGTCACCTGCACCGATGCACATCAGATCATTCGCACCACTCGCGAGAAGACGAGCACCAAGAAAGCAAAGATGCGGAATCCAATTCTCCACAACTGATTGATGTCACCTGCACCGATGCAACATCAGATCATTCGCACCACTCGCGAGACGGAATGCTCAATGACTCAAATTATCCACTCGGGACACTCATAGAGTATAACAAGAAAAACAAAAGCCAAAAGAAACACAGCAAGAACAAAAACAACATGAAGAGCGACAAGACCAACAACAATAGCAAGAAGCACAGCAGAAACGAGAACGACAACGGCAAGAATAAAAGCAACATGAAGCGCAACAAGACAAACAACAACGTCAGGCACAAAGATAGCGACAACGACAGAGGCAGAAACAACAAGAATGGCAACAAACCAACAAAGTCAGGAGCAAAGATAGCGACAACAACAAAGACGGAAACGACAAAAACAGCGACAAGTACGGCAACGGAAACAACAAAAACAGGAACGACAGAAACAACAGCAATGAAACAACGACTTGTACACAATGGCACTACTTGGCACATGATGGACGATGCCACAGCACACTGCAAAACGATAACAAGACTACAAACATGTCATGGGATGACAACGAATCGCACAAACTCACGTCTGCTCCAGAACAAGCAAGCACACCAGCATCCAAGGCGGATGAGACAATAAATCAACACCACAAGCACAAAAAAAAAGTCCATGCCAGTCAACATCAGTGATGTGACCATGCAAACACCTCGGGATGACGCATTGGGTACTTAAGATAACAAGGAACACCAACAACATTCACAGCGGACTTGCAATATCAATATCACCACGTCATCAACAACAAAAAGAAAAAAAAAAAAGCTCTGAACAAATTCATCAAGTTTGGACTCATAAATGTGTTTATTAAGTTTGGACATATAAATACATTGGCTTTGTTAACTAAGGCAATAGCATCATCACTTGTATAGATACGCATATCATAAGTTACTGTTTTGTATAATTTTCCTTAATGGTGTACAGAAACTATGTAATGAGAAAGAGGGGGATGTGGTGATCGTAGATTGACCAGATACAAAACAACAGAGCAAACACGAGCGGGAGAGCTATAAATACACTGGGACAGGATGTACAATTTTCTTTAACGATGTTCAGAAAATATGTTAAGAGAAAAAGGGGGATGTGGTGATCACAAGTTAACCAGATGCAACACAACTGAGCGACCACTAGAGGGAGCACGGGAGAGCCATATAAATAGATCAGGACAGGAAGTGAGGACACACTCTTCACAGCAGGCGGGCTGGTAAGCAGGACACACAGCAAGCAAAGCTGGTAGTTAGCACTGGAAGGTAGTTCTAGGTCGAGCTCTGGAAACTGAACGAACTCACAATAAAGCATCTTCTCCACACTTGAGACTACGAGCTTTATTAAGACACGAGGAACAACACACATATATACAATAAACAGTTCAAACTCAGAGTTGTCTCCATGCTTGCTAGTACGCGGCTCTGCCCACAGACTAATCCCCAGGTGCAGGTCATATGTTCTCTTGCATCACTGAGTGGGCTGTACTGTACTCAGCCCCACGTTAACACTATATGTGCCAGATCCTTCACACTACACAAAGGTCTGTCCTATTGCAGATTTCTGAGCATCCACAAGCTGAGAGCTGGGATGTGGCAGGTGGAAGGTTGGAAATATTTTGGCCTTCAGCTATCAACCAGCATAGATGCTGCATGGCTGGCAGTGAAAGAAGGACCATTTCTTGACCCAGCAAAAATAAGCCGTTCACCACAGTTGAGTTAAAGGATTTACTTTGTGAACAGCAATTTCGAACCACCATTGCTCACTGAGGTGGCACTCTTAGAAGGAAATGGAGATTAGTAAGGAGGTAATGGGCGACATGGTAGCACAAGTGGATAGTACTGTGGCTTCACAGCGCCAGGGTCCCAGGTTCAATTCCCTGCTGGGTCACTCTCTGTGCGGAGTCTGCACATTCTCCCCGTGTCTGTGTGGGTTTCCTCCGGGTGCTCCAGTTTCCTTTCACAGTCCAAAGACGTGCAGGTTAGGTGGATTGGCCATGATAAATTGCCCTTAGTGACCAAAAAGGTTAGATGGGGTTATTGGGTTATGGGGATAGGGTGGAAGTGAGGGCTTAAGTGAGTTGGTGCAGACTCGATGGGCCGAATGGCCTCCTTCTGCACTGTATGTTCTATGTAATAAATGTCCTACATTTTACCAAAGGAAAGCAGAAAACATTGATATTGAGATACATGGGTCAGAATTTCCCACTCCACCACCGAAAGTCAGTGAGAACTCATCCCCAGTCTGAGGAGTTAATTGACTGGAGATTGGCTTTCTACTCCCATCTTGAGAGGCAGCACTGTCTCCAAGAGTTGACAGCCATCTGTTCAGCTGGCAGTTTCCTGGTCCCTGCAGCACCAGTGGGAGAATGACGGCTGGTGGGACTGAATCCAATTACACATCTGGAGGTTACGCAGTGATGTCTGGATAAGAGGCCCTGGGGTGGTGGTGGGAGATTGGCGAATGGGGTGAGGAATAGGTTAAAAGGCCAAGGTGGGAGAGAACACCCAACCACATGCTGGCTGGAAAAGCTCAGCTGGGGCTTGGAATAGGCCTAAAGTGGTCACTGATTAGCCATTTAACAGGCCAGGAGGAGGCAATAGGCCCCACAGCAAGATTTACATGGGCAGGTAGGTAGCGGGAAAGACACCTCGAGTTTTATGGGACCCCCCATTTGTAAACTGCCCGTGGAGGAGCATGAAAATCCACCCATGAAGTAGAGAAATAAATTGCACCTTCCTTTGAATGTTTCCGGGTGAATCTTTCTTAGAAGCAATATGGAAAGTAACCTAAGATGTTAGTGTGGGGAAAATGGGAGGCCTGTTTATGTCTGCACTGCTTTTAATTAGGTATTTGGTCTATCAATCCTAATCACAGCTCTCTCTATGAATATCACAACAATGAGTACAGAATTGTACAAGTGTTTCAGTCCTGAGGGGAATTCTACTTAAGGTTAACCGACTCCTTGTCTGGAGGGTCGCTACTTACCCCACCTCAGACACAGTCAGTCTGTTTTTGGTCCCTATAGTAACATATCAGAACCCATTGGGATGAATTGGAAAACAGAAGTCAAGGCTGTTTCCAAATTTCCATGGAAGAGAACCAGCTGCTCATAATTTTGACAGTGTGTCAGCTTTGTTGGCATGGACTTAGACTCCTTGTCCAATTAAGGATGGTGGTCAGGCTTCCAAAGCTGGTGGCCCAATCACAGGCCCTGTCTGTAGTCCAAAGTAACTGTGAAAGTACTTCAATGCGTAGGTGCCCCCTCATCCACTTTTTTAAAATGTTAATTAAAATTGGCAAATGCAAGCCCCCTCCCCCACCGAGGCAGGACAGAAGAGCCCTGCAAAATGCTATAAACATCAGTTCGATCGTAACATCCTGCTGGCGGTCAATGACAAGCCGCATTGCTACTGCTACTGGAAAACATGTCATCGACAGGCCGGGAAACCCCGCCCAGAGAAATCAGCCAGGCCACCATTAAGGGGGTTTGGGGGGAGGGGGGAGGTGTGTTGGGGTGGGGGCATGCGGTGGGGTAGACCATCTCTAGGGTGGTATTTATCTGCTTCTCAACCCAGCAGGTCGGGTGGGGGCCTTTGGGCCTGCCTGGAGTGCTGATACCTGGTCTGCCATCTGGTGCCTGCCTCTGTGCTGTTGATGTGTCCCTGTCATGTCAGGAAACTAGAATTGGAACTGGAAAATCCCAGTCAGACTCCTTAACTCATATTTGGCAAGGCTGTTGTTGAATCTTATTAACTGTCATTCGAATGGGGGTAGGCAGATTGTCAGTCCCGAATCCATCTTGGCACCTCAGAATGCTGCCCGGTTCAGGTGTCTTTGAGGCCTGTCCATCTCCATTTCCGATCTCAATAGTGCCTGAAAAACCCACGTAATACTTCTGTCTTTACCCCTGAGGAACATATTTTCCTTTGGGGGTAAAAGCTCAGTAAATAGGGATAGAGACCTTTTTTTACCAGGTCACTGGCCAATAATAGGGAATCGCAGGCATGAGCTGGAAGGGACCATGCCCAGTTTTAAACCTAATTTGCATTGGATCAAATTAACTGAGTGCCCTGTGAAACATAATCCTATGATCTGGTTCTGGATCCTGCCAATTGAAGAGTTTAGGGGGCCAAGAGTTAAGCCTAAGACAGCCTAAGATAAGCTTTTGCTCTTCTTTAAGAAGCACTCACTCTCCACCCCACATGCTGCCTCAAACCATGCCCCCCCCCCCCCCCCACCACTTCTCCGACTGCTTTCCCCCACGCCTGGCCATTTTCCCAAATAGGACAAGAGCCAGAAGACTGGAGACTTGATTCACAGCTGCAAGCCTGTAACCATACTTATATTTGCTCTCACTTCTTAGGAGCTAGCTAACCAGTCAAGACCCACACCTGTGGAGCTGGGGACCCAGGTTCGAATCCCGGCCCGGGTCACTGTCCGTGTGGAGTTTGCATGGGTTTCAACCCCACATCTCCAAGATGTGCGGGTTAGGTGGATTGGCCATGCTAAATTGCCCCTACATTGGAAAAAGATAATTGGGTACTCTAATTTTTTTTAAAAGACCCACACCTGCACCACAATGTCCTTGGGCTGAAATGCAATACTCCTCAGTCTAAACAGAAGAGTATATTTCGGGAAGTATTTTATTTGCGGTGCACTGTTCCCTTTGTTGGAACAGGAAGTGGGTGCTACGTCTGCTCTCTTGCTTTTTGCTGGTTCTCACATACCACAATTAAAATGTAAAGTGCCAGCGGCATGCACAGAGACACCGTGCAACCACATGGAGGGGCTTGGTTTTTGGTGGTGACTGTCAGCTGACAATGCTGCAGATACAGGCAGGCTGTAAAACAGCCTCTTGGACAAATACCAAACTTTCCTGCTTCAACTTCATTGTCAACAACCTAAGACATATTAAGGGCGCAAATCTGGCAGGGGGTTTTTCAAAGTCAAATTTCACTTTTAAATAATCATTTTACATTGGTTTCACTTTAGTCATGAGCGCACTGTTGTTATTTGTTGAGACTAGCTTAGTCGGAGAACTAAATGCACTGGCATGCCTCATGGTTGACACTCATTGATGATTACAGGGGCGTTAGGGATATTTCTTTATTATGGAAGAAACAATGTAGTTCTTTTGTGTGCACTCCATATTGAATGTTCATGTTAGTGTCCAGTGTTGCCTTCGCCACTTTGTGGACATGATTGAATTTGCAGGCTCAGATGGTCCTTTCGGTATGTCTTGTAAATAATATTGTCCGAGATCACTCTCAGTTGTGACAACAGAAATGTTGCAGGTGAACTCAAAGCTTTGGAAGGACTCTGTCAGTCAACACCCTGAGGTGGACCTACATTTGGATTGTAATGACGTTGGGGTGAATTTTTCACCTCCCCAGCCACATATTTCTTGGCGACGCGCCATCACTTTTAAAAAAAAATAATTTTTATTAAGATTTTCAAAAACATATCAAAAACATAAAATAACAGCAAGAAAACCGTATTAACAACAACAAAAAGAAATAACACAATAACCCCCCCCCCCCCCCCCTCCCCAGTAACTACAAAAAGAAGAAATAGATAAGCACCCGGCATATTCAATTTCTCCCTTCCCCCGCAACAAGCCACCCCCCCCCCCCACCCCTCTCCCCCCCCCCCCCCCCCCCCCCGGGTTGCTGCTGCTGCCGGCCTATTTTCCTACCGTTCTGCCAGGAAGTCAAGGAAAGGCTGCCACCGCCTAAAGAACCCCTGTACTGATCCCCTCAGGACAAATTTCACCTTCTCCATGGCCAGGGGCTCAATTGCCAACGCAAAGAGCAAGGGGGACAAGGGGGACTGTCTCGTCCCCCGGTACAACCGAAAGTACTCCGATCTCCTCCTATTCGTAGCTACGCTCGCCATCGGGGCCTCATATAACAGCCTCACCTAACTGACAAACCCCTCCCCGAACCCAAACCTTTCCAGCACCTCCCACAAGTACCCTCACAACCCTATCAAAGGCACTTCTCCGCGTCTAATGCTACCACTATCTCCCACCTCCCCTTCCACCGCCGGCATCATGATAACATTCAGAAGCCTACGTATATTGGTGTTCAGCTGCCTTCCCTTCACAAATCCCGTCTGGTCCTCATGAATGACCCCCGGCACACAGTCCTCTATCCTTGTGGCCAAGATCTTTGCCAACAGGTTGGCGTCCACATTTAACAACGAGATCGGCCTATATGATCCACACTGCAGGGGGTCCCTTGTCCCGTTTAAGGATCAAGGAAATCAGCGCCCGTGACACAGTCGGGGGCAATGCCCCCCCCCCTTGCCTCGTTAAAGGTCCTAACCAACAGGGGGCCCAGCAGGTCTGCATACATTTTGTAAAATTCGACCGGAAACCCATCTGGCCCCGGCGCCTTCCCCGATTGCATGCTACCTATCCCTTTGACCAGCTCCTCCAGCTCAATTGGCGCCCCCAGCCCCTCCACCTGTCCCTCCTCCACCTTCGGAAATCTCAGCCTGTCCAAAAAGCGCCCCATTCCCCCCCACCTCCACCGGGGACTCGGACTGGTACAGTTCCCCATAAATGTCCCTGAAGACCCCATTAATGTCCACCCCCCTTCGCACCACATTTCCTCCCCTATCCGTCACTCCACCAATCTCCCTGGCCACGTCACGCTTTCGAAGCTGATGTGCCAGCATCCTACTTGCCTTCTCCCCATATTCGTACACCGCTCCCTGTGTCTTCCTCCACTGAGTTTCCACCTTTCCGGTGGTCAGCAAGTCGAACCTGGCCTGAAGGTTACGGCGCTCCCTCAACAGTCCCTCCTCCGGAGCCTCCGTGTATCTCCTGTCCACGTCCGCCTTCAGCCACTTCAGGTGCGTAAACACCCAGGCCCGTTTGACCGGCCCATTCAGCCCCCTCACATTCCAAGTTATCAGCCAGATCAGAGGGCTCCCTGCCCCCCCCCCCCCCCTGCCGACTAGCCATAACCCGTCCCCTGCCCGCCCCAGGCCAGCGCCCCTCGCTCGGCCCATTCCCCACGGCGGCAAACCCCCACCCCGGCCCCCCTGCAGACTCCAGCTCCTGCCTGGCCATTTCAGCAGCAACCCGGTACCCCCCCCATCCCATCCCCCCCCTCCACCTGGCTAGGACCCCTCCCAGCCGCGTTACCCCCACCATAGCACTCCCGTGAGCCAGCTAACTTCTGCTGACCCTGGCAGCTCCCGCCACACCTCACAACGTGGGGCTACTCCTCCTCCCCCAGACCCATCAGCAGATCCTCCTCCTCCCCCTCCCGCTCTTGCGCGGGAAAAAAAGCCCGCGCTTCTCAGCTCCGACCCCTCCCCCATCCACCCTCAGCGCGGGAAACAGAAGAAAAGCCCGCGCTTTCCCTCTGCCCGACCCCGACCCCGCAAAAAAAGACAGCACCCCACCCAACCTAGAAACAACACACAACCAGATTAAAACAGCATGAAACATTATAAAACAAAGACCCTTCCCACCAAAAGTTAACACAGTTCTTTACAAACCCCCCGACCCTCAGTCAGAGTCCAACTTCTCGGCCTGCACAAAGGCCCACGCCTCCTCCGAGGACTCAAAATAAAAGTGTCGGTCCTTGTAGGTGACCCACAGACATGCCAGCTGTAACATGCCAAACTTCACACTCTTTCTGTGGAGCACCGCCTTCGTCCGGTGTACCCGGCCCCAAGCTAGGCCACCTCCGCACTCCAGTCCCTTGTAGAATACACACCACCGTGTTCTCCCACTTGCTGCTACGCTCCTTCTTGGCCCACCTAAGCACGCACATCATCGGTCAAACGAACCGGTGGAAAACCACACCACACCGCCTGTGGCGGCTCATTCGGTTTGGGCCTCCTGGCCAGTATTCTGTGGGCCCCCTCCAGCTCCAAGGGCCCCTGGAAGGACCCAGCTCCCATCAGTAAGTTCAACAAAATGACCACATAGGCCCCCAAGTCTGACCCTTCCAGCCCCTCAGTGAGGCCCAGGATCCGCAAATGTTTCCGCCTTGACCGGTTCTCCATCTCCTCGAAACCGCTCCTGCCACTTCTTGTGGAGCGCCTCGTGCATCTCCACCTTTACCGCGAGGGCCGCGGCCTCATCCTCTCTTTCAGAGGCTTGTTGTCGGAGCTCCCGGATCTCCACCCCCTGGGCTGTTTGCGTCACCAGCAGCTTGTCCGTATTTGCCTTCAGCGAGTCCAGCAGCTCCACTTTGTGCTCTTGAAAACCGCGCTGGAGAGTCTCCTGCTGCACCTGCGCCCACTGCCTCCATTCCTCGAGGCCTCCGCCGGCCGCCATCTTGATTCTCTTCCCCCGCTTTTTCTTAGGCGCTGCCACCGCTATTCTGCTGGCCCCGCTCCTGATCAAGGCCATAGACCACTGGGGATCCGCTGCAGACACCTTCCCACGTTGGGAACCGTTGAGCAAGTACTGCTGGGGCCCTTAAAAGAGCCCAAAAGTCCGTTCCTGGTGGGAGCTGCCGAACGTGCGGCATTGCCGCAACCGGAAGTCCGCGACGCGCCATCACTGGCAGCGGGATTCTCCATTCCCGCTGCTGGCCAATGGGATTTCCCATTGTAGGCACCCCAATCTGCCAGGAAACCCACGGGTGGGGGTGCGTTTCTGGCGGAACAGAGAAGTCCGCCAATGGAGAATTCACCTTAGGCCTTAAATTAGGCCCTTAATTTACATACCTTAAGTGACTATTCCCACCAAACCACGCACAGGACATCGGGATCATCTCTAATCCACTTCTCCATGCCTCTGACCCCATCCTGTGCCGTCCCTTGAATGGAACACCCACTCATCCAGGTCCCTGACCCACATCTCATGCATTCCCTCTCACCACTGACTCACCCTTGCCAGTCCCAAATCTCCATGCTAGCTGCTATTCTCCTGCTCCCCACCTTGTGGGACAGAGTTTAATCAGGAAATCCTATGATCTCAAACATAACTGTGCAAAGCATGCCATCTTTGAACAAACGTGCGGCTCTGACTTTATCTGAAGGTAGGGCATAGGTTTTTTAATGTTTTACGCAAATGAGTATTCATGGCATGTAAATGTGATACAAGTGGGAACCCACCAAAGGCCAAGGTGAGGGCCGACAGGCCGCAAACATGCCTTTGACTTAATCTCTGCATCTCATCTACGATCGAGAAATCTAAATTTCAGCTCCCACTTAATTCAGTCACTCTGCACGGCACGTTCCCCACTCTAGCAGGTTCTAGAAAATACCCCCCGTTAAGCCAGGAAGCGAGGATTCAACCCATGAACCTCCAGCTCGGTAATGAGGGTGAAAATGGGATGATATAGATAGGAAAACTATTGTGGCCTATTTATTTAAAAGCTACACTATCTGGTCTTTCGAATTTCAGATTATTTTTTCCAAGCATAAGCAGAGTTTGTGAAATTTGTCACATACCGTCTAAAATGAGTAATTTATACTGGAATTAAGTAGAGTAAATTAACTAATAAATCATTGCTATGGTTTTGAATAAAGATTAGTAAAAGAATAAAGCACTTTATTTTTCATAAAGATACAAAGTTATTTCTCTCAGAGGCACTTTAGAAAACTTGGTGATTGGCTCAGCATACACCCATTTTTGCTGATGTTGCTGCCCTCCACAAATACACATGCTAAATAGTGTATCTTTGGCAATTGTCCCGACACTTTGAACCATAGGGAAATTCAGGTCAAGGAGCAGAAATGTAGCTGCAGGCAGCTACCTGATATAGCTCATATTAAAGGTCTTGTGCAGGCTTTGAAACACATGCATCTCCAAGATCCTTTTTAAATTTTTTATGTTTTTGTGTATCTATAATGAAAAGAAGTAATCATGAAACTGTAAATACTAAGAGGAGACTGGATTTATTCATGTCACTATTGCCAATAACTCCCTCTTCGTAGATTAGCTTATATTGAATGTCATATAGAACAATTATAAAAGCTATTATGCACATTTAACACAAAGACATAATGACTAAAAATAACTGTTGGTAAGTCAATTCTATGAAACTGTACTGTACTTATTAAAACCTTCTTCCAATTAGTTTAATGATGCTTTAACCCAGTTATTTGAAATGTTTTGATACCTCCAAAAATAGTGGAGATAGAAATCTCATACAACACTTGAAGCATTTATTTCAAACACTACCAGCATTAGAATATGATAAGGAAGAGATCAATGTATTAATCCAACAAGCATCATAGACAAGTTAACATGGATGGATGGCTGGACAATCTAGTGCTACCACGACTATTTAGTATGAATCTCTATAATGTGACACTGTCAATTTTTTACTTTATGTCTGGCTGAAGAATGAACCTTTGTAGATGATTTTGCAATAAAAATGGCAGTATTTTTCAAAGTTACATTCACTTTCAAGATGGAGAGTTGGAACAAGAAGATGAAAAGAAAAGTAAGCTTAGAATAGGCGTGATATAGGATATATTACACCACAGTAAAACTAATAAAAGGCATATAGGTGAGGAGAGAAAATATGACATAAAGAATATTTCAAGCAAGGGCAATGTCTATAAAATTATGCAAGCTTATATTTAAAATATATATACTTTTATTACATTTTTAACATTTTATACATAAGAAAGAAAACATGCCCCACCCCAACCAGAACTCGTACAAAAAAAACCCTCCAGCTGGACCATATCCTCCTCCAGGATCCTCCCATAAATCCCTGAGGAATCCGCCCCCTCCAAGCCCGCCACTGACAGAACTATCTCCAAGAGTAAGGAAGGCAGCATCACTGAGAATGAAGGAAAGATCTTCCTCACAAAATCCCACACCTGCGTATGCTGGAATGTTCCAGACCTTGGGATCCCAAACTCCTCTGTCAATTCCTCCAAACCCGCAAACCAGAACAAATTCCTCATTCCTACTATCCCCTTGTCCTCCCAGCCTTCTAACCTAGCCGGTTCAAACAGGTGACTTACACAGATCGGCGTCATCTTCAACACCATCCTTAATTTAAAATGCTGACACAAATGCCTCCAAACCTTCAGAGTAGCTACTATCACCGAATTATCCGAGTATTTCCCTGGGGAGAATGGGAGCGGCACCATCACCAGCGCCAGAAGCCCCGCCCCCTTACATGAACCCGACTCCACCTTAACCCAAATTTCCTCTTGTTGCCCGTACCAGCCGAGCACCTTTTCAGTGTTTGCCACCCCGTCTTAAAAATTTAATTCGGCAGAGTCAAACCACCCGACTATCGACCCCTCTGAAGCACCATTTTCCAATTTCTGGCTATCTTGCCTATCCAGATAAACAATGTAACCAACCACTCCACTCCCAGAAAAATGCTTTTGGCAAAAACACTGGCTGGCATTAGAATAAAACTAAAAACCGTGCTAACATATTCACCTTCATCGATTGAACCTGGCCAGCCAATGCAGAGGGAGCCTGTTCCACCTCTGTAAATCTGCCTTACCCTACCCACTTACAGAGCAGGGACTAATCTCGAGCAACCTGCACCCCCAGATACCTAAAGTGGGAGATTGCCACAGAAAACGCACACCCCCCCCCCCAAATGCGCACTCTTCCCTGGCTACACTAAATCTAAGGAACCACTAGAGGGGCTGGTTTAGCTCACTGGGCTAAATAGCTGGCTTTTAAAGCAGACCAAGCAGGCCAGCAGCATGGTTCGATTCCCGTACCAGCCTCCCCGGACAGGCGCCGGAATGTGGTGACTAGGGGCTTTTCACAGTAACTTCATTGAAGCCTACTCGTGACAATAAGCGATTTTCATTTCATTTCATTTCAAAATGGCTGCCTGCCTCATCGTTTCTGGGAGTTCCACTCCTTGCCACCACATCCTCAAACATCTCCACCAATAATGATACCAGCCGGTCTGCAAACTTCTCCGTAAAAATCCATCGGGAATGTGGTGAATGTAACTTAGTAATTCACACTGTATTTACCAATACCATTGTAAGCGCAGTAGCGTTATCGGACCACTAGGGGGAGTAGCTCTGGGAATGCTCAGGAGTTTGTACAGGGCTCCACCCTTGGCTCCGCCCACGACTCCTCCCCCTGGACTTGCTGTATAAATACCCTTGTCCAGAGCCAGCCTGCAGTTCATCGAGAGTTCAACGGGTAACAGGCTGGCTCTGTAGTAAGTAGATTAAAACCACTGTTCATATCTTAAAGCACGTGAAAAGTGAATTGATGGTTCCATCAATTTAATCTACTTAAGAACAGTCAGGATCGATCATGGAATCAGCCCTCAAGCCTGGACGCCTGGAACTCGACCCATAGGATGCAGAGGCAAAAGAAATCTTCTCCCACTGGCTGCAGTGCTTTAAGGCCTACCTGACAGAAGCGAGCACAGCCGAAACAACAGAGGAACAGAAGTTAAGTCTACCGCACGCGAGTGTGAGCCACAGAATCTCTACGCAACTAAACTCGGCCGGTTCATATACTGCAGCGCTAGTGATACTCGATAAGATGTATGTAAGGGCCATTAACGAAGTTTACGCACGCCATGTGTTCACGACTCGCCGCCAGCGGCCTACAGAATCACTCGCCGAATTTCTAAGAGAGCTCAATAATCTATCAAATGACTGTAACTATCAAGCGGTTACCGCGGCTGAACATAGAGAACTTGCTGTACGCGATGTTTTTGTAGCGGGCCTCAGGTCTAATTATGTGCGCCAACGACTGCTGGAAAAGGGGGCCCAAGACTTAGAAACAACTGAGGAAATTGCTACCATGATGGAGGTCTCCTTCCGCAGCCTCACCTCGTTCCCTGCGGACCCCGCGACCCAATCATGGGCCCCTGACCAGCGACTCCCCCAGGCCTGTGCCACGCTGCCCCAGCCAGTCACTATGCTGCTCCAGCCACTACACGGCATTCGAGGCCGATGGCCGCCTCTTCCATTTCCTCCAGGTCCCCTTCGGCGTCACTAATGGGGTCTCGGTGTTCCAATGAGCAATGGACCGAATGGTGGACCAGTACGGGCTGCGGGCCACGTTTCCGTATTTGGACAATGTCACCATCTGCGGCTATGACCAGCAGGACCACGACGCCAACCTCCACCGTTTTCTCCAGACGGCACAGAAATTAAACATCACCTACAACAAAGGGTTTTCCGCAAGTTTTCCGAACAACCAGACTAGCCATCCTCGGCTATGTAGTGGAAAACGGAGTCCTGGGACCCAGCCAGCCCCTCTAGTGGTTCCTTAGATGTAGTGTAGCCAGGGAAGAGTGCGGATTTGGGGGGGGGGGGGGGTGCGTTTTCTGTGGCAATCTCCCACTTTAAATACGGGGGATCTTATAGAAACATTTAAAATTATGAAGGGAATAGATAGGATAGATGCGGGCAGGTTGTTTCCACTGGCGGGTGACAGCAGAACTAGGGGGCATAGCCTCAAAATAAGGGGAAGTATTTAGAACTGAGTTTAGGAGGAACTTCTTCACCCAAAGGGTTGTGAATCTATGGAATTCCTTTCCCAGTGAAGCAGTTGAGGCTCCTTCATTACATGTTTTAAGGTAAAGATAGATAGTTTTTTGAAGAATAAAGGGATTAAGGGTTATGGTGTTCGGGCCGGAAAGTGGAGCTGAGTCCACAAAAGATCAGCCATGATCTAATTGAATGGCGGAGCAGGCTCGAGGGGCCAGATGGCCTACTCCTGCTCCTAGTTCTTATGTTCTTATGTTCTTATGTATGACCCTTAGAACTCCCCTCCCCCATTGCCCCAAGGCCCTCAAACGGTGCTTGGGCTCTTCTCCTACTACGCCCAGTGGGTCCCTCAATATGCGGACAAAGCCCGCCCACTCTTTAAGGCCACACGATTTCCCCTGTCATCTGAGGCACGCCAGGCCTTCAATTGCATCAAGGAGGACATCGCCAAAACGGCCATGCGGGCGGTGGATGAATCCACTCCATTCCAGGTAGAGGCGACGCCTCAGAGGTAGCTCTAGCAGCCACACTAAATCAGGCAGGGAGACCAGTCGCATTTTTCTCCCGTACCCTCTCCGCTTCAGAATTCCGACACTCCTCAGTCGAGAAAGAAGCACAAGCCATTGTGGAGGCTATTCGTTACTGGAGGAACTACCTCGCAGGTAGGAGATTCACCCTCATCACCGACCAAAGATCGGTTGCCTTTATGTTTGATAACTCGCAAAGGGGCAAAATAAAAAATGATAAAATTCTTCGGTGGAGGATCGAACTCTCCACCTATAGCTACGATATTAAGTATCGACCCGGGAAGCTCAACGAGCCTCCGGATGCCCTATCCCACGGGACATGCGCCAGCGTGCAGATTGACCGACTGAAAGTCATCCACAACGACCTCTGCCACCGGGGGGTCACCCGGCTCGCCCTACATCAGAGCCCGAAACCTGCCTTTCTCCAACGAGGGGTAAAAGTGGTCACCAGGGACTGCCCGATCTGTGCGGAATGCAAACCGCACTTCTATAGACCAGACAGGGCCCACCTGGTCAAGGCTTCTAGGACCTTTGAACGCCTCACGATTGATTTCAAAGGGCCACTCCCCTCAACTAACAAGAACGTTTACTTTCTAAACGTCGTAGATGAGTTCTCCTGTTTCCCATTCGCTATCCCGTGCCCCGACATGACCTCCCACACAGTCATTAGGGCCCTGCATTGCATCTTCACCCTGTTTGGTTTCCCCAGCTACGTGCACAGCGACCGGGGTTCATCCTTCATGAGCGACGAGCTGTGTCAGTACCTGCTCGACAAGGGCATTGCCTCGAGCAGGATTACCAGCTACAACCCCAGGGGGAACGGGCAGGTGGAAAGGGAGAACGCAACGGTCTGGAAAGCTCCAAGTCTCCCAGTGGCAGAAAGTCCTCCGAGATGCGCTTCACGCTATTAGGTCCCTCTTATGCACAGCGACCAATCAGACCCCTCATGAGAGGCTCTTCATATTTTACAGGGGCACTACCATGGCGGTCTCACTTCCGGCATGGCTGAGGTCACCGGGCCCGGTACTCCTGAGGAAACACGTCAGGGCACACAAAACCGACCCCCTTTTTGAGAAGGCACGCCTGCTCCACTCCAACCCCCAGTACGCCTTTGTCGAGTTCCCTGACGGCCGCCAGGACACAGTATCCCTCCGGGATCTGGCACACGCCGGATCCAGCGCTCCCTCTACCCCCACAGAAGGACCCCTCACCCGACACTCCATGCTGCCGCCCCATCGCGCTCCCGAGCCCACGAGCGCGCTCCACCAGTTCCGTGCACCCGCACCGGCCAGCCCCCAGCGCCCCCAGTCCCCGGTCGAACCAGAAGAGTATGAAGCTCGGACACAACCCTCCCTGGAGTCCACCATCGGACCCCAGCACACAACACCCATCCAGCCACCGCAAGAGGCTGCAACCCCGGTGCTCCGCAGATCACAGCAGACAGTTCGGCTACCGGACAGACTTACTTTGTAGACCACCACCCCCGCCGGAATTGATTTTTTTTGCAGGGGGTGAATGTGGTGAATGTAACTTAGTAATTCACACTGCATTTACCAATACCATTGTAAGCGCAGTAGCGTTATCCGACCACTAGGGGGAGTAGCTCTGGGAATGCTCAGGAATGCTCAGGAAAAACTGCATCATCTCCGACTCATCCCTGGCTCTCCAATCTGTCCAGCTTTTGATAAAACTCCTCAAATTCCCTATTCACCTTCTCTGAAGCAGACACCAACACCTCACTCACCTCCCGTATCTGAACAATCTCCAGGGACGCCGCCTGCCACCTAAACTGGCCAGCCAACAAACGGCTGGCCTTCTCCCCATATTCGTACTTTGCTCCTTTTGCCCGTCTCAACTGGCGCACCATCTTGCCTGTGGACAACAGATCAAACTGTGTCTGCGATACCTTCTTAACGGCCAGAAACTCGGGGGTGGGATCTTCCGGATACTTGCCATCAACCTCCAAACTGTCATTTATCAGTCTCTGCCACTCCTCCCTTGCCTCCTTCTCAGCCTGCACCTTATGTGAGATTATCTCACCTCTCACCACCGCTTTCAAAGCCTCCTATAACAACAACGGTGAAACCTCTCCATTTTCATTAAACTCCACGTAGTAAACAATCACCCTCACCATCTTCACGCAGAACCCCAAGTCCACTAGCAACCCCACATCCAACTGCCCAGCAGCCGCCGCACCGGCCCTCTCTCTAGGTGTGGGGCATGATCAGAAATGATGATCGCTGAGTACTCTGCCATCCTTACCTCCGGCAACAAGGACCGCTCCATGATGAAAAATTCAATCCAAGAATATACTTTGTGCACTGGAGAAAAGAAAAAACATCCTCTGCCCCCCGGAAGCTCCACGGGTCTACTCCCCCCATCTACTTCACAAACGCCACCAACTCCTTCGCACAGTGGTTAGCACAGTTCCCGTACCAGCCTCCCCGGACAGGCGCCAGAATGTGGCGACTAGGGGCTTTTCACAGTAACTTCATTGAAGCCTACTCGTGACAATAAGCGATTTTCATTTCATTTCATTTCATTCAGTTACTACACAGCTCCAGAATCCCAGGGTCAATTCCCGGCTTAGGTCAGTGTCTGCGCGGAGTCAGCACGTTCTCCCCATGTCTGCGTGGGTGTCCTCCGGGTGCTCCGGTTTCCTCCCACAGTCCAAAGATGTGCAGGCTAGGCGGATTGGCCATGCTAAATTGCCCCTTAGTGTCCGAAAAAGGTTAGGTAGGTAGGTGAGGTTATGGGGATAGGGTGGAGGGTGGGATTGGGTGGTGGTATGGACTTAGGTAGGGTGCTCTTTCCAAGGGCTGGTGCAGACTCGATGGGACGAATGGCCTCCTTCTGCACTGTAAATTCTATGATCTATGATTTACCCCTCAAGGAGACCAAAGACCTTGGCCTAGAATGATTCTCTCTCGGGTTCAAGGCCATATTCAATTCCCCACCCACCGAATCAACTGATGTGTGTCCATATCCGGGATGGCCACGAACATCTTTTTCTTGAACTCTACATCATCTCAATTCGGGGCATACACGCTAACCAACACCACCGACCCTCCAAAGTACCCGTTACTATCACGTACCTGTCCCCCTGATCTGCCACCACTGTCTCTATCTGAAACTGCACTCTCTTCTTAATCAGTATCACCACCCCCGGCACTGCTATCAAAGCCAGAGTGAAACACCTGACAAACCCAACAAAGCCTTACCTTGTCTTTCACCCGCAAATGGGTCTCCTGCTGCAACAATACATCGGCCCTCAAACCCTTCAAATGAGCGAAAACTCTCAGCAACCCCCCCTTCCCCCACCTCTCTCCCATTCACTAGCCAACTCCAGTTGGCTAGTGAGGTTATCCCCACCAGAGCCCTCATCCTAACAAAGAAACTAATGGCAGACACCCCACACCCAATCCATCCACCTCAAATATCAAAACTCCCCTATCACCTAACTCATCCCGAAACTGTCATTCTCCTCTCCTCCCCACCTGCATACCCCCTCCAACCCAAAACACCCCCAGAAAGGAGAAAGGCAACCCCACCACGGAAACACCACCCAAACAAAATGTAATTTTAACGGTAACTTATGTACAAAGAAATTAAAGGGCACCAACAACAAAACAGGTCCCCCTCATCCAACCACCAAACCAAAGTCCAAGGACGGGATTCTCCGAGCCTCCACACTCGGAGTGGGGCGGAGAATGGGTGGTAGACCCGCGATCGGGTCCAACGCCACTCCCTTGATTCTCCGGGACCGGAGAATCACGCTAATCGCGCACATGTCGTGGGCCATTGAAAGAGGCCCCCGCAGCGATTATCTGCCAACAACTGGCCAAGTTCCTGCTGACGTGGTTCACTCATGGTTCCACCCGGTGGGCACTTGGGGTCCGCAGGCCGCCCTGGTGGGGTGGGGGATCCGTCATGGGGGGGCCTCCTGGACAGCCAGGCTCGCGATTGGGGCCACGGATCGGCGGGTGCGTGCAATCTGAGGGGGGGGCCCTATATTGTCGGGCTGACCCGTGTTGTGGTCCGCCATGTTTCGCGCGGCCGCCGCTGCAGGCTGCCACCGTGCACTTGCACGGACCCCCGGCCGGAAGTGCATGGCCTCGTATCAGCAGCCGGAGTATGAGGAGCGCTCTGGGCCCTGCATGCCCCCTGCAAATCGGAGAATCACCCTGGACTTTCTCCAAGAAAATCCAGGGTGATTCGCGCCGGTTTTCTCGAGGGCATGGGGACATAGTCCCATTATCAGAGAATTCCGCCCCAAGTGTCTATCTCAGTTCAGTCCCAATCCTTCCGCCTTTGCGAACACCTCCGCCTCCTCCGCCATCTCAAAATAATGGTCCCTGGAGTTGTGCGTGACCCTCAGCCTCTCCAGGTAGAACCACCCCCCGAAGCTTACTCCATACTTCAAAAGCGCTGCCTTTGCTTTGTTACATAAGAACATAAGAACTAGGAGCAGGAGTAGGCCATATGGCCCCTCGAACCTGCTCCGCCATTCAATGAGATCATGGCTGATCTTAAAGGCCATGTTAAAGGCCATACGCCCCCAGCTCCACCATGACATACTCAAAAACCGCTGCCTCCCCACCTCACCTCCCAATTCTGCTTGGCCCATCTCAAGACCTGTTCCTTCATCTGGTAATTATGAAAACAGACAATCACAACTCTTGGTGGCTCATTCGCCTATGGTTTCGGCTGGAGCAACCGGTGGCCCTATCCAGCTCGGAGGGTCGGGGGGGGGCATCCTCCTCTACCTCCAACAGCTTTGCGAACATCTACACAAAATAATTTGTTAGCCTCGTGTCCTCCACACCCTCAGGTAGCTCCACAAACCTGAGATTCAGCCATCGCGACCCGTTCTCAAAGTCCTCAACCTTGGACCTTAAGCCCTTAGTTCTGTCTTCCATCTTCAGCAACTCCACTTCTAGCGAGGCAAGCTGGTCACTGTGTGATGACAGAGCTTCCTCCATCCCTCAGCACCTCACCATCCTCCCGCACTGTCTCCGACATCTTTCCAGGAGCCTCCTTTATCAGGGCCAGTGATAAATCTATGTCCATTGTCTCCCTCTCTTGCCATTCAAAATGTTTGGAAATTTGCCGCTCAACTCCACCGCCATCATGTGGCCAGGGTATCCACTGTAATGGGCACAGCACCACCCGTCGAGCTTGCTCTCACCATATTTCCTCCATCAGAACTCCTCACCGTAGTTGAATCTGCCCATGGACAAGCGCACGTTCCCTTTCTCCCAATATTCCTTTGGGATTTCAACATCCTCTAGCCCACAATTCTGGTCGGATAGGTTTACAAACAAAAAACATGCAAAGTGTGGGTGACTAGAGCCAAAAACCAAGGACTCTAGTGGGAGCCACCAACGTGGGACCTTCACCAACATATCATCATCGAAAGTCTGTAAGCTTCTATTACTCATGTTGAATTAACATTACAACAATAAAGTTTATTCAGAAAATTGAATCGCAAAATTACTCTAATATTTCTGTTTGTTTGGTGGCGGGATTGGGAGCTGCAACAAGGCTGGTATTACCAGGAGTGTGAGTTGTAACAAAGCTGGTATTACCAGGAGTGTGCGCTGTAACAAAGCTGGTATTACCAGGAGTGTGAGTTGTAACAAAGCTGGTATTACCAGGAGTGTGAGTTGTAACAAAGCTGGTATTACCAGGAGTGTGCGCTGTAACAAAGCTGGTATTACCAGGAGTGTGAGTTGTAACAAAGCTGGTATTACCAGGAGTGTGAGCTGTAACAAAGCTGATATTACCAGGAGTGTCAGTTGTAACAAAGCTGGTATTACCAGGAGTGTGAGTTGTAACAAAGCTGGTATTACCAGGAGTGTGAGTTGCAACAAAGCTGGTATTACCAGGAGTGTGCGCTGTAACAAAGCTGGTATTACCAGGAGTGTGAGCTGTAACAAAGCTGGTATTACCAGGAGTGTGCGCTGTAACAAAGCTGGTATTACCAGGAGTGTGAGTTGTAACAAAGCTGGTATTACCAGGAGTGTGAGCTGTAACAAGCTGGTATTACCAGGAGTGTGAGCTGTAACAAAGCTGGTATTACCAGGAGTGTGAGTTGTAACAAAGCTGGTATTACCAGGAGTGTGAGTTGTAACAAAGCTGGTATTACCAGGAGTGTGAGTTGTAACAAAGCTGGTATTACCAGGAGTGTGCGTTGTAACAAAGCTGGTATTACCAGGATTGTGAGTTGTAACAAAGCTGGTATTACCAGGAGTGTGAGCTGTAACAAAGCTGATATTACCAGGAGTGTGAGTTGTAACAAAGCTGGTATTACCAGGAGTGTGAGTTGCAACAAAGCTGGTATTACCAGGAGTGTGCGCTGTAACAAAGCTGGTATTACCAGGAGTGTGAGTTGTAACAAAGCTGGTATTACCAGGAGTGTGAGCTGTAACAAAGCTGGTATTACCAGGAGTGTGAGTTGTAACAAAGCTGGTATTACCAGGAGTGTGAGTTGTAACAAAGCTGGTATTACCAGGAGTGTGAGCTGTAACAAAGCTGGTATTACCAGGAGTGTGCAGCTTGTAACAAAGCTGAGTATTACCAGGAGTGTGAGCTGTAACAAAGCTGGTATTACCAGGAGTGTGAGCTGTAACAAAGCTGGTATTACCAGGAGTGTGAGTTGTAACAACGCTGGTATTACCAGGAGTGTGAGTTGTAGCAAAGCTGATATTACCAGGAGTGTGCGCTGTAGCAAAGCTGATATTACCAGGCGTGTGCGCTGTAACAAAGCTGGTATTACCAGGCGTGTGAACTGTAACAAAGCTGGTATTACCAGGGTGTGAACTGTAAGACTGAAAAACAATTTAAGATCCTGTGGTGACAAAATTACTCAGAGGCCCCTTTGTTTTTCTGTCAGTTGCAGTGGCAAATTAACAGTATCTTCCAGAAAATGGTGAAGAACTGACTGCCAGGTACAACCTGTTTTGTCCGGCTTAGTAGTTCTATATATGTTTGCAAGACAAATATTATTGAGTCAAGGTGATGGTCAGGAAACCCCATGCCAAGAGTTCCCCTTCCATTGGCTTGATTGAGATTTGCGCTGGATTCTCCGACAGCGGGATGCTCCATTTTACCAGCAGCCCGGGGGTTTTCCACCAGCGTGGAGCTGCCCACAATGGGAAACCCCATTGACTAGCCGGCGTAACGGAACATCCCGCCAGCGGGGTGAAACAGAAACTGACGCAGCGGGGCAGAGAATCCAGCCTGGAATCTCTAGAGACCAGTAATCATAGTGAGTTCGCCATGCTGCCTAATGGGTGGCCTCCAAGTAAAAACAGTGATTTGGAATACCTCGCCACTCTCCCTCTACCCCTGTCCAGGAAAATGGAACAGGAAATAAATAGATTGACCCTCTCATATGTGGAGCCTGAAAGAATGAACTAGGGGGGCCTCAAAGCCTGGAGGATGGCAGTGAAGCTTCTGTTTGTATGAATTCATAGCACCAGAGTTTCACTTGTACTGGAGTTTGTGCTCCCCACTGATCCTGTAAATCTGGCATGGTAGGCCCTAAAAATTTGGGAGCTACAAACCAATTCTAAATGCTGGGTCAAGCCCTGAGGCATTTTTGGATTTGGGTTAGGTGTGTGGTGTCCAGCATTATGGTCAAGGTGGAATAATGGATATTTTGTCAACTCCCATGAATATTAATAACGATCTATAAAAACGAAAACAACATAATTTGCATTTTATAGTGCCTTTAATGTACCAAAACGTTTCAAGGAGCTTCACAGGTGCATTGCAAAATAAATTTGACAGCGAGCCACATAAGGAATGTTTGGTTTTAGCAAGCATCTTTAAGGATGGAAGCAAGGTTGGGTGGCAGAGAGGTAGAGGGCGAGAATTCCGCAGCTTGGGGCCTGGGCAAGGCACAATGAAATGAAAATGAAAATCGCTTATTGTCACGAGTAGGCTTCAATGAAGTTACTGTGAAAAGCCCCTAGTCGCCACATTCCGGCGCCTGTTCGGGGAGGCTGTTACGGGAATTGAACCGTGCTGCTGGCCTGCCCTGGTCTGCTTTCAAAGCCAGCGATTTAGCCCAGTGTGCTAAACAACCGCCAATGGAGGAGTGATTAAAATCAGAATGTGCAAGAGGTGTGAAGTGGAATGGTGCAAACATCTTGGAAGATTGTGACACCAGAGACGATGACAGAGACAGGGAGGGCCAAGGCCATATAGGGATTTGAAAACAAGGATATGAATTTTAAAATCGAGATGTTGCTTAACCAGGAGCCAACATCGGTCAGAGAGTACGAGGACGATCGGTAAACGCGACTTGGCATGAATTAGGTCGTTGGCAGCGGGTGCTTCGATGACCTCAAGTCATGAAAGTTGTAAGGTGAGAGGCCGGCCAGGAATGCATTTAATTGTCAAATCTAGAGGTAATCTAAACATAGATAAGGCTTGTATCATTTAATTCCAGTGCTCTCATTCTATTTCCATGATAAACTTCCTTAAACTATGCTCCACATGAAAGCTATTTCCTCCGGAATACCTTTGAAAAAGTTGGGGAAAGAAAAAGATCTTGCACAGGACATAAGATAAACGTCATCCCACTCCGGCCTTTGTTAGGATAAATGTTCCCCATGATTTGTTGTCTAATATGGAGGCCATCTCTCCCGTACATCAACAATAGGAAACTCACTTTATCATCACAGCTCTACAAATTAGTTCCAGCTTTGACAAAGTCACCCACACTCGAAACTTTAGCTCCCTTCTCTCTCCACAGATACTATTTGACCTGTTGAGATTGTCCAGTATTTTCTGCTTTTGTTTCAGATTCCAGCATCCACAGTAATTTGCTTTTAAATTAGTTAATTGTGTGTTTTCTCATTCAAGACAGCCCCGACAGCCCGTTAACGTACCTGAAACATATCATTTGCACACTTCCGGCACAAGTTATGCTGGCATGGGAGAATAACGACGGGTTGGAAAACATTTCTAAACGATCGGACAAATCAGTTGCTTTTCCAGGTTGTCCATGGTTTGCCGATCATTAGTCAGGAGGTTGTAGTCCATGGACGTGGTCATGTCAGAAAGTTTCCAAGATTCGGGCTAACTGCTAAACTTAATTTCAGACGTTAAACTGTGTCAGCTTCTCTTTACCCTTTCTTCCTGGCCAGGACGGAGGTTGTGACCTGATTGACGAGAACACTTACTGTTTCTGCATGGGTCACAGTGTTTTGCATTGGATTAGAGGGTTTGATGTTGTTTTTAGCAACAGTACGTCAGCCGTTGCTATGTTTGCCATGCACTGCTAAGTCTGTTTCCTTATATGAAACTGGCACTGAATGAGATTGACTGCCAGAGCTGCTGTCTGTCTTCTATCTTTCTTCCCAAGCTTACACCTGTCAGCAAGCACGTCCAAAACAGCTGCTTCTCT
This sequence comes from Scyliorhinus canicula, assembly GCF_902713615.1. NCBI lineage: Eukaryota > Metazoa > Chordata > Chondrichthyes > Carcharhiniformes > Scyliorhinidae > Scyliorhinus > Scyliorhinus canicula. Next base: position 106,077,993 of record NC_052155.1, on the reverse strand, counting down.
GGACACTGACATTTAGAAAGAAACGTTCTTTCTGCCGAATTGAAACAAAAGCCGTCAAATAGAATTACACATAATAACTTTTTGCCAAATTCACAGCCTCCCAAGACAGTAGTGCAGCGATATGCGAATAGATTGCATTTTATTAAAATATCTTGGCACCATGACAATGACTGCTGAAAACCTTGACAGTACTGCACTGGCTCGGTCAAATTTACAACCAAGCTAAAGTTTTAAATAGCAAAGAGGTTCTGTACCTAGTTTGCATGTATCACAAGGTTTAAGAGAGTCTACTATCACATTCTGATTAAATATAAAATGATGGAATGCCTCTGAACAATATTTAAATATTTTATGCATTTTGCTTTGATATAAAATGAATAAGTATTTCCATTTTTAAAGTGATTGAAAGGTAACTGTGAGGAATCATTTTGCGCAAATTGAAATCAGTAGTAAGCTTTGTTATGGTGTATTTTTTGAAAATGTATTTTATTCCATGCCATGTAACCAACAAAATACAAAGTACACAGTCCATCAAATCACAATCCACAGTTTGTACAATTTCTCCCTTTTTATCCTCTCCCCCTGCCTCATGACGAAAACCTCCTCAAATAGCGTCATGGCTGGCCTCCACCACACCTCGAAACCCTCCTCTGATCCCCTCAACTCAATTTAATCTTTTCCAACCGGAGAAAGCTGTACAAATCCCCCCAGACAGGTCGCCACCCCCGGCGGTGTATCCGACCACCAATTTAACAGAATCCTTCGCTGGGCAATCAGAGAAGCGAAAGTCACAACATCGGCCCCCTTCCCCTCCAGAAGTTCCGGCACTTCCCATACCTCCAAAATTACCACCATAGGGTCCAGCTTGACTTCCACCCCCACTATCTTGGATAGCGTTCCGAACACCGCCTCCCAGTATCTCTCCAGCTTCTCGCAGCCTCAGAAAACGTGCACATGATTCGCCGACCTCCACCCACACTTCTCGCTGAAGAACCCACTCGGCCTCGCCACAAGTCATGTGTACCCTGTGCACCACCTTGAACTGAATCAAGCTCATCGTCGTGCAGGAGGAGGTTGAGTTCACCAGCCGTATCACCTCACACCAGAGTCCCCAGCCTATTTCCCTTCCCAACTCCTCCCATTTACTCTTGATTCTCACCACCTGTGCCTCACCCTGCTCCCCTAATCATCCGTATATATCCCCAATCCTGCCCTCCTCCAAGTCATCAGGGAGCAGCAGTTACTCCAACAATGTGTTCTCGGTAGCTTGGGGAATGCCCTCCACGCCTTTCACGCAAACTCCCGCACCTGCATATACCTAAACTCACTGCACCTCGGCAGCTCAAACCTCTCCCACAGCTCCTCCATCCCCACAAATTTCCCCCCAGAGAACTATCCCTAACCCGCTCCAGCCCGCCTCCCTCCACTTCCCATAGATCCCATCAATCCCCCCGGCTTCAAAATGTGGTTTCCACACATGGCATCAGCAACGACATCCTTTCTAACTTAAAATGCCTCCATATCTGGTTTCACACTCTTACTGTTGATTGCAGCAGCGGGCTCTCCATATACCTCCCCGGGGCTAACGGCAACGGGGCCGTCACCATGGGCCTCAGACTGGATCCCCTGCGGGACTCCTCCAACCTGACCCACTCGACCACCCCCTATAATTCCTCAGGAAACTAAGGAAATTTGGCTTGTCCACACTGACTCTTACCAACTTTTACAGATGCACCATAGAAAGCATCCTATCGGGCTGCATCACAGCCTGGTATGGCAACTACTCGTCCCAGGACCGCAAGGAACTTCAGAAAGTCGTGAACATCGCCCAGTCCATCACACAAATCTGCCTCCCATCCATTGACTCCATCTACACCTCCCACTGCCTGGGGAAAGCGGGCAGCATAATCAAAGACCCCTCCTACCCGGCTTACTCACTCTTCCAACTTCTTCCATCGGGCAGGAGATACAGAATCTGAGAATACACGAACAGATTCAAAAACAGCTTATTCCCCACTCTTACCAGACTCCTAAATTACTCTCTTATTGACTGACCTCATCAACACTACACTCCTGTATGCTTCACCCGATGCCGGTATCTATGTATTTACATTGTGGACCTTGTGTTGCCCTCTTATGTATTTTCTTTTCTTTTCATGGACTAAATGATCTGTTTGAGCTGCTCACAGAAAAATACTTTTCACTGTACCTCAGTACACGTGACAATAAACAAATGCAATCCAATCACGTATCACCTGAATCCCCAAATACCTAAACCTCTCTCGAGCTCCCTTAAACGGTAGTCCCCCGTCCTGCTGCAATCACTGGGAACACCTCGCTCTACCCCATGTTCAGCTTATACCCGGAGAAGGCGCCAAACCTCTCTAACAGGCCCATGATCCTTCCCATACTCTCCAGTGGGTCCGACACAAACAACAGCTGGTCATCTCCATACGACACCCAGTGCTCCCTGCCCCCACTCACAATTCCTGCCACTCACCCGACCCCTGATGGGCCATTGCCAAAGGCTCAATCGCCGGCACAAATAACAATAGCGACAGTGGACACCTCTGCCTCGTTTCCCTGTGTAACCCAAAGCCCGTGAACTCATCTCGTTCAAGCGCAAGCTTGCCACCCGGGATGAATACAAAAGATGCACCCACCCACAAACTTGATCCCAAACCTTCCCAAAATTTCAAACAAGTAACTCCACTCCACCTGGTCAAAGGCCTTCTCAGCATCCCTACAAACAATAACTTCCGTCACCTGCCCTCGTGACGGAGTCATAACTACATTTAACAGCCTTCTGATATTACTGGGGAGCTGCTTACCCTTCACAAAGCCCTCAGAGACCACCCCTGACACACACCCCTCCACCCTACCCACTAACACCATCGCCATAACTTTCACATCAGTATTCAACCAGTTGGGCCTGTACGACTCGCAATCTAGCAGATCTTTCCCCTTCTTTGGGGTCAGTGTAATTGATGCCTGTGTCAGCATCTCTGGTCGCTACCCCCTCTCCACTGCCTCGCTGAACATCCCCAGCAGGTGAGGGGCTAACTCTGTTCCAAACAGCTGATAAAACTTCACCGGAAAGCCATCCGGCCCTTCCCAGACTGCATCCCCTTGATACTATCTGTCACCTCCCTCAGCCCTAGAGGCTCCTCCAATGCCTGCCTCTTCTCTTCCTCCAACTCTATGAACTCCAACTCATCCAAGAATTGTCCCATCCCCCTCTTGTCCACTCGCTCGGCCTTATACAACTTCTCATAATGCACCATAAAAACTTATTTTATCTTCCCCAGCTCTGAAACCACCTCCCATTCTTCACCCGCACCCTTAATATTTCCCGAAATGCCACCTGCCGCCACAACTGGTGGGCCACATGCAGCTCAACTTCTCTCCATATTTGTACTGCTTCCCCTCACCCTCCGTAGCTGCCCCACCGCTTTGTCTGTCGTCAACCTGTCAACTTGCCCCTGCAGCCTCTTCCTCTCTGCTAGCAGCTCCTTCGTGGGGACCTCCCTCCCGAGTATCTCCTATCCACCTCAACCATCCTGTCCAACAGCCGCCTCTGCTCCTCCCTCCTCCTTCTATCTCTGTGAGCCTCGAACGGGATAATCTCCCCTCGTATCACCGTCTTCAATGCCTCCCAAAACATGACCGCCAACACCTCCCTATTCTGATTAAGCTCCACATAATTCCTAATCACCAGTCTCAGCTTTTCACAAAATGCCTTATCCCCCAAGAGACCCGAATCTAACCTGCACCTAGGCCCTGCACCTGCCCTGAGCTAAGCCTAACCTCCAACCAACGTGCCACATGATCCAAAATCACAATTCCCGCATACTCCGCCCCCACCATCCCCATCAGCACAGCCTGACTCAACACAAAGAAATCGATTGTGGATTACACCTTATACATGTGCAAGAACCAGTACTCGCTCCCTCCCGGGTTCCTAAACCTCCAAGCATCCAGCAACCCTATTCTATCCATAAACCCTCCCAGCTCCTTTGCCATTCTCGACCTTCCCATCGACTTGGGGCTTGACCTGCCAACTTCGGCTCCAATACACAGTTAAAATCTCCTCCCATGATCAACTGGTGCATATCCAAATCTGGGATCGCTACCAGCACCCTCTTTACAAATCCCGCATCATCCCAATTAGGCGGATATACATTGACTAGCATCATCAGCGTCCCTTCCACATACCTTCCCCCCGGGTCCTACACTTTCCTGGCCCCCACAAACCCTGTCCTCTTGTTCAACAAAATAGCCACCCTTCTCAAATTCAAATCAAACTATGAGTGAAAAACTTTCTCCACCCATCCCATCCTCAGCATAACCTGATCCTTTGCCCGGAGATGCGTCTCCTGTAGAAAAATCACCTCCGCTCTCAAACCCCTCAGGTGCGCAAAAGCCCAGGACCTCTTAACTGGTCTATTTAGGCCCTGGACGTTACATGTCATGACTCTTACCGGTGGCTTAGGCCTCAATTCCCCTCTACCATTCAGCCATCATCCTCCACCAGCTCTGCCTCACTTAATAGTGGCCTGAACTGGGTCCATGCAAGATGGTCCCCTCTCCGCCCATGACCACGCTCAACCTCCCACCCTGCCACGTCACATTCTCCTCCTGCACATCGCCCTTCCCCCCTCCACCTGTCCACCCCTCATGACCTCCTCCTACATCACACCTCCGTTCACTAGCTTTGCTTGCTAGGGTGGCATCTCCCTCCCAGCACACCACTGCACACCCTGCCCCCCCGCCAGTCCCTCCTTCACCTGCGGAACCCCCTGAATACCGACAAGACCATCAACCCCACAAAGAGGACCCCGTCATACACACCCCTTACATGAAAAATAAGGCACCTAAAATCACAAATGCCGTCCCCCCAAAAAAACACAATAACAGGAAGAATTTACAATATAAAAACAGCCACAAACCCAATTTTTTCAGACAACCCCTCCACCCCACACCAGTCCCCCAACGTATGGTCCCTTATAAAGTTGTTCGCCTCCTCTGGCGTCTCAAAGTAATACTCCCGGCCTTTGCATGTTAACCAAAGTCTCGTTGATACAGCACTGCCTTGGCCTTGTTGAATCCCACGCGCCTCTTCGCCAGCTCCCCTGCCAATGTCCTTGTATATTGGCAGCACGGTAGCACAAGTGGCTAGCACTGTGGCTTCACAGCGCCAGAGTCCCAGGTTCAATTCCCTGCTGGGTTACTGTCTGTGTGGAGTCTGCACGTTCTCCCCGTGTCTGCGTGGGTTTCCTCCTGGTTCACAGTCCAAAGACGTGCAGGTTAGATGAATTGGCCATGCTAAATTGCCTTTAGTATCCGAAAAGATTAGGAGGGGTTATTGGGTTACGGGTATGGGATGGAAGTGAGGGCTTGGGTGGGTCAGTGCAGACTCGGTGGGCCGAATGACCTCCTTCTGCACTGTATGTTCTATGTTCTACGTTCTATATCTAGACTCGATTACCATCCCAATCACAGACTCGCTTTGCCCTGGCCCACCTTAGGATCTTCTCCTTTTCCAAAACTTGTACAACCGCATAATCATCGGCCGTGGCGGCTATCCTGCTCTCAGCTTCTGCCTTAAAGACCGGTGGGCCAGATCCACCTCTGGGACCTTGTACAACACCTCCCCCACCAGCCAGCCAGCATCCTCAACACGTACTGTCGTGGAAATTATAAGAAAGACAAATGCTCGAGCTTCGATTCAGGAAATATATTTGACACAAATTTGCGGAGAGGGCCGCGTTTGGCTAAATAGCCATTCCACGGTACTCTAAATTATACAGTTGAAAACCATTATGTTTATAATGTGAAATAAACAACTTTTCAGAAATAAAACCTTGGGAACATACGCAAGAGGAAATATGAATGTGTTTGCCCTTGGTTTAAAAACAATTCTCGTACGCATTTGTTATCCTTTGGGAGGACAGTGTGTTATCACAATAAGGCTGAGAACAAAATATTAAGCAGTATAATTTCCGTTACCTGACCTTCTAAATTTTGTTCAGAAAGTGTTAAAAATATAGTCAAACAATCCTATTATGCAGTGCTGTTTTCTTTCATAACAACTAGATATTAATGTATGCTCTAAGTGGGCAACTAATCCTCACATTAATTTCCCTTCCACACGTACTTTGTGGTACTTGTTCCTTCCACATCCTCTGGCAGACCCACAATCCACAAGTTCTGCCACCTGGGCCTGTTCTTCTGCTCCTCCACCTTAACCTGCAACGTCTTGCACAGATCCCCCAGGATCCCCACCTCCACCTCCAAAGACACAATCTGATTGCTCTGGTCGGATACCACCATCTCCACGTAGCGTATCGTCACCCCTTCTGCCTCGAGGCACTTCTCCACCCGGTCCAACAACCCTTGCAGAGGTGCCACTGCTCCCTCAATCACCTTCGACCAGTTGTTCTGCATCTCCTTTCTTTGCTGACAAAATTCCTCCTTCATGATGCTCATCAACTGCTCCATATGAGGTTTCCCACCGATGGCGACCATTCCCCCTCTGCCATTCTCAAAATTGTCGCTGCGCTACAGGTTTCCTCCAACACCTTAGCCAGGTCCTTAACTGTCTTCTGCCGGGTCTGATAGCCAGTAGACATGCCAATCCAGGAGAGAACCTCCTCTCCTACACCTTCCGCTCCACATGCCGAAACTACCCCACTAACTAAAGTGCCGGAGCTGCTCTGTGTGTCACCACTCCCCCATGGTCGCCACCAGAGGCATTATGATCTATTTGTGAGACATGTGCACTGTAGAACATGCCAGGAGCAAAACTAGAACAAACCAGGAACAGTACCAAGAGTGCCTAAAAATGAGGTGCCAACTATAACGCAGGACCACGTGCCAAATAGGGGAAGCAACATGTAATTTTAAAGAATTATTTCACAGAATGTGGGAGTTGCTTGCTAACCATAACTGCCCTTGGGAAGCTGGTGGTGAGCTGCCTCTTCAACTGCTGCAGTCCTTGTGGTGTAGGTGCACCTACAGTGCTGTTAGGTAGGTAGTTCCAGGATTTTGACCCAGCGACAGGGAAGGAACAACAATATATTTCCAAGGCAGGATGGTGAGTGACTTAGGGGCGAACTTACAGTTTGTGATGTTCCCATGCATTTGCTGACCTTGTCTTTCCAGGTGGTAGAGATTGCGGCTTTGAAAGATGCTGCAAAAGCTGCCTTGGTGAATTGCTGTTCTGCATCTTGTAGATGGTCCGCACTTCTACTGCAATTCGGTGGGAGAGAGTGATGCTTAAGGTGCTGGACAAGGTTCCAATCAAATGGGCTCTTTATTCTGGATGGTGTCAAACTTCTTGAGTGTTGTTGGAGCTGTATTCATCCAGGCAATTGGAGTATATTCCATCACATTCCTGACTTGTGCCTTATAGATGCTGAACAAGCCAGGAGAGTCAGGGGGTGAGTTATTTGCCTAAGAATTCCTTACAATTGTGCTCTTGTAGCCACAATTTTTATATGCCTGGTCCAGTACAGTTTCTGTCAATGATAACCTCCAGGGTGTTTCATCTTGACCCACTTCTGAGATCCCCAGCATCAGAGATATCAATCTTCAGACAATTCCACATGGTATCAAGAAACAGCTGAAGGCATGGGATACACCAAAGGCTGTGGGCTGTAACAACATCCAATTGTACTACTGAAGACTTGTGCTCCAGAATTAGCCAAGCTGTTCTGGTGCAACTACAACACTGGCATCTACCTAACGATGTGGAAAATGGCCCAGATTTGTCTTGTCAAAAAAGCAGGACAAACCCAATCAGGCCAAGACACAAGTCAGGAGTGTAATGGAATACGCCCCACTTGCCTGGATGAGTGCAGCTCCAACAACGCTCAAGAAGCTCAACACCATCCAGGACAGTGCAGCTTGCTTGATTACTCCCCCTTCCACAGTCAATCCTTACACCACTGACGAACAGTGGCAGCCATGTGTGCCATCTACAAGATGCACTGCAGGAACTCGTCAAGGTTCCTTAGACAGCACCTTCCAAACCCTTGATTGTTACTATCTAGAAGGACAAGAGCAGCAGATACCTGAGAACCCCACAAGCTGGAGGTCCCCCTCCAAGTCACTGACGAGGAAATACTGTTCCTTCATTGTCATTGAAATCTTTTCTAATCTCTCTTTAGCTGCAACCTATGTATTTCCATTCTACCCCATTACTTCCCCTTCTAACCCTCCCAATACATAATTAATCACATTTCTATCCCTTTTCAGTTCTGTATAAGAGTCAATGGACTCTAAACATTAACTGTGTTTCTCTTTTCAGATGCTGCCAGACCTGTTGAGTTTATCTAGCACTTATTGTTTTTATTTCTGAAACTTACCCTAGGCTTAGACACAATAAGTTTCAATAGATGAATTATAGAACCTGTGTACCCAGCCCATGTGAATATAGTGTGTACAGTTAATGTATACATAGCCCTTGTATTAAACCCATGTTGTATAATAACCCTGGTATGCAGCCCATGTGAGCATAATCCCTGCGTAAAACCACACAGAACTCGGATATACAACACCTGTGTTCAATCCGTTTGCCCAGAACCCCATGTGCACAGCCCATGTGAGCATGACTGCGAAAAGAATAAACAGTCTCACTTGTACAGTATTTATTACAGTTTAAAATGTTCTTAAAACAGGGCGATCAACGGCAGAACACATCAGTCGAAAACTGAAATAATAAAAGAAAATGTCCTTCGAGCCGGAATCGAACCAGCGACCTAAGGATTTCCGGAGTTTGGCTTCTACAGTCCTCCGCTCTACCATCTGAGCTATCGAAGGCGCTGAGAAACTAGCATCGTCCTGGTCAATAACAAGCAACATTCTCACATGGAATACATGGGCCTGGAGGTTCTGGGTCCGATTGTGCAGCGGGACTGGGAGTGCCGAACCATATCCCCCCGCCCCGGGATTGGGAGCGCTGACACCCCCCCCCCCCCTCCCTCCCCCCCTCCGGGACAGGCAGTGCCGGCCCTCCCTCCGGGACAGGCAGTGCCGAGCCACCCCCGGAACTGGGAGCGCTAACCCCGCCCCCCCCTCCGGAACAGGCAGTGCCGACCCCCTCCGGGACAGGCAGTGCTGACCCTCCCTCCGAACATGCATGCCAACCACCCCCCCCCCCCCCCCCCCCTCCGGGACAGGCAGTGATGACCCCCTCCGGGACAGGCAGTGCTGACCCCACCTCCGGGACAGGCAGTGCCGACCCTCCCTCCGAACATGCAATGCCGGACCCCCCCCCCAGGACAGGCAGTGCCGACCCCCCCCGACAGGCAGTGCGCCGACCCCCCCCCCCCCCCCCCGGGACAGGCAGTGCCGACCCCCCCCCCCCTCCCCCCCAGTGCCGACCCCCCCCCCCCCCGGGACAGGCAGTGCCGACCCCCCCCCCCCCCACCCAGGGAACAGCGCAGTGCCGACCCCCCCCCCCCCCGGGTACAGGCAGTGACGACCCCCCCCCCACCCCACCCGACAGGCAGTGCCGAAACCCCCCCCCCCCCCCCCACCCCCCCCGGGACAGGCAGTGCCGATTCCTCCCCCTCCCCCCTCCGGAACAGGCAGTGCCGACTCCCCCCGGGGACAGGCAGTGCCGAGCCCCCCCCCCGTTACTCCGGAATTAGTCTGCATTCACTCACAGCCTGTTACACCGGGAATAGTCTGCATGCCCACACAGCCTGTTACTCCGGGAATAGTCTGCATACACATAGACAGCCTGTTACTCCAGAATTAGTCTGCATACACACACAGCATGTTACTCCGGGAATAGTCTGCATAAACACACAGCCTGTTACTCCGGGAATAGTCTGCATACACACACAGCCTGTTACTCCAGGAATAGTCTGCATACACACACAGCCTGTTACTCCGGGAATAGTCTGCATGCACACACAGCCTGTTACTCCGGGAATAGTTTGCATACACATAGACAGCCTGTTACTCCAGAATTAGTCTGCATACACACACAGCCTGTTACTCCGGGAATAGTCTGCATAAACACACAGTTTGTTACTCCAGGAATAGTCTGCATACACACACAGCCTGTTACTCCAGGAATAGTCTGCATACACACACAGCCTGTTACTCCGGGAATAGTCTGCATACACACACAGCCTGTTACTCCGGGATTAGCCTGCATACACACACACAGCCGGTTACTCCGGCATTAGTCTGGAGTCTGACTGCATATTCCACTGGGATCTCTTGTCCGTAAACTTTCTTCTCCTGAGTTAAGCAGCGCTGAGTCAGTCGGTTAGATCCCGAGGAGTCAGCAAACAGGCAGAGAACTATGGGCAGCCTCTGTGAATGGCTGAATGCTGCAATTTGACACCAACTCAATTTATGTTCATTGTACCGCTACTAGAGTAGGATAACGGAATGGTTAAATATATCGGGTCAGTGGCGCAATGGATAACGCGTCTGACTACGGATCAGAAGATTGCAGGTTCGACTCCTGCCTGACTCGCATTTTTGTTAATTGCACTGATGAATTTCGTAATTTTTGTTTTGCGGTTCCCTGGACTTTAAGTATCCAATATTGAATTAATTCTTCACTGTGTGGAAATTCATTGTCAGGATATCAGGATGATATCATTGTCAACCATGACAAACAATACACGTTATAAATAGAGCGCAGCACCTAAAAAGTAATAAAATATTCCAAGGGGGTTCACATGCATAGCAAAAATTTGTAAACCAGGAAAGTGTCAAAAATAGCACACCATAAATCATTTGTTATCATTTATGATAAATACACATCAGTGACAACAGACATGATATAATGTTGACAAAGTTCTTCGACAGTCACCCAGACCCCCTGAACATATGCTGTCAGATTGTCCTGTATTTTGTGTTTTTGTTTAATTTTACATTGCCTCAAGACAAGTGGCGTACTTCGTAAGTCAAATGTATTTTTTGTTTTGCTTTGTAATTTCAATTATGCTGTTTAGAAAGCACTTGCCCAGCTCAAACATTCCTAGATAATTAAGCCTGGAATTGCTGCTTGCATGCTGGAAGTGAGTTGACAGGGTTGCTTAAAGTTTCTGGGATATATTTTCTGCCAGGCTAACGATTCCTTTCATCCTGGAATTTCCCCAGTCCCAAGACTTCCCAATCTCAGTACAACATGGTTAATGGTTTTCGCAACAGAATGAAAATAAATGATTTATTATATTAAATAAAAAACCATAGATCAGTTCGCTCCTTTATATAGGAACACATGAATCACCATTTAATGTGTCAACAACCTGAATTCAAGTCAACACAATTAATATACAATTATTGAGCAGCAGCAACACGGAAAAGAGTATCCTGGGGATCAGGAAAGCTCTTTAAAACTTACACCTCCACTGCAATCTTCAGGCTCCTGCAGGCGCATCAAACTCCCTAATCCATCGTGGTCCCCACACAAACTACCTTCAAGTGTACCTCAATCATAAAGTCCAATTAGTCTAGGACTAGGAAAGTGGGATTGGCGGCCAGGAATGCCATATTATATACTTGGTTATTAATAGAAAATATCAGCCAAAAACTGAAGTTATACAGTAAAAATGTCCTTCGAGCCGGAATTGAACCAGCGACCTAAGGATTTCCTGCGAATAACCACTACAGTCCTCCGCTCTACCAACTGAGCTATCGAAGGGACTGAAAAATGGTATCATCGTTTCAATGAGAATGCTGGTCCAGTCCAGTCATATGTTAAGTATTGTTCATTCTGGATGCCAGGTATAAATAGGAAAGTAGGTGTAGTTCTTTTGCTGCACCTGAAAAGGCAGTCGTCTCCAGAAAAATATTACAATGAAATCCTTGCATACTACAACCTCCACAATTCAAACTGGCATCCTTTTCATTCTCTCTGTAAATTCAAATCAATGTTATCCTTCCACCCTGCCATTCAAGTTGGCCAAGTTCAAGGTTTGTTCGCCAGTTTAACCTCGCATTCTTTCACCCTCATCCCGAATTAATCCTTGCAAGGTTCCTTTTCCCCAGTCCAAAGGTTTTGCCACTGCTGCTTATTTCTGGCATGTCCCTTTCTCCCTTTTCTTTGCCCATCGTCTCTCACTCTTCCCGTTCCCCTCAGTTCCTTTGCGTCCAAGTCAAACAAGTGAAATGGCTGCCATATATTACTCTCATGGCAATTCCTAATTTATGTTATGCAATGTCTGGAGTCACATAGCAGCAAATGACACAAAACTTGGAAATGTAATAAACAGTGAGGAGCAGAGTAATACATTTCAAGAGGATATAGAATGGTATGTAGACATGTATTTGAAGATCAAGCTGGAGTACTGTCAAAAATCATATGGATTAGTTGGCTTGCTAAATAGAGGCATGGAGTACAGAAGGCAATTGGCAAAATAGCCAGAGGCGACATGAGGGAAATCGTTATTGCACAAGGCGCTGTTATAATCGTGAATGTACTGGCTGAAGGCGTGGTGGAAGCAATTTCAATTGGATACATACTTGAGCGGAGAAAAGTTGCAGGAATCTGGAAAAGAATAGGGAATTAACAAAAATAACTTTCATTGAGCTGGCACAGACACGATAGATTGAATGGTCGCCTCCTGTGGTTTATCTTTCTAGGGTTGTGTAACTCAGGTAGGATTGGTATTGAGGAAATAGAGTGGCTGGAGGTGTGGGGAAGGGGATGATTGGACTCTGAGACCACAGTGATTTCTCCTTCCAGAATGACAAACAATTATGGGGCTGTACGAGTTCACCATCAAGAAGAAACCTAAATAGTGAGGAATAGACAGAAACCTATCTGCAGTGAGCACTGGAAGACAACATTGACAATAACTCTGAGAATGTCACCCTCTAATGCTTGGTTGCAAAAATAGCTTTGCAACCAGGAAGAACAATAAGTGAGACTAAATACAAAGATGATCACTAAGTGTCTAATCCACCCATTTCAAAGCCACGTACTACACTACACAATGGGCCAAGACAAGTTGTCACTTTGTCAACCATGATGTGGAGATGCCGACGTTGGACTGGGGTGAGCACAGTAAGAAGTCTTACAACACCAGGTTAAAGTCCAACAAATCACGAGCTTTCGGAGCACTGCTCCTTCCTTAGGTGAATGAAGAGGTAGGTTCCAGAACTGTTTACATAGACAAAGTCAAAGATACAAGACGATACTTTGAATGCGAGCATTTGCAGGTAACCCCAGGTTAAAGAGGTGTGAATTGTCTCAATCCAGGACAGTTGATAGGATTTCGCAAGCCGAGGTGGGGGGGGTGAATAAATCCAAGGTCCTGGTTGATTCCGTACTCATGTGTGTGGAACGTGGCTATAAGTTTTTACTCTGTGATTCTGCATTGTTTTGTGTCCTGAAGGCTGCCTTGGAGATCGCTCACCCATAGATCTGCTGAGGTGTTCCCCGACTGGAAGGGAGCATTCCTGCCTGGCGATTGTCGTGTGATGTCCATTCATCCGTTGTCGCAGTGTCCGCATGGAATCGCCAATGTACCACGCTTTGGGACATCCTTTCCTGCAGCGTATGAGGTCGACAACATTGGCCGAGTCGCACGAGTATATACCACGTACCTGGTGGGTGGTGTTCTCACGTGTAATGGTGGTATCCATGTCGATGATCTGACACGTCTTGCAGAGATTGCCATGGCAGGGTTGTGTGGTGTCGTGGTTGCTGTTCTGAAGGCTGGGTAGTTTGTTGCAAACAATGGTTTGTTTGAGGTTGCGCGGTTGTTTGAAGACAAGTAGTGGGGGTGTGGGAATGACCTTGGCAAGATGTTCGTCTTCATCGATGACATGTTGAAGGCTGCAAGAAGATGTCGTAGGTTCTCCGCTCCAGTACTGGATGATGAAGGGTACTCTGTCAGTTGTGTCCCGTGTTTGTCTTCTGAGGAGGTCGGTGCAGTTTTTTGCTGTGGCATGTTGGAACTGTTAATCGATGAGTCGAGCGTCATATCCCGTTCATAAGAGGGCATCTTTCAGCATCTGTAGATGTTTGTTACACTCCTCCTCGTCTGAGAAGATCCTGTGTATACTGAGGGATTGTCTATAGGGGATGGCTTCTTTAATGTGTTTAGAGTGGAAGCTAGAGAAGTGGAGCATCGTGAGGTTATCCGTGAGGTTATTGTGGTAAAGCAAAGTGCTGAGGTGACCGTAAGTGAGGGAGATGAGTGTGTCCAAGAAAGCAACCGATTTTGGAGAGCAGTCCATGGTGAGTCTGATGGTGGGATTGAACTTATTGATGTCATCGTGTGGTTGTTTCAGTGATTCTTCGCCGTGGGTCCAAAGGAAAAAAATGTCATTGATGCATCTGATGTTTAACGTCGGTTGAAGGTCCTGTACGGTGAGGAGGGCTTGTTCAAACTTGTGCATAAAGATGTTGGCATATTGAGGTGCGAATTTGGTCCCCGTGGCTGTCCTGTGTGTCCGGATGAAGAACTTGTTGTCAATGGTGAAGACGTTATGATCCAGAATGAAGCGGATGAGTTGCAGAATTGCTCTGGAGATTGGCAGTTGTCGGTGTTGAGTACTGAGGCTGTTGCAGCAATGCCGTTGTCATTGTAGATGCTGGTGTAGAGTGCCGAGACGTCCATTGTGACGAGGAATGTTCCTGGTTCAACTGGTCCATGGGTGCTGAGTTTCTGTAAGATGTCCGTCGTATCGCGACAGAAGCTGGGCGTACCTTGTACGATAGGATTCAAGATGCCCTCGATGTAGCTAGAGAGGTTCTCAAACAGGGTCCCATTGTCTGATACAATAGGACGGCCTGGTGTGTTGGCCTTGTGTATTTTTGGGAGGCAGTAGAGATTTCCAACGCGGGGAGTATGTGGGATGGGAGCATGTAGGGTGCTCTGAAGGTCTGGATCCAAGGTCTTGATCAGTCCGTTGAGTTGGCGAGTGTATTCCTTGGTCGGATCTGCGGGTAACTGTCTGTACTGTTCCTGGTTGTTGAGTTGTCGGTACACGTCTTTGCAGTAGTCCGTTCTGTTCAGTATGACGTGGCCCCTCCTTTGTCTGCTGGTTTGATGACGATGTTGCAGTTGATCTTGAGAGTTGGTCTTGAGAATTGGCGAGCAGAAACTTATAGCCAAGTTCCACACACATGAGTACGGACTCAACCGGGACCTTGGATTCATGTCGCATTACATTCACCCCCACCATCTGGCCTGGGCTTGAAATCCTACCAACTGTCCTGGCTTGAGACAATTCACACCTCTTTAACCTGGGATCACCCCCTATCTCTGGATCTGTAAAGACTTAATTACCTGCAAATGCTCACATTCAAAGTATTGTCTTGCATCTTTGACTTTGTCGATATAAACGTTTCTGGAACCTACCTCTTAATTCACCAGAGGAAGGAGCAGTGCTCCGAAAGCTAGTAATTTGAAACAAACCTGTTGGACTTTAACCTGGTGTTGTAAAACTTTTTACTTTGTTAACAGCATATCATTCCCAATGTGGTAACTGGAGCTGCACGCCACTTCTGCTTTCTCTCTTGTTGCTGTTTCCACACGCTTAAAATGAACATTTTAAGCGCCGGCATTGTGCATGGAAACACGTGTGATTTTGTGTTGGGGAAGCATTTCATTGGTGAAACTCATCATCAGCTGACAATATTATATTTCCACAGGGAGGAGAAACACTGAAGTGCTGCCGATTACCATATTCATTAGAGAGATGCATCACCGAGTCAGATTCGCCCCATGGCTCAGCAATGCCTCCCTGCATATTCTCCGATTTTCCATCAAGGAGGAAGGCACTCTATCATGATAACACCAGAAGGCCTTCCCACCAGAACAAGCAACCTGGACAGCGAAGTTATGGTAGCAAAGTTATGCAGGTCCAGTACAAGTAATGGGTCAATTACCTGTTCTGATTTACCACGGTATGTGCCAATGTTACATCCTTCATCAGGAGTCTTTCGTGCAGTCATCAATTATGTTTTTATGTGAGTGAGCAGCTATGCCATAACAGCAAATGTGTGATCAACCCTAGTGCCACGTGGCAATAGAGGCCAAATTGTGTGGAAGTTTGACTTTTGTGTGCACTGGTATATAACTTGTGAATGAGATGCCAGTAGGTGTGATACAAATGCATGAAATAACAAACAAGGAAGTCAGGTGTTACCTGACATGACACTAACTCTGCACTTAGTCATGCAGGACAGGCAGGTATATAATGTCTATGAGGGGTGACCATGATGTGGAGATGCCGGCGTTGGACTGGGGTGAGCACAGTAAGAAGTCTTACAACACCAGGTTAAAGTCCAACAGGTTTGTTTCAAACTGAAGAAGGAGCCGTGCTCCGAAAGCTCGTGTTTGAAACAAACCTGTTGGACTTTAACCTGGTGTTGTAAGACTTCTTACTATGAGGGGTGATGCACAGGAGGAGGAGTTTTTGACCTCACGCTCCACACAGTCGTTGAGAAGAAGCCTAGTGAGATCCCAAAGTGCGGTTAGTCACAGAAAGTGAGGCTGGATTGACCAGGTGTAAGGAGGACAAGGCAACCATCCTGGTGGTGACTTCTGGGTGCACGGGATGGATGCAATGAAATATGAAGTCCTCAGACTTTACCTCTGCATCTCAAGAAGACCTCTGTTGGGAAATCAAAAATTAGCATTCTGCGTAATTACGTCACCCCTTGTGCCACATTTCCCACTTGGGTTCCATAAAATCCCCCCACCATTTCTAACATTCTGTCATACAGTAACTAAATGATCATGGAAGCCCATCCCTGCTTCTGCTGCTACCTTACACTGCGGCAGCAGAAATAGGCTTCAAACAAAATTACAATAATTTTACCTTGAACGGCTGTTTTGATGACGTTTCATGGAACAAGAACCTATTCTAGTGCTTTTTCCAAAACTTGGAACCATATGGCCAGAGCTTTCAATTTCAGCAGTGACATATTGGATTGGCCTCCCCATTGCAGACTGAATCTTGAGCTGGCACTCTGCTGAAAACTAATCCCATTGCATTGCCGCCTTCCAATAGCCCCGTGTCTTTCTGTTCTTTAAATATTTATTGAATCCTTCCTTTGATTGGTGCTAAAGCCTCTGTCTCAACTATTCTCTGGGACAAAGGGGTTTCATGTAGAAAACTGCAGGAAACATTCTCCGAATATATTTCGGTACATTTTCTTAGAGATAAATTTAAATTGAATACCTGTTGTCACAGACTCTTCAAGTAGAGGAAATTATATTCCTCTGGTTCTTGCTCCTTCCAACATTGTGAACAGCTTTCCCTTTCTCTCCAGATCCCTCAAGAGTTTAAACAACTGTATCAAATCTTCTTTCCCTCTTCTCTTCTCCATGCTTTATGCATGTGGTGAATGTATTCACCTAAGTATGAACTGTCTGTATAGTGCTGTGACCTAGGACCTGGAAATGATGATATGGTCTACTTCCAGGTACTGTACTGGAACCCCGGTGGGCTCCACGTCTGGCTCCGCCCTCACCGGGGCCATATATTATCCGGCCACCTGTGGGTGGCACTCATTTGTACAGCCGACACTGGCAGGCGAGTTCATGGATAATAAAGCCTAATGTTCACTCGTTCTCACGGTCTCACAGTGGATTGACAGTATAACAATCTATCATCCATCGACAGCACCATGGAAGCCGCTCTAAAGCCAGATAAGCTCGAACTCAACGCGTGAGCGACAGAGGCCAAGGAGATCTTTAAACATTGGCTCCGCTGCTTCGAGGCCTAACTCGACTCCTCCACAATGCCTCTCACTGAAACCCTCAAGCTGCGACTCCTCCACGCTCGGGTGAGCCAGCGAATCTCTGTAATGATGGAGAAAGCTGCCACATACGAGGCGGCGGTCGCAACCCTCAAGGCGCATTTCGTGAAGCCCGTAAACGAGGTGTTCGCCCGACACCTTCTCACTACTCACCGTCAAAGCGCCGGGGAATCACTGGTCGAGTACCTGAAAAACCTAACCCTACTCGCGAGGAACTGCAGCTATCGGGATGTGACGGCCAAGGAGCACATTAACCTACAGATCTGGGACATCTACGTGGCTGGGGTCCGATCGAACTACATCAGGCAGCGCCTGCTGGAAAACGGGACCTCTGACCTGTGGGACGCGGTAAAACTAGCCACCTCGTTAGAGGTGGCCTACCAGAGCCTCAGTGCGTTCCCCGCGGGCCTGGCGAATCCCTCGTGGACACCATCGTCGTGGCCCCCGTCGGACCCGACTATGTCACAGGCCTGTGCTGCGCGGCTGCCAGTCCAGACCGGGGAATACCAGTGCTACTTCTGCGGCCAGGGCCAACACCCCCAGCAGCGCTGCCCAGCCCGCACAGCGATGTGCAGCGACTGTGGGAAAAAGGCACACATCGCCAGAGTCTGTCTGGGTCAACCTAAAGCCCAGAAATCGAAAACTCACCAGGCCCGACCCATGGACTCGCAGCCCCATAGACCCCGCAATGTGGCTGCGTGCCTGCCCGGAACGCCCCCACATCACCCTCGTGCAACTCGTGGGGGCTGCCATCTTGGCCGCCGACTCCAACACCGCCCGACACGTGCGACTCATGGGGGCTGCCATCTTGGCCGTCAGCTCCGGCACCGACCAACACGTGCGACCGATGGGGCGGCCATCTTGGTCGCCATCTTCAACCCAGCCCGACACGTGTGACTCATGGGGGCCGCCATTTTGTGACCCAATACCGCCGACCACGCAGGCTACCCGCAGCTTGGCGCAGTCACCCTCGACCAGTCGCAGCCAAAGCACCTGAAAAATTCAATGATGGTCGTCCGGGTCAACGGGCATGAGACGCCCTGTCTTTTCGACTCCGGGAGCACGGAGAGCTTCGTTCACCCTGACACGGTAAGGCACCGCTCCCTTCCCATATACCCCGCATCCCAAACCATCTCCCTTGCCTCCGGATCCCATTCGGGGATACTGTATTGCTAATCTTGCGATGCAGGGCGCCGAGTACGCTCATTCTAAGCTGTATGTCCTCTCTCACCTCTGCGCCCTACTGCTCGGATTAGGCTTCCAATGCAGTCACCGAAGCTTGACCCTACATTTCGGAAGACCCTTGCCCCCCCCCTCACGGTATGCAGCCTCACGACCCTCAAGGTCTCCCCCCCTTCGCTCTTTGCGAACCTTACTCCCGACTGTAAGCCCATCGCCACCAGGAGCAGGCGGTACAGTTCCCAAGACATGACTTTTATCAAGTCGGACGTCCAACGACTGAGTGAAGGGATCATCGAGGCCAGCAACAGCCCCTGGAGAGTGCAAGGGGAAAAGAATCAGATGGTTGTGGACTACAGCCAGACCATTAACCGGTTCACACAACTGGATGCGTACCCACCTCCTCCACATGGCGGAGATGGTCAACCAGATCGCATAGTACCGTGTGTTCTCAACGGTCGATCTGTAGTCGGCCAACCACCAGCTCCCGATTCGCCTGGAAGCACGCCACTACACCGCCTTTGAAGCAGCCGGCCGACTCTTCCACTTCCTCAGGATCCCCTTCGGGGTCCCGGTTTTCCAGAGAACGATGGACCGAATGGTGGACCAGTACGGTTTGCGGGCTACATACCCGTACTTGGACAATGTGACTATCTGTGGCCATGATCAGCAGGACCACAACGCCAACCTTCAGAGGTTCCTCCAGGCCGCCCAATCCCTCAACCTCACATACAACAAAGAGAAGTGTATTTTCCATACTACCCGACTAGCCATCCTCGGCTACGTCGTAGAGAACAGAGTCCTAGGCCCGACCGCATGCGGCCCCTCACGGAACTTCCCCCTCCCCACAGCCTCAAGGCCCTCAAACAATACCAAGGGCTATTCTCCTACTCTGCCCAGTGGGTCCCCAACTATGCGGACAAAGCCTGCCCACTGATTCAAATCTCCACATTTCCCCTGATGGCTGAGGCCCGCTCGGCCTTCAGCCGCATCAAGGCCGACATTACCTGTTTTGTTATGCTCTTGACGTAGCATAAGCCGCTTTCTTGATGTGCACTCTGACAAAGGAAGGTTCAGACTTGGAGATAGCTTTAACACATTTATTAAACTGTTAACAATTCTCCTACTTTGATTCGACACTCCTGTTAATCCTGCTATAGCTACTCAGATTATCTAACCAGCCTGCTACAATCCACGTGGTGGGAGTGATGTGTTCAATCAACCCTGTGTACTCACTAAGTGTCTCCACTGGAAAGAGGAAGATCATGTGTGCTGTGTCCTTATATATGGGTTGGTGTAATGCCCTCCTGTGGTAGTGTCACCTCTGTGCGTGTCGTGAATGCCCATTGGTCGTGTCTTATCTTACTGGCCTATTGGTTGAATGTCTGTGTGTCATGTCTCTGGTTCTCCCTCCAGTGTCCATCTAGTCTACGTGTAATTACATTAACCCCTTGTGTATTTACAGTGATGCATATCACCACATCCCCCTTTTTTCGTGTGACATATTTTCTGTACAGTGTTAAAGAAAATTGAACAAAAACAGGTGTATAAGTGATGCTATGTACAAGTTATGATGACTGTGATGACTATACAATAGTATACAAGACCAAATAATAGTTGCAGTGACTTTGAGGATAAGACAATACAAAATAAAAGTTATGAGTCCAATAGTTCATGAATTTATGTGGTCTGGTATAGAAGTGTCAATGGTGACGTTGTCATTCCCTTGTGAACACCGTCAGTGTCCCTGTGCTTACAGAACCAAGAAGTGCTCAAATCACTTCGTTGGCTGAGGTGGACTCTTTCTTTCTTTTGTTTCACATTAACCCTGTCTTTACTCACTAAGTGTCTCCACTGGAAAGAGGAAGATCATGTGTGCTGTGTCCTTATATATGGGTTGGTGTAATGCCCCCCTGTGGTAGTGTCACCTCTGTGCGTGTCGTGAATGCCCATTGGTCGTGTCCTATCTTACTGGCCTATTGGTTGAATGTCTGTGTCATGCCTCTGGTGCTCCCTCTAGTGTCCATCTAGTCTACGTGTATTTACATTAACCCCTAGTGTATTTACAGTGATGCATGTCACCACATCACCAAGGCCGCAATGCACGCGGTGGACAAGTCCGTTCCCTTTCAGGTAGAGAGGGATGCGTCAGATGTCGCCCTGGCCGCCACACTCAACCAGGCGGGCAGGCCAGTAACATTCTTCTCTAGAACCCTCCACGCTTCCGAAATCCGACACTCCTCATTCGAGAAGGAAGCACAAGCCATAGTGGAAGCTGTGCGGCATTGGAGGCACTACCTAGCCGGTAGGAGGACCACCCTTGTCACCGACCAGCGGTCGGTCGCCTTTATGTTTGACAACGCACAATGGGGCAAAATTTAAAATGACAAAATCTTGAGGTGGAGGATCGAACTCTCCACCTACAATTACAATATCAAGTATTGTCCTGGGAAGCTCAATGAGCCCCCAGATGCCCTGTCCTGCGGCACATGCGCCAGCGCGCAAGATGACCGACTTTGGGCTATCCACGATGACCCCTGTCACCTGGGGGTCACCCGGCTTACCCATATTATAAAGGCCCGCAATCTGCCCTTCTCCATCGAGGAGGTCAAGGCCATGACCAGGGTCTGCCAGGTCTGCGCAGAGTGCAAACTGCACTTCTACCGGCCAGACAAGGCCCACCTGGTAAAGGCCTCCCGGTCCTTTGAGTGCTTAAGTATTGACTTCAAAGGGCCCCTCCCCTCCACCAACCATAATATATACTTTCTAACCATCGTCGACGAGTACTCCCGCTTCCCCTTCGCTGTCCCCTGCCCCGACATGACCTCGGCCACTGTGATAAAGGTACTACACAGCATCTTCACCCTGTTTGGTTTCCCTGCCTACAACCACAGTGACTGGGGCGCATCGTTCATGAGCGATGAGCTACGTCAGTACCTGCTCAGTAAAGGCATCGCCTTGAGCAGGACTACAAGCTATAACCCACAGGGAAATGGGCAGGTAGAGAGGGAGAACGCGACGGTATGGAAGGCCGCCCTCCTGGCCCTCTGATCAAGAAGTCTCCTGAACCCCCGCTAGCAGGAGGCCCTCCCTGACTCCCTCCACTCCGTTAGATCAATCCTCTGCACAGCCATGATCGAGACCTCTCACGACCGCTTGTTTGTCTTCCCGTGGAAGTCCATCTCCAGGGTCTCGCTTCCATCTTGGCTGACAACTCCGGGACCTGTTCTCCGGAGCCATAAGACCGACCCCCTGGTCGAGAGGATCCAGCTGCTGCACGCCAACCCCCAGTTTGCCTACGTTGTGCACCAGGATGGACGGCAAGATACGGTCTCCCTACGGGACCTGGCGCCAGCTGGTTCCCCTGCCAACGCGCCCCCCTCCTCGCTGCTTAAAGGCACCCCCTGCGCCCCTTATGCCCCCCCCCTCAGGTTTCCTGTATTGTCCCGCGCCAGCACTGCCGCAACCCACCATCCCCTTGCCTACCCCCACTCCTCACCCGTCTCCGACACGCCGGACTGAAGCTCAAGCTCCAGACACAACGCCCCACGCTGGTCCACACACATCTACGCTACCACCAAGAAAGCACAAGAGCGCCTATACTTCCTCAGGAAACTAAGGAAATTTAGCATGTCCACATTAACCCTTACCAACTTTTACAGATGCACCATAGAAAGCATCCAATCTGGCTGCATCACAGCCCGGTATGGCAACTGCTCGGCCCAGGACCGCAAGAAACTTCAGAGAGTCGTGAATACCACCCAGTCCATCACACAAACCTGCATCCCATCCATTGACTCCATCTACACCTCCCTTTGCCTGGGGAAAGCGGGCAGCATAATCAAAGATCCCTCCCACCCGGCTTACTCACTCTTCCAACTTCTTCCATCAGGCAGGAGATACAGAAGTCTGAGAACACGCACGAACAGACTCAAAAACAGCTTCTTCCCCACTGTCACCAGACTACTAAATGACCCTCTTATGGACTGACCTCATTAACACTACACCCTGTATGCTTCATCCGATGCCACTGCTTATGTAGTTACATTGTATATCTTGTGTTCCCCTATTATGTATTTTCTTTTATTCCCTTTTCCCATGTACTTAATGATCTGTTGAGCTGCTCGCAGAAAAATACTTTTCACTGTACCTCGGTATACATGACAATAAACAAATCCAATCCAATCAATCCCCGGAGTCACCACCTGCAACAACCGTTCCCGCCGCATCGCCAGAGCTGAGGAGGTCTAAAAGAACAATCCGGCCTCCAGACAGACTGAATATTTAATGACCCCACATCACCCCCGCTGGACTTGATTTTTTTAACAGGGGCTGAATGTGGTGAATGTATTCACCTAAGTATGAACTGTCTGTATAGTGCTGTGACCTATGACCTGGAAATGATGATACGGTCTACTTCCAGGTACTGTACTGGAACCCCGGTGGGCTCCGCCTCTGGCCCCGCCCTCACCGGGGCAATATATAGACCGGCCACCTGTGGGTGGCACTCATTTGTACAGCCGACACTGGCAGGCGTTTTCATGGATAATAAAGCCTAATGTTCACTCGTTCTCACGGTCTCACAGTGAATTGACGGTATAACAATGCAAAAATGTGATAGCCAACCAATTAGCTTCACTTGAGGGGCCCAGTCAATTGTGTGTGCATTGGAGGGGGGGGGGGGGGGGTTTGAGGGGTTGGTGAGGGAGTCATCAACTTCAACACACGGTGATCAAAGGTCACTGTGAATCACTCAGGCAACTGAGTTCCCTGCAAGCCAGCAGCATTATTCAGCAGAAGGAGGCCATCTGGCCCATTAAGTCTACACCGCCCTCTGATAGATTACTCTACCTAGGCCCAATCCCCTGCCCTATCCTTAAAGCCCCAAAAATCTATAGACATTAAGGGGAAATTTAGCATGGCCAATGCACCTAACCTGCAACCTGGGAGGAAACCAGAGCATCCAGAGAAAAAGGATCCAGAGGAACCCCACACAGACACAGGGAGAGCATGCAAACTCCATACTGTCACCCAAGCCCAGAATTGAATCCCTGGTGCTGTGAGGCAGCAGTGCTAACCACTGCGCCACCGTGCTGTCCCACCTACCACATTGAATCACCAGAGCTGCAAGCCTCCCTCAGTCACCTTTGATCTTCCCTCCATCACACTCAACCCTGCATCCATCACCCTAACCGCTTCCTTGTGATTCTTGAGCCACCCACCATCACCCTTGATCAACTGTCGTTGTAGAGTTATCCACCATCAGAATCAAGGTGCCCCCAGCATTCACAACCCTCCCTCTGTTACGATCCTCCCTCTATTCTCAAAGAATAATAAGTCAGAGTACAGGAAGGAGATAGAGAACCTAGTGGTGTGGTGTAATGACAACAATCTCTCCCTCAACATCAGCAAAACTAAGGAGCTGGGCATCAACTTCAGGAAGCAAAGTATCGTACACATCCCTGTCAGCATCAATGGTGCCGAGGTGGAGATGGTTGACTGCTTCAAATTCCTAGGTGTACATGTAGCCAACAATGTGTCCTGGTCCACTCATGTCCTCACTACGCCTATACTTCCTCAGGAAACTAAGCAAAATTGGAATGTCCACATTGACTCTTATCAATTTTTACAGATACACCATAGAAAGCATCCTATATGGCTGTATCACAGCCTGGTATGGCAACTGCTTGGCCGAAGACCGTAAGAAACTACAGAGAGACGTGAACACAGCCCAGTCCATCACGTGAAACCATTGACTATGTCTGCACCTCCCGCTGCCTTGGGAAAGCAGGCAGCATAATCAAAGACCCCTCCTAACCGAGTTTTTCTCTCTTCCAACCTCTTCCATTGGGCAGGAGAAACAAAATTATGAGAAAACGCACTAACAGGTTCAAAAACAGCTTATTCCCTGCTGTTACCATACTTCTGAATGACCCTCTTATGGACTGAACGGATCTCTCCACGCATCTTCTCCACTGAGTAGTCCCACACTCCATATGCTTCACCCGATGCCTGTGTCTATGCCATCACAATATGTATTTATGTATGTCCTATGTTTTTACATGTATGGAACAATCTGGACTGTACGTAGAACAATACGTTTCACTGTACCCAGGTACACCTGACAATAAATTTTTTTTAAATCAAATATTACTCTCGACCAAATATTACGTTTGATTAAACTCGGCTCTCCCAGCCTCACCAATATCCTGCCTTCTACCATGCTTGAGATGCCTTCAGTAGGGATTGACCTTCCCTTGGTCATCCAGCTCCCTCCCTTTGTTCCCCACAACCTTTCTTAGAGCCGCTATGACCCGCCATCCCTCCCTCAGAGAGCCAGGCCCACTTGCATCAGGGATGGGGTGATCATGCATTGCAATCCTTTGCGAATGTGTCTTGTTCAGATTATGCCATCAATAAATCACTGCAAAAGATTGATACAAATTCATTGAATGCTACATAATTGTTAGCATCAGTTAAGTTTTGCTACGGAAGTTTGAAATGACCATAGCTCAGTGGAAGCATTTGTACTTATGCCAATAATTTTTTTTATTTTATCAGAGGAAATCAACTTTATTTTTGAAACAGAATGAGACCGTGTGAAAGACAGTGAATGGCAGCCAATGTATCTTGTTGATTGCAGTATTTGATCCTGCTCATTGTGAATAAATCCTAATTGTAATGCAGGAATCTTTTAAATACATGTTGCTGGACAATGTTTTTGCTAGCTGTACAGGACATTTATAACATTCAGTTAACATGCTCTAACAAAGGACTTGACCATTCAAGATTCTTTTAAATGCACAGCCGCATAATTTTAATTTTCTTGGTAGATCATAAAAGTCGATATAAAATAAACTGTGAAAACAGTAAGTGCATTTCCAGATTCCTGTGTTATTGGTTCTCTGTAACAATTTGGCCTTGACACCTTAGCTGCTGTATTCAGCTGATTCTTCCATCTGGTTTCGCATCAGCAATTCCATGTTTGTTTGCCTTAAAACTCGCGTGACAATATTACCATCTTTGCCATCGTTCAGACAATAGGTAGGCTTGGATGTCAGCAAGGCAATTATTCAGGCGGATACATTTTTACAAATGAAGAAGCAGTGATGAGCAGATGTATTTACATGGCTTCTGCCTTCATGTTCTGGGGTGGGGGGCAGTGGGTGTGTGTTTGAGTGATGGGGTTGGTGGGGGGGCCGGACGGTTGGCCAGAAATGAAGGTTATTATAGGGCTCCACTAATTGTAAATCCACCCCATGTCCCTGGACCAAAATCTGTAAGTCCATGGGTGCCAATGCCCTCTTGTGGCATTGCACCCGAAGTGGAGATGCCAGCACTGGACTGGGGTGGGCACACCACTTGATTAAAGTCCAACAGGTTTATTTGAAATCACAAGCTTTCAGAGTGTTGCTCCTTCATCAGTTGAAGTGGAGGCAGGTTCACAAACACAGCATATGTAGGAGGGACACAACTGCAAGATAATGTGAAGAATGGTTGGAATGTGAGTCTTCAGATAAACAAGTCATTACAAGTACAAACAGTGTGAGTGGAGTGAGGGATAATCACAGGTAATTGAGGTGTGAATTGTCTCAAGCCAGGAGTTAGTAGGATTCTGAAAACTCAGGCAGAATGGTGGGGGGTTACACCGACAACAGCCAATCTCGAGATGCAATCCTACAACTCATCCGCTTCATCCTGGACCACAACGTCTTCACCTTCGACAACCAGTTCTTCATCCAGACACATGGAACAGCCATGGGGACCAAGTTTGCACCTCAATTAGCAAACATCTTCATCCACAGGTTCGAGCAAGACCTCTTTGCAGCATCTCAACCGAGGCTATATACTAGATACATCAACAACATTTTCTTCCTTGGGCCTCAGGGCGAAGAATCACTGAAACGATTACACAATGACATCAACAAGTTCCACCCATCACTCACCATGGTCTACCCTCCAGAATCGGTTGCATTCTTGGACGCTCACATCTCCATCAAGGACAGACATCTTATCACTTCACTCTACTGCAAACCCACGGATGACCCCACGATACTTCACTTCTGCAGCTTCCTCCTAAACATTTTAAGAAGCCATCCCCCACGGGCAAGCCCTCCGTAAACACAGGATCTGCTCAGATGAGGAGGAATGCGACAGACGCCAACAGACAATGAAAGAAACCCTCGTAAAAACGAGATATAGTGCTTATCAACAGTTCTGACGCACCACAGCGAAAAAACCACACCGATCTCCTCAGAAGATAAACACAGGACATGAACAACAGAGTACCCACTTCCCCTGAGCGGAGAAACTACGACAACTTCTTCTGAGCCTTCATCATGTCATCGATGACAACGAACATCTCGCCAAGGCCATTCCCACACCTCCACTACTTGCCTTCAAACAACCGCCTAACTTCAAACAGATCACTGTTCACAGTATACTACCTAGCCTTCAGAAGAACAGTGACCACGACACCACACGGCAACCTCTGCAAGACATGCTGGATCATACGCTGCAGGAAAGGATGTCTGATATGTAGTACATCAGCGAAGCCATGCAGACGCTACGGCAACAGATGAACGGACACAGCGCAACAATCGGCAGGCAGGAGTGTTCCCTTCCAGTCAGGGAACACTTCAGCAGTCAAGGACATTCAGCCTCCAATCTTCAGGTAAACCATTCTCCAAGGCAGCCTTCAAGACACATGACAACGCAGGATCACCGAGCAGAAATTGATAGCCAAGTTCCGCACGCATGAGGACGACCTCAACCAGGATGTCGGATTTGGGTCATATTATATATAACTCCCACCATACTGACCGGGTTTGCAGAATCCTACCAACTACATTGGCTTTAGGCAATTCACACCTCAATAACCTGTGATTATCCCTTATTCCACTTGCACTGCTTGTACCTGTAAAGACCTATTTACCTGTAAAGACTTGCATTCCAAACATTCTTCACATTCCAATCTGCAATTACCTCTTTCCCATATATTGGATGCTGTGTTTGTGAACCTGCCTCCACTTCACCTGATGAAGGAGCAGTGCTCCGAAAGCTTGTGATTTCAAATAAACATGTTGGACTTTAACTTGGTGTTGTGATACTTCTTATTGTACCTGGAGAGAGAGAGAGAGAGAATAAAACCATAAAAGAGGTATAGAGATTGAAATATCAAGCATCAAATAAACATTCAATAAGTCTAGGCCTTCATTTAGAACAGTACTTTTTTAATAATATACTGATTCTTTTACATTGCAAATGTATACACAAAACAAATAATAAATCATTTTACCGATTGCTGATATTTTGCTAACACTTTATTTTTTAATTTGTTTAGCTCCAGTGCAACCATACTTTCAGACGTTTTATTGTTCAAACACTGTATTTTTTTCTTTCCTCGCAGTTTATGTTCACATGTCAAAAAGAACAGAAAGGAAAAAATTAAGTAGAGGTAAAATACAAAAGGAAAAAAGAAATGCTTTGAATGAAGCTTCTTCCATTAAAATCAGTCACCTTCTCCACTTGTTTAATGTTCTGATTTCACAGCAAGAACCACATGGACAGGATAGTGACAACAGTCTAATACCCACTAACAAATATTTAGTTACGTTGCCTTTTTCTGAGAATTGTGCATTACATTTTATATGTCAGAAAATTAATACTTTTTTTTATATCCCCATTTGTTTTGCATTCACACAACCCATTTTCTGTTATCCTATTGTGATTGGTAAGCACCAAAGAAGTCTGCACGTCCTCCCCGTGTGTGCGTGGGTTTCCTCCGGGTGCTCCGGTTTCCTCCCACAGTCCAAAGATGTGCGGGTTAGGTGGATTGGCCATGCTAAATTGCCCGTAGTGTCCTAATAGTAAGGTTAAGGGGGGGGGGGGGGGGGAGTTGTTGGGTTACAGGTGGATGCGTGGGTTTGGGTAGGGTGATCATTGCTCGGCACAACATCGAGGGCCGAAGGGCCTGTTCTGTGCTGTACTGTTCTATGTTCTATGTAGTCAGGTATCACGTTCTCAGAAGTGACAACAGTTAATTATCTGGCTAAGGACACTTCATATCTGGCTAAGAATTGGGAAATGTAAGGGTCTCTACAAATGGAGATGACTGACGCGTGCATTGAACATCTTCTGATCACTGGAACCTTGAAAATATGCCAAGGAAAGAAATCACGTTTTGTGCAGAATGTGAGCTTGCAAAGATATTCATGTGTTTCACTTGATTGCACATTTGGGGAAGTAAGCAGAAACTAGATCACTTTTGAATCCGAATGCCATGTATGTTTGTTCCAGGCAAGTTCAGTGACCAAAGGTAGCAACTTACAACCGATAACACTTGAAACTGGACAGGTAGTAAAATATCAAAAAGCTGAAAATTACATTCTTTTCACAATTGATTTAACCGACGTGGGCAGACAATATTCCCACAATGGACTGAAATTCAAACGCATCATACATAGGTAGTTATTATATTTTAATGCATTAACTACAGCAACTAACAAAACAAAACTACACAAATCTTTTGCTAATTTCGAAACCGTTCATTTTTAAAATATTGACAAATAAAACCATAAAGATTGTGTCATATTTGCCTTGATAAAATCTCCCTGTAATTTATATTTTTTTAAATTGATGTTGCTATTTATCAACAGTTACTTACACGAGATGGGTGGAAGATGTGAAGGAGAACATTTCTTTATGTTTTAAATAGGAAGTCATGAAATTGCCCAACAATCCAAAATAACATATAGACAGAAATATGCACACACATGGTTACTCTGCTTCAAATTTAGATACAAAATGGGCTGAATAAGTGGGGAAACATATCCTCATCATTCCCATTTCATTGTTAGAAATTCCAGTATGTGCTGGTGGACAGCAAGGTTTCTTGCTGCTTGGGGCACATGAAAAAATTAAGCTTTTGTGTAGAACTATGACATAATTTCTGGCCAAGTGAAGTTATGAATAATGAATTGCATTCAGAATCACCGCCTCAATGTGGAGCACAACAAGAAGGATTTTGTTGTATTTCAAGATGGGACACTTTACACTAAAAGGGTCATTCTACAACTTTGTGTTCAAGGTGTTTGTAAAACACAGCAGTGTTTGCTGGAATTTCTAATATGTGCCCTTGAAATCAGTGGGTACGGGCAGCAAGATGCAGAATTGCATCATAATTCAAGAGAATTTATAATATTTACATCTAGTCCATGAAGGAGGGAAAAGCAGGTGCATTAAGTCTTTGAGCACTGAGAAGTTAATACTAAAATAAAATAACAGCTTTCCTCCAAAAATTCAGGGAATGATATTTCCTCTGGTTTTGGAAGATTTCTCTAATTCTACTGTACACTAAAATAGAAAAGTATTCATTTAGGTGGTGGTTATTGAAGAAATGCGTATCTTACTAAAGCTATGAAAGGGCAAACTGTAATCAAAGAACTGAAATAGAGATGACTAAGGTGAGGCTATGATTCAGATAGCATGGAAGTACATTACAGTCTTTGCTCCAAAGGTACATAAAATAGTTCCTATGTGGTATCTATTCAAATCCCTTTAATGGTTTCCTTTGACCTAAGGAACCTTGCTAGAATCTCTACCACAGTTAAATTATACTCCAGAAAGAGCTTCCAAAACTATAAATAATTGAAGTGCTGATCTTACTCCTCCCTGCATTTGTCACCCAGTCTTTTTGTTATAGCTGCAACCAGGTCAGTCAGCCTATTACTCAGAGTGCAATAACAACGTCCCAGCCATAAAGAATTCAGTAGCAAGTAGCAGAACTACTACAATATTTTTGCAGTAAATGATTTATTTCTAACTTTCTTACTGTCGGGACAGTGAATAGCTAGTCAAGTGGAAAACAGGAAGTTAGTGTTCATTTCCAGCCTCACATGTCAGTAGGTGTCTACTTAATAAAATACATTTGCTTATGCAAAAACGTGCAATTTGGTTACACAGTATACAAAATATGACAAATGTCTGAGGGAAAAAGTCTTTCAAACACAGTCAGCAGAAGTGTTTAAAATAATAGAATGCCCAATTCCAGATGATGTTATAAGGTAAAGTGAGAGAAACCAAGGATTTGATTTTGAAGTGTTTAGAGCAACAAAGCTCATTGGACTTTGCTCATTGATAGGTTTTCAAACTGATTTTTACAGTCGTGGGTACTGTTGATGGTGGTTGTTTAAGAAATATCAAGATTGATAGTTGATGATGTAATTTTCCAAATGTAAATACCACCACATTCCATGGCATGTCCACATTGTAACAGTTGCCTGGATTTTCAGCTCAACTTGCTGCTTTCTTAAATTCTACCCATCGGTATTGTAGCTACGTCGACCATCACCAATAAGCTGTGTTTTCTCACTTGCATTTGTAGGCTGTAGCACAATTGGAGTATCCCCATCTGCAACAATAAAGCAACAGGAAGTAAGAACAGTGCATTAAAATAATGTCTGGATATGCTTCAACCTACAGTTCAGATGTTTAAAAATGTCATCCGATACTATGGGTTGGAATTTCGTGAAGAAAATGGGTCTCATTTAGGAGGCCCCTGCCCGCCATATTTTCATTCTGCAGAGGGTGGGGTGGGATAAGCACACCTTAATTTACTGGGACATCGACCTAGTTACAATCATGAATATCAGGCCCTGAAGGTATTCAGCGAAGCAGAACAAATTGCTTTTTCAGATAGCCTCATTATGAATTCTTGGCTGAACTCCAGAAGTTGCTAATTTACTTAACTCTCAGTAGGGGTGTGTTTACACAGCTACAGAGGGGAGTGATGGCTTTGTTTGAATAATATATTTATTATCTTGAATTAATCAGATCTTTGAGGAGTTTTTCAAATGCCTGTGACAAAATATTGAGGTATGAAGTAGATATAGTTTTTTGTCACTGACCCGATGAATGTCTGTGGTTGATTGACAGTTTTATAAAAAGGTAAGAGGGGAAATTTAATTCAAAGCAAATGTTGAATGGCTTTTGTTTTAGGTGCTCAACTCGGGACTAGGGTACTCCCATGATATTACTCCTCTGAGATGCCACAAACCACATCCATGAATAGAACGGACTAACTCCATCAATTTATTCTGGTGGGGGGGGGGGGGGGGGGGGGGGGGGGGGGCAGGGTGAGGTTGGAAGTGCTCCATGCAGGCTTGCTACCCATCCCCTTATATCCCCCAGTGAAAATTTCCGGACAGTAGAATGGAGGGGGAAAGCCTGGAATTGGGCCCCACCTGTCATTTTAAAGGCTTCCGACTTTACCCAACTCCACAAGAATCCGGGCCTATAGCTAACAAAGCTTTATGGAAGAGCATATAACACAATTTTTTAAATGTATTTACTGTGAGCATAGCTTATGCTGCAGCAAAATTAACTCCTGCTGATCAAAATGATTATTGCTGCCCTGCTTTATAATGTTGAATTAATGTCCTTTGTTCCCAAAAAAGGTAGATATTGGTAGATAAAGGTAATAAAGGTAGTTATTGAGCCATAATTTATTATTTTCAGCTCCTGGAAAACCAGACCAAATTCTAGAAATAATTAATATTCTGTTTACATATATATGAGTTTCCAGTCCATCAGGAAAAAGTCCTACTTTCACTGTGCACTTACATAAAGTACAGTGTGGACAGTACTGCAAGTATTCAAATGATCATCCACTGCTAAACCATTGATAGAATTTATTTTGGCAGCGAGAGACAGCTGAAAAAACATTCCATGGTATCAGCTGCTGAGTGAGTTGCACGTGGTAGAATGGAATATTATTTCCTATTTTGGAAATGTTCACATATTTCAAAGTAAAATTAATCATAGCACTATAGAAAATTAGTACCAACAGGTACGTTGTTTTAAAGCGGTTCCTACATAAAATTAAATAAGAAAACAGAATTTATACACAAGTAGATTTTCAGGAGAATGAAACATGATCAGTTAAACATAATGATACAGGTCTCCAGTGGAAGGAATATGATAAGCCCCACTCCGTAGTGGCTATATTTAAAAAGTACCTCTTTAAAAATACATTACTTGGCTTTATCATGTGACTTGTCACATAAATTCACCATCTGATTAGATGCAAACTGTCAAATTCCCAGGTTCAAAATTTGGTATGTTCCGAGAAGCGATTCCCATTACTGGTCACTGTTTAGTGCCTCAGTTAGAAACTGTGAATGGTTGTTTGAAGAGGACATGCTTAGGTTTTTCAAGGATGCCCTCATGTTAGAAAAGCCTGTTGAAATACACAGTTTCGGTTTACACATGAAGAAGAGACAGTTGCAGTGCGAGTTGCCAGCTCCTGGGAAATTGGGTTTCACTTTCCGAGAATGGGTGTGAAGTGGAGCTGGAGAATAAGGAGGTTGGGAGAAAAAATAGACACAACTCTCAAAAATAGTTTTTTGACAGAAATTGTCATTGACAGAAAATCCCGCATTGACAGAAAAGTAATTCTGAAAGAACAAATAAAGAAACTCTCATCATTCACGACAATACCCCACTTAACAGAGTCATAGAGCTTTACAGCACAGAAAGTGGCCCCTCAGCCCATCATGTCTACACCGCCATCCAACACCTATCTATTCTAATCCCATTTTCCAGCACTTGGTCTGTAGCCTTGTATTCTATGGTGTTTCAAATGCTCAACTAAATGCTTCTTAAATGTTGTGAGGGTGTCCGCTTCTACCATCCTTTTATGTGGAGATGCCGGCGTTGGACTGGGGTGAGCACAGTAAGAAGTCTTCTGCTTTTTTGCATCTTTGTAGAAACTGAATGTCAGTGTCTATATGCGCGATCTTCCTGGAGATCCTCTCCACTTTGAGCCGGCAGTTTGCGGTGTCAATGGTAGCCATGATGTGGAGATGCCGGAGAAAGACTTCTTACCATCCTTTTAGGCAGCGAGTTCCAGATTCCTACCACCCACCTGGGTGAAAAGGTTTTTCTTCAAATCCCCTCTAAATCTCCTGCCCCTTACCATAAATCTATGTCCCCTGGTTATTGACTCCTCTAGGGGAACAGTTTCTTCCTATCTACCCTATCAATGTCCCTCATAATTCAGTACACCTCAATCGGGTCCCGTCTCAGCCTTCTCTACTCTAAAGAAAACGACCCCAGCCTAACCAGCCTCTCTTCATAGCTTGGGGGCGGTATTCTCCGCTCCCGATAAAAATCGGGATGACCATCGTGAAATCGGCCGAGGTTCACGACGGCCTCGCGGCCTGCTCCCCGCACCTAATTCACCCCACCCGGGGGGCTAGGGGCAGGCCCCCGTCTTTCCCGGCCGCGACCTCGTTGCGCCGGAAATGACGCACAAAACGGCGCATTTGTGAGGTCATCTGCGCATGCGCGGGTTGCCGGTTCCAACCCGTGCATGCGCAGATGACTTCATCGCGCAGATGGCGCAAACCGCGCATGCGCAGTGGCTGTTTTTCTCCTCAGCTGCCCAGCAAGACGTGTCGGCTTGATCTTGCTGGGCGGCGGAGGGGAAAGAGTGCGTCTGTTTCGGATGCTGGCCCGATGATCGGTGAGCACTGATCGCGGGCCGGTCCCGAGTACAGTCGTGGTGCTCCCGTGCCAATCGGGCCCCTAGATGCCCCAAACAGGCATCTGGCGCCCGTTTCACGAATGCAGCAACCAGGTGTGGTTGCTGGCATGTTGAAATGGGCGTGAAGGGCTGGTCGCTCGGCCCATCGGGCTCGGAGAATCGTCGTTTGTCGTGAAAAACGGCAAGCGGCGACTTTACCCGAGCCGGGGGGGGGGGGGGGGGGGGAGAAAGAGAATCGCTGGGGTCACCAGGGGGGCGCAAAAGGCCCTCCCACGATTCTCCCACGCCACGTGGGGAGCGGAGAATTCCGCCCTAAAGACTTCAGCCCAGGCAACATCTTGGTGAATCTCTTCTGCATCCTCTTTAGTGCAATCACATCCTTCCTATAGAACCATAGAATTTACAGTGCAGAAGGAGCGATTCGGCCTATCGAGTCCGCACCGGCCCTTCGAAAGAACATCCTACTGAAGCTCACTCCTCCATCCTATTCCCATAACCCAATAACTCCACCTAACCTTTTTGTTTTCAGCATTAAGGGCAATTTAGCATGGCCAATCCACCTAACTTGCACATCTTTGGACTGCAGTGTGGTGATCAGAACTGCACACAGTACTCCAGTTGTGGCCTAACGAGTGTTTTATGCAGCTCCATCATAACCTCTCAGCTCTTATATTCTATGCCTCGGCTAATAAAGGCAAGTATCCCATATGTCTTCTGAACCACCTAATCTACCCGTCCTGCTGCCTGTGCATTGTGGACAGCAGGATAAGGGGCATCTATAAAAACAGTGCAAGCAACCCATAGTCACACCGCTGTCCTTCATTATTATGGAGCAGTGGCAAGCAGAGCTCGGTGCGTACTTACTCAGGCTTGTCAGTGGAACTCTGCCCAGCATCGACCTCTGAATGCTATTGAAATTTATGATGATTGTAAGATGTTGGGCCTGAAATAGTTTATCTTTCCAATATTTAAAAATAGAAAGATAGTGTGGCAGGCTGCCTGAGGTATTTCAAACCCGTCAGTAAAGCAACACGTTCCTCACAGTACAGATGGTGCCTTGGGTTTATAGAAGTTTTGATTTACATTTACCCTATGTGTTTATGCCGGGTGATTTAATTTTCTAGAAAAACCACTGTGGGAAATTTGTTCCCTTTCAGCTATTGAGTGTGTTTCAGTGGACTAACTGGTGTGTCAATTTTGGTATCGTACTGTTAGAATTAAACTTATTTTTTTCTACCCGTCTTTTCCAATCAGTCATTTATACATTGCTTGTCATTCACAGTTCAGGTCGGGGCAGTGTTAGCTCTTAGAGCCAAAAGCACTGCAGACTAATTTGATAAACCAGTTCTAAATAGAAGCCAAAATGTACATGGTTTAACTTCTAAAAATAAGTTGTTAGTCTTCCATTCAACAATAGATGTTGAGTAAAAGGAGAGTGAGTTTATCATGAGGTATCCACTGGTAAAAAGATCCTAAATGTTTTGAATTCTCACATAGCAGATTGGATTTAATACAGCCCATCATGGTGGGAACCCTTGTGCCTCTGTCCACTTAATAACGAGGGAGGGGCCCCTTTGGTTAGTCCCCCACAGTGCGAGAACATCCCCAGATTAGGTTGGAGGAGGGAAAGGGCTGAAGCAGAATTCCCGAACACCAGTGGTGGGATGTCAATCAAGATCAATAATGAGCCAATTGACACCCTTGAACCATGAGGACATTGCAATTCAATGGTGCATCAGGAGCCACGTGGTTTTCCGTCCCTTAAGGCCAGCAATAATGGACTTCCGGTGGCGGCCATGGAGTAGGAGGTCCCACATTTGGCAGCTCCCGCTCGTGATGGATTTTTTGGATCTTCTCCCCCGACTTTTTTCGAATTTTATTTGAAAAATCGGGAGTTGATGGTGTAGCCATCTGAGATGGCCATCTGCAAAGGACCATGGGAATTATGGCCAACCCAGGACTCAGACAGATACAAAGCTTCTGTGTATTTGAAATGCAGTTGCTAGACCTGATCGAAACCCCCGCTCATTTGCATTTTCATGGCCCGTTCCCCAGAATAGGACTCCAATCAAGTTCCAGGCACAGACTGATCAGCGCCACTCCCTTTACTCAGAGAGCCCAACTGCCAAGGTCAATGACCGTTAAGGACCCGCCCAGCCACCAAGGCACCCGCCCCTTTATTGGTCGAAATCGAAGGCAGTGATCAAAGCCCTGTTGAACTATTGGGGCCAAGATCAAGGACTGTCCCAAACAGCGCTGAATCCCAGAGGGATAAAAGGGGGCACAGTCATGTGTTCTTCCTCATTTGGACCCAGCCTGTGCCAGCCTCTTTTGGGATTGGCCTGTGCCCACACCAACTTCAGCATAACAACCAGACAGCCAAGTTCAAGACCAACGATCGCTACAAGACTGATGAGCCCAGCAGAGACAGAGCCGCTTCTTCAAACCAGCCACCTGAGATCAAGATAAAGGCCTTATCCATCTGCACAGTGCTGGTCGCACTGAAGCTAAGTATAGGTTATTGTGGCTGATAGGTGTTGTTGAACTCGTAGTAGATATTGTGTTTGCATGTCGAAGTAATCGTTACATGTGTAAATAAACCATCTTTTAACTGACTAACTGGTTGCGTGGTCATTTGACCGATATAAGGGAAAGACTTGTGGTTCACCGAGATAAATAGAAATATCCACAGTATTGGCGACGCTGTTGGGACATAACATCATATTATAAATAGAGCCTCATTATTAAAAAGGGCAAAAGGGCAACAATGGGACAGCGAGGAGGAATCCCACAACATTATATGGAGACGTGGACCAGAAGTGGTCATTTAAGAAGGAAAAATCGAGCAGAGAAGTCACGTGTAAAACCCACAGCACAGAAAAATATGGCGGAGGCGCAGGGTACTAGCTCAGCGGCCCAGTGATTAACGGAGCAGCTGATGAAATTTATTCAGGAGGGTTTCGCCAATCAAAAGGAGGAAGGTCTAGACCCGATCAAGGCATCGATCGACCAGGTGGAGCAGGGGCTAGAAGCCCAAGGAAGGGCGATCCAGAAGGTTGAGGAGAAGGTGGTCGAGCACGAGGAACACCTAACTGAGCTGGAGGTACAGGTGAGGCTAATGAGGGATCAGCAGAAAAGGCTGCAGGAGAAGGTGGAGGATCTGGAAAACAGATCCCGCCAACAGAACGTGAGGATCATCAGCCTCCCTGAGGGCTGCAAGGGAATGGACGCAAGGGTGATGGGGCGTATGCTCGACCCTTGGAAGTGGATAGAGCGCACAGAACGCTTGTGAGGAGACCGCGTGTGAACGAGCCGCCGAGGGCGATGGTGGTGTGAATGCAGCGGTTCCTGGATAAGGAACAGATTCTGCAATGGACCAAGCAGACACGGAGCTGCAAGTGGGAAAACAGCGGGCTGCGCATCTACCAGGACCTGGATGCGGATCTGGCCAAAAGAAGAGAAGGATTCAACCGAGTAACATCGGCCCTTTTTGAGAAGAATGTGAAGTTTGGGATGCTTTATTCAGCTCATTTATGGTTTGCTTTTGAAGATCAGGAACTCTATTTTGAGTCACCGGATGAGGCGATGGACTTTATTAAAAGTAAAGGGCTGGTAAGTGACTGAGGACACTGAACTCTTGGGACGGGTAACGCTGTAACAAATTTGTTAAAGTTATTCCCGCTTTTGAACTGTATGTGAAATGATTTTTATATTGTTTCTTGGGCTGTTGCTCAGTTTCGTAAGTTAACCTGGTGCTGGTGAGGGAAGGGTGGATGGATCTTCTTTCTCTTTACTTTGTGTTTGGTTGGAACTGTGTTTTTTGAAGTATGTCCGAGCCGGGGGGGGGGGGGGGGGGGGGGGGGAGAAACAATAGTGGATGGGATGTTTGGCGTCATGGTGCGCGAGTTACCAGGCTAGCTGGGCATGCTAGCTCACGGAAGCACAGTGGGGGGTGGGCAGATGATAAGTTTGCCGGAGGGGGTTGGAATTGTTGTGCTGTTAATGGGGGGGGGGGGCGGAAATTGTTCTGTTGACAGGGGAGGGATTGTTGCTGGGCGACAAATGGGAGTTCAAGGACGGAGGGTGGCGAAGAGCGGGCCTGCGGGGGCGCAGGGCGTGAGCTGGAGGCTGGCCTAAGAAGGATGATAGGCAGGGGAAGGGGTGCGAGATGCCTCCTGGTCAGGCTGATCACGTGGAACGTTAAGAGGGCTGAATGGGCCGGTTAAGAGGGCTCGCGTGTTCATGCATTTGAGGGGATTGAAGGAGCGCGTGACAATGCTACATGAGACACACCTGAGGGTAACAGATCAGACCAGATGTAGGAAGGGGTGGGTCGGGCAGGTATTTCGCTCAGGGTTGGACTATAAGACTAGGGGGGGTCGCGATCCTGATTAATATATGGGTGTCATTCGAGGCGGGGAAAATAGTTGCCGATATGGGGGGGGGCAGGTATATCACGGTCAGCGGGAAGCTGGAGGGGACACCGGTGGTGCTCATGATTTTGCACATTTTATTTACAATTGAGGATTTGTAGAACAAATGCAATAACTTTAAGGTTCACCCTGAAGGAAAACAAGCACCATAATTGCCTTTGGCACTTACCATTCTCCATGTCTGTGCGAATTTGTTCTTCCAGGTCCTCCGGTGAGACATAGTATTCATATTCTTCACCTGCTGGGGACTTGGGTTTACATTTACCAAAGCAACAGTTACAGCAGCAGCAGAGGCAGCAGCAGAAGTAACAGCCAGTGATCAAACCACAGCACACAAAAATACCCTAAAATGCAAATCAGAAACAAACAAAAGCAATCAATTAGAAGCAAATAATATTTTGTCTCTCTGTGCTATTAAGCTCACTGGTTTTGAGAGTTATGTTCCGTATTTTCCACTGGTTGTGCCCTGGTGGTTGGGAGGGTGCACAACGAGCTTTCAGACTTGTGCAGCATGATCCTTCCTGTGTAAACCCCCAGTTTCCTGCTACACTCGTCATTAAAGGCACTGGGTTACTTTTAAAAAGGTATGTTTTGCATTACCTTAATCTTCCAGGCTTAAGAATGTAGCTAGAAGGACTACACCCAGGGTGGACTGACCACATTGCAAATAGGACCCATCTTTTTCATGAGAATTTCAAAGTATCCTGTTCCTTTAAAGGGGAGCCAGCCTGTCGCTAAATATGCAAAACCTCACTGAGCACGTGGGCAGGATGAAGATTTGATGATCATTCATATTAATACTGACAATCAAACTGGTGGGTGGTGTTATTCCATTGTGGTCAAATTTGTAATCCATTTTAATCGAAGATTGGACAATGACACAACAGCATTAATGTCCAGCCACCGTGCTGTTATGGAGGGAGTTTCAAGATTTTGATCAAGCGACAATGAAGGAACAGTGATATATTTCCAAGTCAGGATGGTGAGCGACTTGGAGGAGAACATCCAAGTGGTGATGTTCTCAGGTATCTGTTGCCCTCATCCTTCTAGATGGTAGCTGCCATGGATTTGGAAGTTGCTGCCTAACGAGGCTTGGTGAGTTACTGCAGTCCATCTTGTCGATGTCATTGTTTCTCGGTGGAGGGGAGAGCGAATGTTTGTGGAAGAGGTAGAAATCAAGTGGGATGCTTTGTCCTGGATGGTGTTGAGCTTCTGGATTGTTTCTGGAGCTACACTCATCCAGGCAGTAGAGTGTATGCCATCACACTCCTGACTTTTGCCTGTAGATGGTGGACAGGCTTTGGGGAGTCAGGAGATAAGTTACTCACTGCATGAGTCCTAGCCTCTGACCTGCTCTTGTAGGTACAGTATTTATATGACTATCCAGTTCAGTTTCTGGTCACTGGCAACAACCAGGATGTTGATAGTGGGGGGATTCAGTGATGGCAATGTCACTGAATGTGAAGTGCACTGGTTAGATTCACTCTTGTAGGAGATGGTCACTTGCTGCACTTGAGTGGTGCGAATGAGATGTCACTTGTCAGCCCATGCCTGGATAATGTCCAGAGCTTGTTGCATTTGCACATGGACTGCTTCAATGTCTGATGAGTCGCAAATGGTACTGAACATTGCGCAGTCATCAGTGAACATTCCTGCTTCTGACCTTATTATGAAAGGAGGTCATTGATGAAGTAGCTGAAGATTGTTGAGATTAGGAAACTATCCTGTGGAACTCCTGCTGTGATGTCCTAGAACCAAGATGATTGACCTCCAACCACCAGAACCATCTTCTTTTGTGTCAAGTATGACTCCAACCAGCAGAGGGTTCCCCCCCGATACCCATTCATTTAAGTTTTGCTAGGGCTCCTTGATGCCACACCCGGTCAAATGCTGCCTTGATGTCAAGGGCAGTCACTCTCACTTCACCTCTTGAATTCAGATCTATCGTCCATGTTTGAACCAAAGCCGAAACGATGTCAGGAGCTAATTGACTCTGGTGGAATCCAAACTGAGCAGCAGTGAGCAGGTTATTGCTGAGTAAGTGCCATTTGATAGTGCTGTTGATGACCCCTTCCATTACTTTACTGATGACCGGGAGTAAACCGATCGGGCGGTAATTGGCCAGGTTTGGATTTGTTCTGTTTCTTGTGCACAGGACATACCTAACCAATTTTCGACATTGCCAGTATTGTAATTGTACTGGAACAGCTGGGCTAGGAGTGCATAACTCCTCAGGATTATTGCTGGAATATTGTCAGGGC
Organism: Scyliorhinus canicula; assembly: GCF_902713615.1. Classification (NCBI taxonomy): domain Eukaryota; kingdom Metazoa; phylum Chordata; class Chondrichthyes; order Carcharhiniformes; family Scyliorhinidae; genus Scyliorhinus; species Scyliorhinus canicula. The sequence goes on along the minus strand of NC_052155.1, from coordinate 106,036,821 downwards.
CTAAAGCCTTTGCAGTATCAAGCACCTTCAGCTGTTTCCTGATATTATGTGGAGTGAATCGAATTGGCTGAAGACTGACATATGTGATGCTGGGGCCTCTGGAGAAGGGCGAGATAAATCATCCCCTTGGCACTTCTGGCTGCAGATTGTTGCAAATATTTCAGCCTTGTCTTTTGCACTGATGTGCTGAGCTCCGCCATCATTGAGGATGGGGATATTTCTTGAGCCTCCTCCTCCAATGAGTTGTTTAATTGTCCACCATCATTCATGGCTGGGTGTGGCAGGACTGCAGAGTTTAGATCTGATCCATTGGTTGTGGGATCACTTACCTCTGTCGATCACTTACAGCATTTGCAGTTTGGCACTAAAGTTGCACTGTGTTGTAGCTTCACCCGGTTGACACCTCATTTTTACTTATGCCTGCTGTTGCTCCTGGCATGCCCTTCTGTACTTTTCGTTGAATTAGGGTTGATCCCCTGGTTTGGTGATAATGGGAGAATAAGGAATATGCCAGGGGGTTACAGATTGCAGTTGAGTACAACTCTGCTGCTGATGACCCACAGCACCTTATGTTTGCCCAGTCTTGAGTTGTTAGATCTGTTCAAAGTCTATCCCATGAAGCACAAGTGGTTGTGCTCAACACGATGGAGGGTATCCTCACTGTGAGAGCAGGACTTTTGTCTCCACAAGAAATGTATGCTTACTCCTCCCCATACTGTCATGGACAGATGCATCTGCGACAGGCAGGTTGTTGGGGACAAAGTCTAATATGTTTTTCCCTCTTATTGATTTCCTTACTATCCGTCACTGACCTAGTCCATTTACGGGACGTGGGTGTCACTCATGTGGGTACCAGCATGCATTGCCCATCCCTAGCTTCCCTTCCGAAGGCGGTGGTGAGTGACCTTCTTAAACTTTTGAAGTCCCTAAGGAGTAGGTACACCCACAGTGCTGTTAAGGAGGGAGTGCCAGGATTTTGGCCCCGCGACAGTGAAAGAACGGCGATATGTTTCCAAGTCAGGGTGGTGAGCGACTTGGAAGGGAACCTCCGGGTGGTGGGATCCAAGGTATCTGCTGTTCTTGTCCTTCTTGATGAAATTAAATAAAATGAAAATCGCTTGTCACAAATAGGCTTCGATGAAGATACTGTGAAAAGCCCCTAGTCGCCACATTCCGGCGCCTGTCCAGGGAGGCTGGTACGGGAATCGAACCGTGCTTCTCGCCTGCTTGGTCCGCTTTAAAAGCCAGCGATTTAGCCTTGTGAGCTAAACCAGTCCCAGTTGTGGGTTTGGAAGATGCTGCCTAAGGAACCTTGGCGAGTTCCTGCTGTGCATCATAGATTATCATAGAATTTACAGCGCAGAAGGAGGCCATTCGGCCCATCGAGTCTGCACCGGCTCTTGGAAAGAGCACCCTATCCAAGGTCAACACCTCCACCCTATCCCCATAACCCAGTAACCCACCCAACACTAAGGGCAATTTTGGACACTAAGGGCAATTTAGCATGGCCAATCCACCTAACCTGCACATCTTTGGACTGTGCGAGGAAACCGGAGCACCCGGAGGAAACCCACGCACACATGGGGAGGATGTGCAGACTCCGCACAGACAATGACCCAAGCCGGAATCGAACCTGGCACCCTGGAGCTGTGAAGCAATTGTGCTATCCACAATGCTACCATCTTGTAGATGGTACACACGGTTGCCACTTAAGTCGGTGGTGGAGGGTTTGAATGTTTGTGAAAGGGGTAGCAATTAAGCGGGCTACTTTGTCCTGGATGGTGTCAAGCTTCTTGAGTATTGTTGGAGCTGCACTCATCCAGGCAAGTGGAGAGTATTCCATTACACTTCTGACTTGTGCCTTGTAGATGGTGGACAGGCTTTTTGGGGGGGGGGGGGGGGGGGGTCAGGAGGCGATTCCTAGCCTTTGATCTGCCCTGGTAGCCACAGTATTAATGTGGCTAGTGCAGTTCAGTTTCTGATCACTGGTAACCCCAAGAATGTTCATCCAGGGGGATTCAACTATGGTAATGCCACTGAATGTCAACAGTCGATGGTTAGATCCTCTCTTGTAGGAGATGGTCATTGCCTGGTGTTAGGCTGGTTTAGCTCAGTGGGCTAGACAGCTGGCTTGTGACGCAGAACAAGGCCAGCAGCGCAGGTTCAATTCCCCTACCAACTTACCCGAACAGGCGCCGGAATGTGGCGACTAGGGGCTTTTCACAGTAACTTCATACTTGTGACAATAAAAGGTTATTATTATTATTGCGTGGCACGGATGTAACTTGGCACTTGCCAGCCCAGGCCTGGATATTGTCCAGGTCTTGCTGCATTTGGACACGGACTGCTTCATTACCTGAGGAGTTGCGAATGGTGCTGGACATTGTGCAATCATCCGCAAACATCCCCACTTCTGATCTTATGATGGAAGGGAATCATTGATGAAGCAGCTGTAGATGGTTGGGCCTAGGCCACCACCCTGAGGAACTCTGGAGCTAAGACGATTTGAGTGTCAACCACCACAACCATCTTCCTTTGTGCCAGGTATGATTTCATCCAGTGGCGTTTTCCTCCTGATTCCCATTGACTTCAGTTTTGCTAGCGCTCCTTGATGCCATACTCAGTCAAATGCTGCCCTGTTGTCAAGGGCAGTCACTCTCACCTCACCTCTAGTATTCAGTTCTTTTGCCCATGTTTGAACCAAGGCTGTAATGAGGTCAGGAGCAGGTTATTGCTGAGTAAGTGATGCTTGATTACACTGTTGATGACTCCTTCCATCACTTTGCTGATGAAGGAGAGTAGACTGATAGGGTGGTAATTGGCTGGATTGGATTTGTCTTATTTCTTGTGTGCAGGGCACAACTGGGCAATTTTTCACATTACCAGGTAGATGCCAGTGTTGTTGCTGAATTGGAACAGCTTGGGTAGGGGTGTGGCAAGTTCTGGAGTACAAGTCTTCAATATTATTGCCAGTCCTTTCGGACCTGGACAGCTTGGTCTTGGTGGTATTACCAAGCCACTCTTAGTGATGGGCACTGAAGTCCCCACACCCAGGGTACATTCTGCCATCCTCAGTGGTTCCTCCAAATGGTGTTTAACATGGAGGAGTGCTGATTCATCAGATCAACGGGGGTCGATACGCGACAATCAGCAGGAGAGTTCCTTGTCCAAATTTTGACCTGGTGCCATGAGACCTCATGGGGTCCAGAGCTGACATTGAGGAATCCCAGGCTAACTCCCTCCCAACTGTATACCACTGTGCCGCCACCACCTCTGTTGGGTCTGTCCTACCGGTGGGACAGGGCATATCCAGGGATGGTGATGGTGGTGTCTGGGAGATTATTTGTAAGGTATGATTCAATGAACATCACAATGTCAGGCTGTTGCTTGACTAGTCTGTGTGGCAGCTCTCCCAATTTTGGCACAAGCCCTCAGATATTAGTAAGGAGAACATTCTAGGGTCAACAAGGCTGGGTTTGCTGTTGTCGTTTCTGTGCCTAGGTCGATGCCTGGTGGTCCATCGGGTTTCATTCCTTTTTGTTGTCTTTGTAGCAGTTGGAGAAATAGAGTGGCTTGCCAAGCCATTTCAGTGGGCATTTAAGAATCAACCACATTGTTAATCTAGCCACATAATCCATTGTTTAAAAAAGATAAGTCCCACGCCTTTTGTTTTCTAGGAGGTATAAAGCTGTTAGTAACGCTCATTGTCCAAATCACTCAGATCAGTTTCTATCTTGCAGTCTGTAGTAAAGTTTGTACACGAGAACAAAGATTGATGGCTCCAGTCCTTCTAACCTACAGCTAAAGGAAGTTATGATTCACCATGATGATGTCAGATAGGCAGTCCACAGTAGGTCTGGTGGTCATAAGATTGAAAGGCGTGTTGGAGAGGAAGGTCTGAATGTTGTTAGCATAAATATGAATGTAAAACACATGCTTATGAATAATGTTAGAGATGGGCAGCATATAGATGATGAAACGAAGGGAATTCAAGGATAGGTTTTTGCAGTCTCCAGATATGACGTTGCAGGAAAAGCAAGAATAGCAATCACAGGTCATGCACTGACTGCCTTCGATGGATAGGAATGGAAACATACAAGGTACATGCGAGTGGTTAAAATCTGGAATGCTCTGCCTGAGAGTATTGTGGAGGCAGATTCAATTGAAGCATTCAAAGGGATTTAGATTGTTATCTGAAAAGGAAGAGACTGTGCAGGGTTACAGAGAGAAGGCAGAGGAATGGTACTAAGTGAGCTGCTCATTAGCTGATACAGACATGATGGACCGAATGGCCTCCTTCGGCGCTGTAACAGTTCTGTGATGTCAGAATTGCACAATGGCGCAGGATATTAGGACTCTTACATAGCACACAGCAGAGTGAGTGATCAAATCCAATACCAGTTACTATGAATACTACAACAGCGATTTTCTGATCTCATCCCTGCCTTCCATAGGAAAAGAAGGGAAAAGTTCAGAGAGTAAAATTTCCATGGGAATTCTCCCAATGGCCCAACATAGCTTTGATGCAAACAATCAGACAAACATGATCACTTACACTGGGGATGATTTATATTGCATTCAGCCAAAAGAATGGGTGTCACAATGCTAAATTTCTGCTCATTTCATCTTTATGATCCCCCTGCTTTTGGTCATGGAAATAGGCAACCAGAACATGCCAGTTTAAGGCCAGAGTTTCATTAAAATATGATGTACATAGGTTCCCAATTCAACGCTCTGCCCATTGGCATTAGGCCCAGCAGTGCTTGAAGAAGTGTTGCAAGCGGCACAAAATAAATGGTATGTTTGTCTTCCCACTGACTTTTTTGGTTCTGGTTCCACAAAAATTTTCCTCACAAGGTTGGGGTTGGGAAGAGAGACGATGGGGGCGATTCTCCAGCCCAGCTCACACAGGCACAAATCAGGTTGTGGCCTGAGACTCTCACAAGAGGACCAGAAAGCATTTGCACCAGGGAGAACACATTTTGAGATTCTCCCTGCCCCTAGCCAGCGAGGTGAACCAGATTAATATATTTAAATCTTCACTAACATATTCATATTTAGCCTTTAGCCGAAATCACTGGACCTCTTCAATTCTCCCACCCACCGGCGCAACTTGAAGCCAGCGGGAATCACTGGTCTCCAAAACGGACCCCAGACATGATGACCACACTAGTGGGTTCAGAGGTCATTGAAGCCACCGGATGGTCAGAGGCATGGCTGGAAAGTGCCCTCGCACTGCCAGGTTGGCACTGACAGATCAGTAATGCTAGGGTGACAGGTTTTTGCAGCCAGGTTGGCACTGCCAAGGGTTGGGGCGCAGTGGTCTGAAGAAGGGGGGCCTTTGGCAGCTCCAAAGCGGGGTGTCGGTCACTTGAGGGGGACCTGATTACAGCAATGGGGAGGGGGGGGTTTCTGTAGGGTTGTCTTAAGATTGGGGTGCCATTTCTCTGAGGAGCTGGTGTCTTTAGGTCCCGCACACCTCATTCACAGCGCAAATCACCCCAGCTTCCAAAATAATGTCTAAGTGTGGGTGGATTGTGATCTGGATTTCTCTGACCCACCTGGCATGAATCACACTAAGTTTCCTGCTGGGGATCACACTTAGAAATATGTTGGAAGAATTGCATCCAAATTCTGAATCTTGGGTGGAATTCTCCAATAGTGGGGTTATGTCCCCACTCCAGCGTCAAAACGCGGGCGAATCACTCTGGAGTTACCTGAAGAAAGTCCAGAGTGATTCTCCTACCTGAAAGGGGCTAGCAGAGCCCCAGCGTAGTCCTCGCAGCTCCAGCTACCGCTACGGGGCCCTGCATTAACAGTCGGGGCTCAGCGGCATGCGCATGGCAGCAGCCTGCGCCGGCCCACCCGTGCCGCATGGCAGACCCACACCGCGGACTGGCACCAAAAAGATAGTTCCCCCCCCCGTACTGAGATTGCGCGCCCCTGCAGATCGGTGGCCCCCGATCGATAGCCTGGCTGTCTGTGAGGCCTCCCCCCACCAGGCGGCCACGGACTGACACCACAGCCGCCACTGGCCGTTCCCAACAGGCGAAACGCGGTTAGAACCACGTCGCTGGGTACTCAGCCAGTTTACGTTGGAGAATCGCTGCGGTGGCCTCTGTCAATGGTCCCCGACCTGGGATTCGCAGTGATTCTCCGGGGACCGGATTTCGGGTTTGATGGCCATTCTCCACCCCCGTGCCAATCACGATTTTGGCGCAGAGGCTCGGAGAACCTCGCCCCAGGTTTGCCACGACATTTGAGAAAATTTATGCACTTGCCAGACTCCGTCTGTGAGCTGCCTTGAAGTGTTAGTTTGGATTTGCTGCTTGCAGATCTCAAATGAAAATATGACCCGACAAGAAAATAGCTTCAGCCTCTGGTGAGTTTACAAGGTCCGTGACTCAAATCGACCAACTCACACACCCCCATGGTCAGTCTATAATAGAAATTGCCACTGTTGCCCCCTTCAGGGCTTCTGACAATCTTGCGGCAAAAGAAGAGGATATCCCTGTGATAATTCCCATTTGAAAAAACACCCCGAGTCATTTAAAACTTTAAGATATTACAGAATCCTTTGACATCGGAAAGGATTGGGCAAAGTGATACATTCAGGATAGGCAAGACACTATTCCTTTTTGTGGTGTGGCCTCCAGCAGCAGTTGGCGGAGACTACCAAGTAGGGGATCAATTGACCCCCCTGCATCCCTCCTTGTAGGGAGCAGGGTCTTTGTCAGGGTGAGGAGTGGAGCGAGATGTCATGAGACAAGTTAGAAAGTAGCCAGGAAAAAGTCAGGACTGATGAGTGGCAGTATGACAGGAGCCTAGGGCAACTTGAAGCCCCTGAGGGTGGTTGAAGTACCAGGAAAGAAAATTGGGGCCTAGTCAGACTGACTTGCAGTCTGAGAAGTCTTGTAAAGAGAGATGGGAGCAGGATAGCCACCAGGGGTTGGCAGCGCCTGAACACATCTGGTGAGAACTGTGTTGAGGAGTCGAGGCCCTGACTAGATAGAGACCTGAAGCATCGGTGGTGAATATTCTCTGTAAATAGTTGTTTGTTAGAATTACGCTGCCCCTTGACGGTTAACACAATTTTAATTCAAGTGGAATAAAGGAACCTTGTCCTTTTAGCCTTTGTGCTGTTTGTTTGCTTAAACCGTACGTTGCATTTGGACCTTAACGTAAACTAGTGAACATGTTAAATTGATAACACTTACATTTTTAGCATGATAATTTTACTTGACCTCTTTTTGAATTCTGATCTTTTCAAACTGCAGCTTTTATGTAACTTAGAGCACCATAAATATTACTGTACATTAAAACTAAATAAAAGAAAAAACAAAGTTACCTTTGCCCACCAGCTAGACAGCATGAAGTACGTGTTCACATTCTCTTCACCAAACTGTTCAGCTACATAGAGTCCCAAGGAGCCATATTTGTCATAAATGTTTCGTTTGGTTATATCTGACAGTATTGAATGAGCATTGTTGATCTCTTTGAATTTATCAGATGCATCTGGGTTTTCAAGGTTTTTGTCTGGATGGTGTTTCAAAGCAAGTTTTCTGTGGAATGTGACAATCACGTGATTTAAATATGTCTAAAAACGGGCTGAACAATGCATATCTTAACAGTTTAAACCATTCAAATATATTCAAAATTGTTATTGCAAATTTGCACAGTTCCTCAATGCTACACACTGCAACGGGTAGACAACGCATTCATAGGTTTCTGTCATGTTGGCTGCTCTTACGCCAGTTGCAAGTTGAAAATAGCCTGAAAAGTGATATCTCCTACCTTGCCTCTGGAGAAAGATTTGACCTCAACTTGATCCCTTCATGGGAACTGAACAATCCAACAAAATCATAACTGTGAACTTGTTGCCAAAAAATTCCTGGGGCTTCTTTTGATTTTAAAAAATTCATTTATGGGATGTGGGTGTCGCTGGTTAGGCCAGCATTTATTGTCCATCCCTAGTTGCCCTTCAGAAGGTGGTGGTGAGTTGCCTTCCTGAACCGCTGCAGTCTTTGAGGTGTAAGTACACCCACCACGCTGTTAGGGAGGGAGTTCAGGATGTTGCCCCAGCGAAGTAAGGGTGGTGAGTGACTTGGAAGGGAACCTCCCGGTGGTGGGGTTCCCAGGTATCTGCTGCTCTTGTCCTTCTAGATGGTAGCGGTCGTGGGTTTGGAAGGCATTGTCTAAGGAATCTTGGTGAGTTCATCTTGTAGATGGTACACATGGCTGTCCGTCGGTGGTGGAGGGTTTGAATGTTTGTGGAAGGGGGAGAAATCAGGCTGGCTGCTTTGTCCTGGAGTGGGATTGGTCATCATACCCACAAAATGAACACTCAAATCCACAATTTAATAATTTTCCGAAGCTCTCCAGTTCCAAGAAGTTTGTCTTTGAATCAAAAAACTAAAAATGTCACTCGATTATTTAACAAAGGAAGCTGGGGGAAATCAGGAAACTGTGGTTTCTGTTTGTTTGATGCATTTTGTGCAGAAGTTACTGGAACCTATTATAACTCAATGAGATTTTGAATAAGCATGAGTGAATCAGTCAGCCTGAATTTGTGAAGGATAGGTCATGTCCAGGTAATCTAAAGAAAAGATTTTTGAAGCGGTCACAAAAATGGTTAACAGATAACTGTCCACGGATGTTATCCATATAAACTTCAAGGAGGCATTGGATAGGATTTTTCTTGAGATTAATAGCAAAAATAAAATCATATGCAATTGGAGAAAACCTTGTAACAAGTATTAAAAATTATTTAGACATGGTAAGGATATACTCTGGTGTGATGTGACAAAAGATGTTCCCTAGGGACTGCACTGGGGCCTCAACCATATATATCAGGTGATTTGGATGAAGGAAGGAAGAGTTGTTTATCAAAGTTTGCGTAATGGACTCAGGCCTGAATGTTCGAAAAGCCGGAAGGGCTTTGTGCCTTAGTCAAAATGGCAGCAGACTCCCAATTTCATAGATCCCACCGCTGAACCGGATAACCAACATTTCTGCTGGTGGGCGGGGGGAGGAGGAAGGGGGTCAGTTGTAGTTTGCACATTCGTGTTCACAGGGCCAGTTGCACATTTAAAAGTGTAGTTGCTTTCACACAGATGAAATTTTGATGACTGGAATGTCCAAAACATGGCTTGTGGATTTCAGACACTTGCGGATTAGGTCTAAATCTGCTAGACTTATTTTGGAGAGGTCCAGGTGTCCTTTTTGGAGAGGTCTCGAGCCATTTGGGACAGTCAGAATAGATATGAATGTTCACAGAAAGTAGATAAACTCAGTGGAACTGTCAAATCATTTAAATCTTCAAGCCCTATAATTAGTTTGAAAAGAAATGAGTCTGCTGCGGTTGTTTACAACTTTACTAGATGTCTGTTGACATAATCCTGAAGTTATCATTATGGGAACAATGCTGTCTGACTTATTCCTAAACATATAATAATCAGTGGAGGGCCTGTACAATCAAAGTTTGACCGATAGCTCCAAGTGATTATAACTGGTACAATTCAGTGACCCTGTTATGCCTGGCACAGATCCGGACACAACGGGTGAATTGTGAGAGTCCCAAGTCGGGCCGCACTGGGTCAATCATGAGTCACCACTGGGCGAGAACCAAATCTACATATTTAAATTAGCCGAATGGCATCTGGCGGGGCCTCTCAGGCCACTAGAGACGCCCAGACGGAGATGGTCGGGAATAGGGCATGTAGGCATCCTCACACTCCCTCGGACAACAGATGGCATTGCCAGGTTGCTAGATGCACTGCCAGGGTGTCAGGTGGCAGCTTCAAGGTGCCCAGGTATGCACTGTCAGGGGTCGGGTCCGGGGGGAAGTCAGAAGAACGGCGGGGAGGGGAGGGGGGGGGGGGGGGGGGGGGAGATTGGGGTTGCTGGACAAAATGGGGCCCTGATCTGCGATAAGCACGGCAGCAGGTAGTGCGGAGAGAATACGATCGAGGCCAGAAAAAATGGCAAAGTGCTGTTGGACAGCAGGATGTTTCTCGGCGTCGCACTCCGCTTCAGTCCACTGAATCACGCCCTACGTCTCTGATGTGGGGCTATGGATACAAAAATTTGTTTTCATAGTAGATTAAGTACTTAATGGAAATGTTTGTTTTACTATCGTATTAAGTACTTTAAGGAAATTAAATGTATTGAAGGGATTATGAATAGAATGTTTTAAGTCTGCAATTGACACATAGGACAGAATATTCTCATATTTCTGCAGAGTGTGGCAGCAGGCAGGAAAAACGGCATGAAAACCTCTAGCCCCAAAGGTGGTTTCCTCTGCTGTCTTGTTAGGTACATAGAAAATAAAATTCCACGGGGCAGGTCTCACAATGTCACACTGGCTCAATGAGCCCCCGCCCCATCAACAACTTGGGTTCTAAAAGATCAGGTTGTCTGAGCAGTGGCAGGAGGCAATGGCCCTCCATCCTGTGCGATACACTCACCTGAACTCTTTTGGTGGATTCTGCTTGCCTGGTGAACACCCTGGGAGACCTATCATGGTTCAAGCTGGCATGCCCTCATGCAATGTGAACAATCTAACGGTGGGGAGGCGGGGTGGGGCATTATCAGGCATATAGACCTGATAATGACATCTAAGCTGTGAGTATAAATCACTTACATCACGGATTTCTCTGAAATGGAAAAAGGGGGAAACAAACTGAAAAAATGACATCACATGAAAGCTGTGACCTGATTGGTTGGTCGAGAATCTGCACTAAGTTTAAAAAAGAAATTGAAAAATTAATTAATTAACCAAATAGAGGAAAGGCGGCACGGTGGTTCAGTGGTTAGCACTGCTGCCTCACGGCACCGAGGACCCGGGTTCGATCCCGGCTACGGGTCACTGTCCGTGTGGAATTTGCACATTCTCCCCGTGTCTGCATGGGTCTTACCCCTGCAACCCAAAGATGTACAGGCTAGGTGGATTGGCCATGCTAAATTGTCCCTTAATTGGGTCCTCTAAATTTCAGAAAAAACAAGTAGAGGAGTAACTAAATTGGAGGGTGGAGATTAGTATATTTAGCATTTTATATTTATTGTAGAAATCTAATGCCAGGGACCATACAGTTAATTGTAATTTAATAAATATTTATTTTCACATTGATTAATTAGTTCTAGAAATGTTAACCAGCGGAGTAAAGAGCTTCACGCTTCAAGCGTTCCGGAAAACTTCAGCTGCCCAAAGTGTACCCAATTGCACCTCCTCACAGACCGCATGGATTAGTTGGACGCACTTAGGAGAATGCAACAGCAGAAAGTGTCATTGACAGGAGGTTTAGAGATGTGGTCTCACCCAAGGTGCAGGTAGATAGATGGGAAACCTCTATGACCTCCAGAAGGGGTAGGCAGTCAGTTCAGGAATCCCCTATGGATGTCCCCCTCTGTAACAAATATATCGTTTTGGATCCCTATCCCCTGATCTCTGACCCTGGAGAGGAAACCACAAATACTCGATTTCCCCCAAATTCAGCTTATACCCTGAAAATATCCCAAGTCCTTGAAGCAAATCCATTATGTCCCCCACCGAGGAGCCCGGCTCCGAAATGTACAACAACAAATCATCCACGTACAAGGACACAGAAGGGGAGGACATGGGGCACCCTTGTCTCGTTCCCAGTGCAACAAAAAATACCTTGCATTCATATCATTCATGTGCACACTCGCTATCGGCTCCTTATACAGCAACTTCACCCATGCTACAAACTTAGGCCCAATCCCAAATTTCTCCAACATTGCCATCGAATAACTCCACTCCTCCCAATCAAACGCCTCCTCTGCATCTAACGGCACCACCACCTCTAACTCCCTTCCCTCTGCCGGAGAAAGCACCACATTCAGAAGCTGCCTCACATTCGATGACAACTGTCTGCCCTTAATGAACCCCTTCTGATCCTCCCCACTCACTCTCGGAAGGCACACCTCCAACCTTAACTTCTACACCTTTGTCAATATCTTGGCATCCACATTCAGCAGAGATATTGGCCTATACGACCCACAATCCACCCCATCCTTTAGTCACCATCAACCCCCACCCTCTTTCCCAGAATCCCTCCATCCTCTTGCATTCACATCTCACAGGTCCATCGAAACCTGCCAAACCAAGCTCCAACAACCTAGGCTGCTCCCCTCATCATACTCACCTTCACCAGACAACTTTTGTTGGTTAGCACAGGGACCTCTGCCAGAACTCCCTCCTCCTCCCAACCACACCATCAGTAACCTGGCTCCCCATGCCCAGAAATCCTCCAACTGCTCCACCTCACACTCCCACCAAAAGCCAACTTCAATTCCCCAGCCATACAGTCAGAGTGGGGAGACTACATCCACTGAACAGAAAAGAAACACACCAATAAAAACAAAAACACATAAATATCCCAGTTGAAAAAAATCAAAGAAAAATGACCCAGCCCAAAAAGTCCAAATCCCAAAACTGATCTCAGTCCCAGACCTTCAGCCTTAACATATGCCTCCGCCGCCTCCCCACCCCCCGTCTCAAAATAAAAGTCTTTTGAGTTGTCAGTCACTCTCAGATTTGCTGAGTAGACTAATGTGAACCTCACTCTGCTGCTGTACAATGCTGCCTTCACCCATCCAAAGGCCATCCGCCTTCTTGCCAACTCCGCACAAGATCTTCCCACTTCACATCCCGCTTCAGCTTTGCCCAGCTCAGAATCTTCTCCTTCACATGGTAACAATGGAAGCAGGCTATAACCGCCCTTGGTTGCTCATTTGCTTTAGGCTTCGGCCTGAGCAACCGATGCGCCCTGTCCAACTCATAGCGGGGAGGACTCTTCACCCTCCTACCCCATCAAGTTTGCGAACATGTCCGCAAAGTACTCGGTCGGCCTCCGGCCCTCCACTCCCTCGGGCAGGCCCACGATCCTCAAACTTTGTCTCCTCAACCTGTTCTCTAGGTACTCCACTTTGGCTCTTAGCCTTCCATTGACCTCTGCCACCCTCCGCAGCTCCTCACTCATCGAGGTGAACTGGTCGCTATGTTGCGACAATGCCTCCTCCACGCCCTTCATCTTCCCTCCTTGTTCCCACACATCGATCAATGTCTTTGAGTGAGGACATCATCTCCCTCCGATGCAGCTCTAAATGTTTGGCGAACAGCCTTTCAAATTCCCCCGATACCACCTCGGTCAGAGTCTTCACCGTAATGGGAGTGGCCTCACCTGACAAACCAGCACCTGCCATCTTTTCTCCTGTTGGACTCACAACAGCACTCGCCAGTTGACTTTCTTCCCTGACCTTTCTTCTGGAACCTCAACAATCCACCGATTTCTTAGAACTTCCCACACCAAATCATCCAAAAAGTACCCCTCAGACTGGGCATAAAGATCCAAAAAACAACTCCAGCAGGAGTCACCCAACATGAGACCTCCACCTATATGATGCTAGCGGAAGTTATGCTTGATCTTCTCAAGGTACAAAAATTCCATCAGGTTCCCCCAGCCACACCAAGGCCTCAGGTGTCACCGGGGGCATCCACCCAAGCAGAACCACATCCCGGCTATTAACGAGGCGAAAGCTAGGACACCTGCCCTCTTCTCCATCTGCAGCACCGGCAAGTCTGAAACGCCAAATATGGCACCAACGGACATGGCTCCAGCTGAATGCCGAAAATCACTGGCATTGCATCAGAAAAAGAGACGTCCCTCTGCCATGCCCTAAATGATGAACCTAAACCAGACGGCACAACCCAACGGTTCCTGCAAATCGGAGCCAGCAATGACATTGAACCCAGTTTAAAATGCTGCCTAAATTGATTCCAAATTCTTAAAGTGGCTATTACCACCGGGCTCAAAGAACATCTAGCAGGGGAAAACAGGAGAAGCACAGTAACCAGCACCCTCAGATTCGACCCTACGCACTGCACCTCCTCCATTCATCCCCATATAGAGTCCGGACTCTTGAACCACCGCCGCACCTTATCAATATTTGCTGCCCAGAGGTAGAACAGATTGGGTAGTGCCATCCCCAACTGCCTATCCCTTTGGAAAAATGTCCCATGTACCCGAGGAGTCTTACCAGCCCAAACAAAGTAGATATCAATTTATTAACCCTGCAAAATAAATACTTGGGGAGAAAGATTGCACCAAAAACAACACCTTGGAATAATATTCATCTTCACCATCTGTGTCCTTGCTGCGAAGGTCAGAGGGAGTTATCCCACCTTTTTAAATCGGCCATCACCCCCTCCACCAGACTATAAAAGTTAGGTTGAGGAGTGTGGCCAAGTCATAGGCCACCCAGACTCACAAATACTGGAATCTAGTACTGGCCAGACGAAACGGCAGCCTCCCCAGATCAGCTCCCCTCCCCGGGGGATTTACCAGAAAATTCACTCTTGCCCAGATTCAGCTTGTACCCTGAAAAGGAGCTAAATTTTTTGAGCAACTCCATTATCTCCTGAACATTGGAGAGTGGGTCCGTGATGTATAGTAACAAATGTCCGCATATAAAAACACTGTGTGCTCCCTCCACCCACGCTCTATCCCCCTCCAGCCGGCAGATGACCTCAGAGCAATGCACGTGGCTCAAATGCTAAGGCAAACAATAGTGGAGACAACAGGCACCTCTGTTGTACCCCTGTTCAAATTGAAAATAACCCGAGCTCAGGGCATTATCCATACATTCGCTGTGCGGAACCTACACATAAGCCTAATTCATTAAATAAATTTTGTCCCAAAGACAAACTGCCCAATGATCTCAAAAAGCTACCCCCAACTCAACCTTAACAAACACCTTCTCCACAACCACTGAAATAATCACCTCTGGCTTGATTCCTGGAGTGAGCGACAAAACTACATTTAACAATTTCCTGATATTGGCTGACAACTGCTGGCCCTTAAATTCCTTCTGCTCCTCTGAAATCACCCCAGGTAGGCAGGGCTCCAAACGCATTGCCAATACTTTAGCCAACAACTTAGCGTCAGCATTTAACAACGAGATAGACCGAAACAACCCACATTCCCTGGGATCCTTGTCCTTATTCAGGATCAACGGGATCGATGCCTGCGCCAACATGGCCGGCAACATTCCCCGGGACAAGGAATCATTAAACATATCCAGCAAAAGTGGTATCAACTGACCACCAAACTGTTTGTAAAATTCACGATCGCCGAATACCCCGTTCCCCTCACCCCTGGGAGAAGAGACCTTCCCACCACGAAGAAGTCAATCCAGGAGTAAATCTCCCCAACCCCCCGCCACCATCTGTTCCATGAACAACAATAACTCAATCGCCCCAGATAAACTCAGAGACTTGGGACTCGACCTATCCAACCTAGGATCTAGAACACAATTGAAGTCCCCCCCCTATAAATAATTAACTGATGTGAATCAAGGTCTGGAATACTGCTTTCCTCCCACAGTCCAAAGATGTGCAGGTTAGGTGGATTGGCCATGCTAAATTGCCCCATAGTTAGGTCGGGTTACTGGGATAGGGTGGAAGCCTGGGCTTAAGTAGGTTGCTTTTTCCAAAGGCCGGTGCAGACTCAATGGGCCAAATGACCTCTTTCTGCACTGTAAATTATATAACTATTTATGTCCTAAGAAGCCAGCATCTTATTAATGAATACGGTATCATGCCAGTTCGGTATATACACGTTGACCAACACCACCAGCGTACCCACCAATGATTATATACCTACCACCTGGGTCTGCTAATATAATCTTTATTGTCACAAGTAGGTTTACATTAACACTGCAATGAAGTTACTGTGAAAAGCCCCTAGTCGCCACTTTCCGGCGCCTGTTCTGGTACACAGGAGGGAGAATTTAGAATGTCCAATTCAACTAACAGAACGCCTTTCGGGACTTGTGGGAGGAAACCGGAGCAGCTGGAGGAAACCCACGCAGACACAGGGAGAACGTGCAGACTCCACACAGACAGTGACCCAAGCCAGGAGTCGAACCTGGGACCCTGGCACTGTGAAGCAACAGTGCTACCCAATGTGCTACCGTGCTGCCCATATTAACTGTCGAAACAGCCACCCTCTTATTAATCAACACTGCGCCCCCCCCCCCCACGCCTTACAATCAAAATGCGAGAGGACCAGCCCACCCAACCCTTCTGCAACCTTATTTATCCTTGATTTTCAAATGGGTCTCCAGTAGGAAAATCACATCCAACTTCGAACTTGTCAAATACCAACCTGGGACCTTTTTCCTGGGCCATTTAAACCCCTCACATTCCACATTATCAACCAGACTGGAGACCTGTGACTGCCACTGAGAAAACCAATCAAACAACCAGAGTAACAAAAGCAGCCATTCCCTGCCCCAAACCAATCAGAAACAAAGTGCCTAAGCTTATTACCTTAAAAAAACACATAAGCCCACCCCCATGGTAGCCAGCTGCAGGCATCTCGCCCTCTTCACTTCCATTAACTAATAATACTGCTAACAAGTGACTCCTGCACAGGGGAGAAATCAAAGTCAACTCACCAGTACATCAACAATCAGGCCCCCTCCACACAAAAACACACACACACACAAATAATACAAACTCCAGTGCAGTATACAAACCCCAACTTTGCCCAGAAAAACGATCCCTCAACAAGCCCAGGGGAAACCCCAAGCCCTCCCCCACATTACAAAAATTCCACAAAACTACAAATACAGATGAACTTGACAAAGAACAACAAACTCCAAGTCTTTAAGCACTTTAATTCACTCCCTGTCCGTGCTTCTTGATATTTGCCTCACGGACGGCAACGTGGCACAGTGGTTAGCACTGCTGCCTCACAGCTCCAGGATTCCAGGTTCAATTCCTGCCTCAGGTGACTGTGTGGAGATTGCACTTTCTCCCCGGTGTCTCCGTGGGTTTCTTCCAGGTGCTCTGGTTTCCTCCCACAGTCCAAAGATGTGCAGTATTGGTGGATTGGCCATGCTAAATTGCCCCTTCGTTAGGTCAGGTTACGGGGATAGGGTGGAAGTCTGGGCTTAAGTAGGTTGCTTTTTCCAAAGGCCAGTGAAGACTCAATGGACCAAATGGCCTCTTTCTGCACTGTAAAATTCTATAATTATGTATGTTCTTGAAAGTCACCCGAATACGAGCCGGGTACATCACATCAAAACTCACGTTGCTCTTGTACAGCGTGGCCGTGGCCTTTTAAACACCTTCCCACCAGCTCTGCCCCAACCTCTTGGTCTATTCTGATGGCATGGCCCTCCCATACACAATCTCAATGGTCCTTCACCCACCTCAGGGCCCGCTCCTTCGCCAGGTATCGATGAAACCTGACTCTGATCGCCCATGGTGGCTCCCCAGATCTGGGCTTCTGCTTCAGTGATCTGTGGGCCCGGTCCAATTCAGGAGGGGTCAGAAGGACATCCCCTACCAACCTTCCGAATATCTTGGACATATAGTCTGTTGGGTTGGAGCCCTCCAGGCCCTCCAGCAGCGGAACACTTAGGTTTTGCCATCTGGACGCGGTTCTCCAGTTTGCCAAAATTGGCCTTTAGCTAGCAACGCTATCTCTGCCACCAGGGAGACAATCCGATCATTATGGTCAGAGAATGCCACCTCCACCTTCTCCATCTTTGCCCCTTGTATGTCTATCCGCCGGTCCATCTGTTCCATGTTTACCCGAATTGGGACCAAAGTATCCTCCATTGCCTTCTCCAGATACTCACTGCTTCTTAAATTTGTTAGTCAAGAAGCTCGTCCACAGACTCAGCAGAATCCGTCACCATGTTCCCCCCTGTTGGGGCTCATGTTTGAGTCGGACGACAAACCCTTACCCGACTTCTGCCTTAAGCTATATTTACCGGACATTACTCAAACGAGAGGATCTTATTACATCAAACCACACCATTTCCTCCAAAGTAATCACCCATCAGTGGCAGAAAGAGCCAAAACCAAGTACGCTGGCGGGAGCCATGGCATCTACCACTGCTCACCACACAGCTGCCACCGGAAGTCAACCAGTGGCAAACTTGACATTCAATGGTATTACTATCACTGAATCCCCATAGCAACATCCTGGGAGCTACCATTGACTAAAACCTTAACTGGTCTAGCCATATAAATACTGTGGTTACAAGAGCAAGTCAGAGGCTAGAAATCCTGCGGTGAGTAACTCAGCTTCTGACATCCCAAAGCCTGTCCACCACCTAGAAGGAACAGGACAGGAGAGTGATAGAATATTCTTCCCTTGTCTGAATTTGTTCAGGTCCAACAACACTCGAAGTTTAAAACCACCCAGGACAAAACAACCCATGCACAAATATGCACTCTCTTCAGCATCAACACAGAGTAGCAGCAATGTGTCCAGATACAAGATGAACTGCAGAACTCACCAAGGCTCCTTAGACAGCACTATCCAAATTCCCGACCACTACCATCTAAAAGGTCAAGGGCAGTAGATATCTGGGAATGCCACCATCTGGAAGCTCCCCTTAAAGCCACTCACCATTCTGACTTGGAAATATATTGCCTTTCCTTCACTGTTACAGCGTCAAAATCCTGGACGCCCTCCCCAACAGCTCTATCGCTGTACCTACACTACATGGACTGCAGCGGTTCAAAAAGGGACCTTATCACCACCTTGTCAAGGGCAATTCGGGGCAGGCAATAAATTCTGGCCTAGTCAATGAAATCCACGTCCCTTGAACAAATAAAAAACAAGCTTCTTAGCTGAATCCATTAATATGGTTGAAACTCAGCCAAACATTTATAATGAGGATTATTTCAACAACTGTTCCAACAAAACCTCATGAGTTGACTATATTTCATCAATCGAAGACAGCAAGATGCTCAGCAATCTGGCAAAACTTTGAAAACAGCCAAACAACTGGCTGAGATAAACATCAAGGAGAACATGAAAGAAAAGGGACCAATTTATACAATCAAATCTGAATTTCATCATTGTACAATGCAGAAGAGTACTTTATTGAGTGTATAATGTACTCTAATCCATCTGAACACTTTTGTACTTATTTTTTAAAAAATAATCTTTATTGTCACAAGGAGGCATACATTAACACTTCAATGAAGTTACTGTGAAAATCCCCTAGTCGCCACACTCCGGCGCCTGTTCACACTGAGGGAGTATCCACATTATCCAATTCACCTAACAGCACGTCTTTCGGGACTTGTGGGAGAAAACCGGAGCACCCGGAGGTATCCCACGCAGACACAGGGAGAACATGCAGACTCCAACAGACAGTGACTCAAGCCGGGAATAGAACCTGGGACCCTGGAGCTGTGAAGCAACAGTGCTATCCACTGTGTTACCGTGCTGCCCACATTATTCAACGCTGTTCAATTTAATGGTCACTTATTGATTCAAATCAAAGCCTTATCCTCAATCCATGTATCAAAACATACATAACTTATGACACAACATTTCATTATGGCATAATTGTCAGCACCTTTTGAATTTAGCTGTTATATGGTTTCTCCCTCTAAACCATGGTTCCCCATGGTTCACAACACCTCTCAGCTGGTGTGAACAAGTTCATTTTCCAAAAGCAGCCAGATTCCTTGAAAATTGCAGGTCTGAAATGGACACTTATGCAATGGAGCCTACAATATTGGAACAGCTAGGTCCAGGCTCGCAAACTGCCTGGCTTTCCCGTGCCAATGAAAATTGCCGGCATTAGGAATGCGGGTGGAAACTCCAGAATCCGGTCCATTTTCAAATCCTGTCGATCGCAATTCAACCCACTTCTGGATGGCAAAATCTGGACAGATATTTCCCAGTGATGGAATTTTGAACAAAAGGGACACAATTTTAAAATTAGTGCTCGTGATGGGAGTGACAGGAGGACTCATTTTGTTCCCACCAATAGATTGAAGAAATCTGATAATCACTTCCTCAAAAAGGCTATGGATACTGGTCCATTTAACCTTTTTAAAACAGAGATCGATAGATTTTCATTGGACAAGGTCATCAAGGGATATTGAATACTGGCGGTAAATAGGCTGCAGAAGTCAAATCGCCTTTTCTTGTCCCTACATACTTTGTTCTCACATATGTGAATGTAGGTACACAGAGCCTGTATATTAATAATAATACTCTTTATTAGTGTCACAAGTAAGCTTGCATTCACACTGCAACAAAAGTACTGTGAAAATCCCCTAGTCGCCACACTACGGTGCCTGTTTGGGTACACCGAGGGAGAATTCAGAATATCCAATTCATCTAACAAGCACGTCTTTTGGAAGGAAAGGAGGAAACCTGTGGGAGGAAACCTGAGCACCCAGATGAAATCCACACAGACACAGGGAGAACGTGCAGACTCTGCACAGAGACCCAAGCCGGGAATCGAACCCAGGTCCCAGGCGCTGTAAAGCAATAGCTTCAGGTATTACAAAATACCTTTTAAAGTTGTACAGCTAAGTCAGGTGAGTTTTGTCAGGTGTCTGGACTACTGAACGGAGTAACGTGCAAAAATTAGAAGTTTCACCTTGGTGAAGAAAAACTGGAAATAACCATGCTTGAATATCTGTCTACCAGTGATGTGGCGGCGAGGTTAGTCATGGACAATCTGTGACCAACACCATCTTGTTTGACTAATAGGGATAGTGAAGAATGAGGGGAAATTAATACTGGCTTGGATGCGTAAAAAACTAAATTATAAAAGCAAATATAATTGCACTAAATCAATGTCAGGAGTTTCATAATCAAAGTTGAAAGTATCTGGCAGAGGCAAAATAATCAATACAAGAGAAAAGGAAATTAATATTTCTAATAAATATTGCTTCTATTGTACCCAGTGTGATCAATTTCCCTGAGTGGATAATTATGTATTCCACTGGCTACACTGCTCCCCAGGTCATTTGAAAGCTGTGTCACATAAGTAATTCATTGCTTTAATTAGTTAAGTAAATGCTATTTTACAATTCAAGTCAAACATTTCCCATGTTTTTATCAGTATTATAACTCGATTGATCTCACTTGATACTCAGTTAAAGATAATTGTAAGGGATTTGATGCATAATGTTCATTAGATGCATCAGGCAGGTAATTAGATCTTTCAGCAATATGACGTTTTATTTCTATCTAATTTCCTATTATTTATGCAACAGCAAAAATAAATATATGGTCGCTAGATTTTTAAAAATAAAGATGTTAAGAACCACAGGAAAGCATGAGCACATGCGGAGTTATAGAATCTGATGCCTTTCTTCATGAAAATTTTTGCCATGGGATATTTTTGCAATAAATTTCTACTAATTTGAAAATAGCAGCATATATTTTTTGTTAAAATTAGCAGTCAACTGCAGCATTGTTGTCATCAGAGTCCACCACATTTCTAGGTTCAGGAGGCTTCAAGTCATATCTTGCCACTTACAAATTGACAGTTTTGGTATCTTCTCTCTGATATTCTGAGAAATGGCACCGGTGAGTATTTTAAAAATCCTTTCTATCTCCTTGTTTGTTGCCGTATTGATTGCCCTAATTTTCAGGGAAAAGTACTCACCTTTGCACAATATTTGGTTTTGTCTTGTCTCATTCATTTCAGGTCACAACTGGAACTTCATTTTCTGGTTAGGCCAGCATTTATTGCTCTTCCCTAGTTACCTTTCAGAGGTGAGCTACCTTCCTGAACCCCTGCAGCCCTGTGGTGTAGGTACATCCACAGTGCTGATTCCAAGATTTTGACCCGGCGACAATGAAGGAATGGTGATATATTTCCAAGTCAGTGTGGTGAGTGACTTGGAGGGGAACCTTCAGGAGGTTCCCAGATATCTGCAGCTCTTGTCCTTTTAGATGGTGGTGGTTGTGGGTTTCGATGGTGCTGTCTAAGGAACCTTGGTGAGTTACTGCAGTGCATCTTAAAGATGGTACACACGGCTGCCACTGTTGGTGGCGGGTTTGAATGTTTGTGTTAAATCTATCAAATTCTGTGGAAGGGGGAGCAATCAAGTGGGCTGCTTTGTCCTGGATGATGTCAACCTTCGAGTGTTGTTGCAGCTGCACTCATTCAGACAAGTGGAGAGTATTCCATCACACTCCTGACTTTTACCTTGTAGATAGTGGACAGGCTTTGGGGAGTCAGGATGCGAGTTACTCACTGTAGGGTTCCGAGCCTTTGTCATGCTCTGGTAGCCACAGTATGAATATAGCTAGTCCAGTTTAGTTTCTGATCAATGATAGCTCCCAGGATTTTGATTGTGGGGGATTCAGCGATCGTAATGCCATTGAATATCAAGAAGCGATGGTTAGATCCTCATGTAGGAGATGGTCATTGCCTAACACTTGTGTGGCGTGAATGTAACTTGCCACTTGTCATCCCAAGCCTGGATATTGTCCATGTCTTGCTGCATTTGGACATGGACTGCTTCATTATCTGAGGAGTTGCGAATGGTGCTGAACATTGTGCGTAGTCATCTGCGAATTTCCCTACTTCGGACCTTATGATGGAAAGGAAGTCATTAATGAAGCAGTTGAAGATGGTTTGGCCTAGGACATTACACTGAGGAACTCCTAGAGTGATGCCTTAGAGCTGAGCTGATTGACCTCCAACCATCTTCCTTTGTGTCAGGTATGACTCTTGACCATGGAGAGTTGCCCCCCCCGATTCCCATTGACTCCAGTTTAACTGGATGCCTTACTGGGTCAAATGCTGCTTCAATGTCAAGGGTAGTCACTCTCACCTCATCGCTGGCATTCAGCTCTTTTGTCCATGTTTGAACCAAGGCTGTAATTAGGTCAGGAGCTTAGTGACCCTGGTGGAACCCAAACTGTGCGTCCGTGAGCAGGTTATTGCTGAGTAAGTGCCACTTGATAGTACTGTTGATGATTTCTTCCATCACTTTGCTGATGCTGGAGAGTAGACCGATAGGGCAGTAATTGGCGGTAATTAGTTGGGTTGGATTTGTCCTGTTTCTTATGTACAAGACACACCCGAGCAATTTTCCACATTGCCGGGTAGATGCCAGCGTTCTAGCTGTATTGCAAAAGCTTGGCTCGGAGTGCGGCAAGTTCTGGAGCACAAGTCTTCAGTACTATTGCCAGAATATTATCAGAGCCCATAGCCTTTGCAGTATCCAGTGCCTTCAGCTGTTTCTTGATATCACATGGAATGAATTGTATTAGCTGAAGACTGACATCTGTGATGTTGGGGATCTCCAGAGGAGTCAGAGGTGGATCATCCACTTGGCACTTCTGGCTGAAGATTATTGCAAATGCTTCAGCCTTGTCTTTTGCACAGATGTGCTGGGCCTCATCAGTGAGGATGGGGATATTTGTGGAGCATCCTCCTCCAGTGAGTTGTTTATTTGTCCACCGCCATTCACGACTGGATGTAGCAGGAGTGCAGAGCTTAGACCTGATGCATCTGTTGTGGAATCACTTAGCTCTGTCTATTACTTGTTGCTTATGCTGTTTGACACACAAGTAGTCCTATGTTGTAGCTTCACCTGGTTGAAACCTAATTTTTTAGGTATGCCTGATGCTGCTCCTGGCTGCCCTCCTGCACTTTTCATTGAACCAGGGTTAATTCCCTGGCTTGGTGGTAATGGTTGAGTGAGGAATATGCCAGGCCATGGGGTTAGAGATTGTGGTTGAATACAACTCTGCTGCTGATGGCCCACAGTGCCTTATGCATGCCCTGTCTTGCTAGATCTGTTCAAAGTCTGTCCCATTATGCACAGGTGGTTGTGCTCAACACTTTGGAGAATACCCTCACTGTGACGGCAGGATTTTGTTTCCACCAGAACTGTGTGGATGTGCCAGGCCATGAGGTTGCAGATTGTGGTCGAGTACAATTCTGCTGCAGCTGATGGTCCACAGTGCCTCATGAATGCCCAGTCTTAAGATGCTAGATATATTCAAAGTCTATCCCATTTAGCACAGTGGTAGTGCCACAACATGATGGAGTGTATCCTCAATGTGAAGATGGGACTTTTTCTCCACAAGGACTGTTGCGATGGTCACTTCTACTGATACTGTCATGGACAGATGCATCTGCAGCAGGCAGGTTGGTGAGGATGAGGTCAAGTATTTTTTTCCCTCTTGTTGGTTCCTATCTGTTGCAGTCCCAGTCTAGCAGCTATGTCCTTTAGTACCTGGCCAGCTCGGTCTGTGGCGAAGTCACCCAGAGTATATTTTGCACCCTTGCCACCCTCAGTACTTCCTCCAAGTGGTATTCAACATGGAGGAGTACTGATTCATCAGCTGATGGTGGACGGTACATGGTAAAGTTTAACCTTCGATGTTAAGGACTCCCAGGGCAACTCCCTCCTGACTGTACACCACTGTTCCGCCACCTCTGCTGGGTCTGTCCTGCCGGTGAGACAGGGCACACCCAATAATGGTGATAGTGGTGTCTGGGATACTGTCTGTGAGGCATGATTCTGCGAGTGTGACTATGTCAGGCTGTTGTTTGACTAGTCTGTGAGACAGCTCTCCCAACTTTGGCATAAGCCCCCAGATGTTAGTAAGGAGGACTTTGCAGGATTGACAGGGCTGGGTTTGTCCTTGTCGTTTGTGGTGCCTGAGTTGATGCCGGGTGGTCTGTCATAGCGGTTGAATACAACGGAATGCCTGATTGGCAATTTCAGAGGACATTTAAGAGTCACCCACGTGGCTGTGGTCTGGAGTCATATGTAGGCCAGATCAGGTAAGGATGGCAGATTTCCTTCCTTAGAGAACTTGATGGGTTTTTACGATAATGAACAATCGTTTCATCGTTATCATTTGACTATTTCCAGATATTTTATTGAGTTTAAATTCCTTTCGAACCCAAGTCCCCAAATCATTACCCTGGGTCTCTGGATTACTAGTCCAGTGACAATATCACTATACCACAGCTGCCTCATTGTACTTCTCACAGGCAATTGTAGGACAAGGTGATGCACAACCAGAGGCAGCCAAAGCTAACCACAGGCCTCCATGGAGAAAATGGTGCTCACTAATATTTGGACAGCCATTTGCCACTGGCAGGTCTGAAACTACAGTACTAAGATGGGAGAAGTTTCATTTCTGATCTTGCATCCCTCTCATCCCATACTCTCTTTTGATTTACAAGATGAAGATGATGTATACCTGCAACACATACCCTACTTCCTGCACCACAACATTACCTTTTGTTAGAATTTGGACAGCCAGAACCACCTAGTCTTTATTAGCTTTTATGTATTGTACATCTTTTTTTATTCTTTAAATATGGACTTCACTGGCTGGGCCAACATTTATTGTCCATGCCTAACTGCCCTTGAACTGAGTGCCTAGGCCATTTCAGAGGGCATTTAAGAGTTAGCCACATTGCTGTGGAGTAATTTGTCAGTCTGACCAGGTAAAGATGGCACATTTCCTTCCCTAAAGAACACTAGTGAACCAGATGGGTTTTTACAACAATGGTTTCATGGTCATCATTAGTCTTGCAATTCCAGATTTCTATGGAATTTAAATTTCACCACCTGTCACGGTGGGATTCAAAATCAGAGTTACTAGTCCAGTGGCAATACCACTGTGCCACCACCTCCCCTTCAAACGAATAATCCCCCCCACCCTCTGCCAACATTCAGCCTCTATATGAAATGCTTGGGGTACTGGGAAGTTTGCCTGAAAACCTGTAGTCAATGAGTGTGGCGGAGTCCAGCACCAACCTAGCACAGGAGTTTGTTTAAAGCTTTGGTACCATAATTTAGAGCATGGCCAACTCCATTAGCAAAACTGACCATGATGGGATATTTTTGATGCCTTTTGCTGGGGCCAATAAATTGGAGGAAGTCAGTAACCTCATTGATGGGATTGGGGACTTTAAATTTGGGGTGGAGGGCAAGGAGAATCCAATCGCAGAAGCATCTCAGACAGGTAGATGGATCCAGAAGGCAAGTAGGAATGCACTTGTCTCCACTAAATCGTCACCTGGAGGAAGTTGCCAAGTTATCTGACATTTGGAATCCCAAAGTTGAAAAACCTGAATGACAACGAGGCTCACTCATATTTAAAGTTTCAACCCACCTCTTTGGATCAGGTTGGTTAGCCATCCACCTTCCAGCTTCAGTTAAAGCCAGTAATGGGCAGGTTGGAGGTGGTTTGGTTTTGGGAAAAAGGTTTTCAAGACTCAGTTAAAGCCAGTAATGGGCAGGTTGGAGGTGGTTTTGGTTTAGGAAAATGGTTTTCAAGACTTTAGCTCCCCACATGACTGAAACCTGCCTGTTTTCTAAAAATGGAAATTTAACATGTCCTTATGCGGCTCGGTGTCAAATGTTGTATTATAAAGCTCTTGGGAAGTAACTTGTGATGTTTTACGACTCTAAAAGATGCAAGATAAATGCAAGTTGTTAAGCCAACTGTGGAAAGCAACACACACTTGTAGATTTGGACCAATAAGCAGAATATTCCTATCAGCACCTAATCTGTAATGTATTGCTGATCCCTTTCTATAACATTGGTGGAGGTCCTACCTGCTGCTGATTGCATGTTCAGCTGAGTAAGGTTGAAATAAAGTACTGGCTGGAATGTTGAGCTTCAAAATGACATTGCTGGTATCACGTCATCTTTTTCTGCATTCTTCTGGAGAATGTTCATCATCAGTGCTCTAATGCCAGCACCATGATGGCTCCTGGTGTGGTCTGCATGCCATTTTGGAGCTGTAAGGGCATTGGTACCGCCCCAAATTAGGCACTGCCAGCCTAATTTTTCAACCACTGTACCGTATCTAATTTCTCAACACTCTCCTACTCAATTGATAGCAATGCTTCTTCCTCTCCCCATTAATTCAACCTGGCATTATTCTTCCCCTCCAAACCTGTTAGCACTTCATGCATTGTCCAATTCATGTTTTCATGTTGCCACTTTATCTTTCCCTCATCAGAATCTATGCTATCACTGACCCGTCTCCCAGTTCATTCTTACTACTTCCCACTCTGTTAATGTTGGCACCCTCCTTTCTCCCTGTGCCAAGAAGCTACTCCGAGCTTTTCTCCTCTTCCAGCACCCTTAACCTTTCCCCTCCCCTTCATTGCCATACATTTCTCTCCTCCTCAATTGCTATCAATGTCCTTCTTGTGTTGCCATTTGCTTTTTCATCTTGAATTAGCCCTGTCCCACCCTGCTCCTATCCAACTCTGGCTGCTAAAGCACCAGACCAGAGCCACTCTCTGCACTGCTGCTCATACTGCAGGCAAGAATTGCTGGATCACTGGAAACTGTAGATGGGAAACCAAAGTTCCTGTCTACAATACCAGCAGGAACGAGAGGCATATAGATCCAGATACAAGCATTAATGGAGAGGAAAACAGTGGCAACAAATGGGGAAGGGAAGGTTTATGTTGATTTCTGTCAAAATAGCTCCAAAATGCTGTCTATGGGAAACGGTGACATTTGACATTCATGTAATATGCAACTGCTTGGGTGGAACACATACATAAACATACTTGCAGTTCTCTCCTCTGTTTATTCTGATTGGTCCTCGCTCTATAGAAGAGACTTTTTGAGCTTGATTGTAAGAGTTTTGATGAAAGGTGCCATAATCTAAAATTTAGTGCCCAGTATTTTCATCTCTATACAATACTTTGGTGTGGGATTTGGTAAACTGCTCCACATACCTATAAGATTTTTTAATATCCTCATGTGAAGCTCCTTTCTCTAGGCCCAGAATTTGGTAAAGTGCTTCTCCAGATGTAGAAAGTGCACGTTGCCTTTGGTCAGCCATTTTAACTTATGTCTGCTTTTGCCAGGTGTCTGAAAAACATAATTAAGTTCATGAAGCCAATTTCATAGAATGGCACCTGAAATGACAGGAAAGGTTGAAAAACGTATTTACCAATTAAGTACAAATCAGCCAACAAGATTTGACAACGTGTCATCCAGACTCCAAACGTTAGCTCCATTCTCGCTCCACAGATGCTGCCAGGCCTACTGAGATTGTCCAGTATTTTCAGTTTTTTGCAACAAGATTAATCTTTGCCTGGCTGAAGTGTGTACAGTAGAAAGTTTTTAACATTCAGATACCTTAGGATGTATTTACCTTGAAGCTTACAACAACATCCTGACTGACTGCAAAATCTCCCAGCAGGACCAGAAGTACAACGCTTGAAAACTTGCTTTACGCTCATGAAGTACTCTGCAAGTTATTTTCCCCCCGGGTCTTTGCGTTGTGGAACAGGGAATCAGCTGCTTATAAACCGCAGGCGGAAGATTCTCAACCACAACAGGCAAACACAAACTTCCCTTTAAAATGTAGTTTTGCGTGCCCGGTTATTTTTCAGCCGGCCGACCCTTTAAATTAATTTGCGCTGCCACACGCCCCCTGGCTCAGGAGCAAATCAGATAACAAAAATAAGTGTGCGAGCGAGATGCAGAGCATCCAGGTCGTTGTTGCCCCCTCCGCTGTCTTCGGGCTGGGCAGCAGCTGTGCCCAGGTGTCCCTGAATTTCCTCATGACCCCGAGTTACCCCACTGTTAACCCCCACCCCAGCAAAACTAACCAGGAAAATGGAGGGTGACAGCTAAAGGCCTGGCACCAGCCGCAAGGCCTGCTCGGTTAGCGTTGATGCCAGGATCTAATTACAACTTACTTTGGCCCGGGGGGGTCTCCTGGGGTTCCTGCCACACACAGGCCCCGGGGACCGCACACACAGGTCCGCCGGCCTGATGGAAGTTTCCAGCGTCAAGCCCGCCACTTTTATTTACCCCCCCCCCCCCCCCCCCCCGGACAGTATTGGAGACGGGTTTTCTTTCTCAACTCTATGTACAGTTCGCTCCCACGACAATGTAAGTTATCATATTCCCCCAAATGCCGAAGCAACGGTGCTGCCTTTTCTTATTTTGTGAAGTGATAACGTGCCTGCCGGATTTTGGATTTTATTGCTCTCCTTTTATTTTACAGTCACTCAGCCATTTATTCATTCGTCTGTTTATCTGGGTCAACCGTCATTTTGTGTCAATATTTGTCTTTCAAACATCTTGCACATTTTGTGTGTGTGTCACACTTTTAAATCTGGTTGGCTGACACTTCTCTCTGCCTGACCCGTGGAAAATTACACGGCTCATTTTTTTTTCTGCTTAGTTCATACGATTAGTTACGCTATTCACTAAAACAGGGCTAAGGCATCACTCTAGAGAGACTTCATGTTACCTCTACGCTTGAATATTGCCCCCCAGTCCTGGCTAGTCTCCCACATTCAAGCCTCTGTAAACGGGAGGTCAACCTAAACTCTGCGCCCATGTCTTAACTCACACCAAATCCCGTTCACCTACCACCCCGCATTTGCTGACTTACATTGGCTCCTGGCCAAGCCAAACAACAGTTTGACTTTAAAATTCTCACCCTCGCTTAATTCAAATCCCTCCGAGGACCTCTCCCCTCCCCATCATTCAGGCCCACAACCTTCCAGGAATTTAATTTTGGCCTCGAGTATCAAATTCTGACATAAATTCCCCTACTGCCTGGAACCCCCATGAGTATCCTGGAGCGAGTTATCAGGTAGTTCTGTGGGACTTGCATGAATTGTGACCCAGGGAATGTTAGACAGAAAACATTCTTATTCCACCTACTCCACCTCCTGGTTAAACACATTAAAAACCTCCCAATCACACACTGAATCCTGACCTCTGTACTACCCTCCCGCTGTATCTACCCACCTCAGCCACCTGCCACCCATCTACCACCTCATCCACCTGCCACCCTACCCATTTACCACTCTCCCTACACATGACCCTACCCACATGCCACCCTATCCACCAACCACCTCACCCACCTGTCACCATACCTACCACACCATCCCACCCTGGAGAGCAGCCAAATGTCTTGACAGGACCGGAAAATCCCATTGCCAGCCTCCTGGTCGAACTTCAGACATTTGTCGCAGTGGCTGCATGAGTCCCGTAGCACAGTGCTGTCCAGTTAGACACTGGTCTGTGGCACCAGGAACAAGGAGACCCCTGTATTTTGGCACTGGAGGGTCCATGGGTCCAGAAGCACAGTCAATGAAAACCAGCTCAGCATGGAGATGGAGGGCAGGAATGGATTTGTCCTGGCTGAGTGAAGAATAGCACATCAGGAACAACACAGTGGTATGACAGTGTTGCACATATGCTGAAGTCTCTGTGAACTGAGGTCTACCTTATGCATGTCACTCACTTGCAATGGGGTTTTAGACCAAATAAATTTCCCACTGACGTGATGCAAGGTTTAAAAGCCTGATGGGAAGTTGTTTTAATGAGCATTCATGGGATTCAAATGATGTTCATGCCAAGAGCCAGAGGGAAGACAGACCTGCCGTTAATCCACCATTGGGAAAATTGCTACATGAATTTTGGCTGGTGGGTTTCCAACTTTTGGCTCCCCCGAGATTCTCCGCTCTCACCTACCACCAAACGTGCCGCAGGCAGGATGGGAGAATTCCATCCTGTGTCACTGCTCGAGAGGTAGTCTTAGAGAAATGCAAATTTGAGGCTCAGTGTAGCCCTCTGTAAATCGTTGTGAAGCAGTTCTTGACATCAGTCGGTATGAAATTCCAGAGGAGGACATTGTGGCATGTCTGAATTGTAATTCACATTGGAATTTTCCAGAAACAGGTCAACTTGATGTCAGGTGACTTGTGGCAGCCGTTTTAAGTCAGTGTTTTTTCTTGCTTTTGAAAAGTATATTTTAAACAGCTCAATATATGTTTGATGAAATTAAAGATTGATATGACCCATGCACAAGTCACCTCAATGTGACAAAACAAAGATGGAACACTTGTGCAGATAAAAATAAAGATTTTAACATACCTCTGGGTTAACAGTTGCAGTGAAACATACAAAAACTTTGAATTGATTACTGCTGAATCCTTGTATCAGCCTAGTGCCTGACTCCTAACTCAGTCGATATTTTCAGGTGAAGTGAAGAAAACGGATGCCACAGGATTGGATAACTTGCTATGCATGAAAAATGACTGATGGTTTCATATCAAAAATCCTACCTTAACTGATTAAGATTTTAAATCATCCTAACATGTTGAAAGCAGCCAGGTGCAGGGAATGCTACAGCTTTCCCAGTCTCTAGAATTGCTGTGGTAGAAATCATGGGAAAATTGTATGATATGGAATGCAAGAACTGCTCAGCTACAAAGTCCAACTGCTTCACGTTTGCCCCGCAGCCTTGCAAATTTGTTTCTCTTCAGGTGTCAGCCAATTCTCTGATGAAAACATTGGCTGAATCTGCCTTCACAACATTCTGACATTGCACTCTCGATTTTGAATCACTCGCTAAGAAAGTAAGAAAGCTTGTCCTCATGTCGGCATTGCTTCTTTTGTCATTCACCTGAAATCAGCATCTTTTGTTTCTTGGTCATCTGCCACGAGGAATAATTTCTGTCCATCTGTTCTGTGAAGATCACTTATGATTTTGAACACCTCTATCTAATTTCTTCTGAACCTTCTCTTCTTTAAGAAACCAGCTTCTCCAATCCATCCATGTCACATACTGAAATTTCTCATTCTGGAATTATTTTCTGCACCCTCGCTAAAGCCTTCACATTCTTCCTAAAGTGCAGTGTTCAGAATTGAACACAATACTCCCAACTGAAGCTGAACTTGTGGGTTATAAAAGTCCCTCATTTTTAAAAAATACATTTAGAGTACCCAATTCATTTTTTCCAATTAAGGGGCAACTTAGCGTAGCCAATCCACCTAGCCTGCACATCTTTTGGGTTGTGGGGGCAAAACCCATGCAAACACGGGGAGAATGTGCAAACTCCACACGGAAAGTGACCCAGAGCCGGGATTGATCCTGGGGCCTCGGCTCCGTGAGGCAGCAGGGCTAATCCACTGCACCACCATGCTGCCCTATAAAAGTCCATCATAACTTCCTTGCTTTTATACTCTATGGTTTGATTTATAAAACTCAAAACCCCAATTAACCCTGTTAGCCTCTTTTCATAGAATTTTTTACAGTGCAGAAGGAGGCCATTCAGCCCATCGAGTCTGCACCGGCTCTTGGAAAGAGCACCCTACCCAAGGTCAACACCTCCACCCTATCCCCATAACCCAGTAACCCCACCCAACACTAAGGGCAATTTTGGGCACTAAGGGCAATTTATCATGGCCAATCCACCTAACCTGCACATCTTTGGACTCTGTGAGGAAACCGGAGTACCCGGAGGAAACCCACGCACACACGGGGAGAACGTGCAGACTCCACACAGACAGTGACCCAAGCCGGAATTGAACCTGGGACCCTGGAACTGTGAAGCAATTGTGCTAACCACTATGCTACCGTGCTGCCCCAACCTGCCTTGCCACCTTAAACAATTTGTGCACATATTTCAATTTAAAAGTTACCTGTGATGAATGCAAACATTTTGCACCTGATCTGTTGCAGTAATATTGAGGGTAATTTGTTGCAAATAGTGGGTGGGCGGGATTTACCGACAATCCCTCCGCGTGTTTTTCGGCGGGGTAGACCCGCCAGCGGAATCTACTAGTCGCGCCACTGTGAATGGGATTTCCCGTTGACAGCACCCCTCATCGCTGGGAAACCCACGCTCCGGTGTGGGTCTGTAATTTCTCGCTGGCATGAACAGCTGGTTAAACCCTCCCAATAGGTCAGTCCTGAAAATATGTCTAAATCACAGTTTATCTGAGGTTCAGGTGACTTCACTCAACTACCTTTCAAAGTCATACTGGGTTTATAAAATGGGCAGTTGTTCAGTAGAGGCCCACAACAGCAAAAAGCATCTCTGAGGATTAGAGAATGTTCACTGGGATGATCCCTGGTACGGACGGATTTTCTTATGAGCAAAGGTTAAACAGGTTGGGACTCTACTTATTGGAGCTTAGAAGAATGAGAGATAATGAAACATATAGGATTCTTAAGGAATTTGACGGGATTAATGCTGAGAGGATGTTTCCCCCATGAGAGGAGAGTCTAGGGCCAGAGGACATAGTCCTAGAATAAAGAGGTGCCAATTTCAGACTGAGCCGAGGAGGAATTTCTTCTCTCACAGGGTTGAGTCTTTGGAACTCCTTGCCACAGGGGGCTGTGGGGGCAGAGTTTTTGTGTATATTTAAGGCTGAGATGAATAGATTTTCGATCAGTAAGGGAATCAATGGTTACGAGGAAAGGGCAGTAAAGTGGATGTGGTGAATGTTGGATCAGCCAAGATCCTATTGAATGTCGGAGCAGGGCCGAGGGGCCTACTCCTGTTCCTATTTCTTATGGTCTTATGGATCTGTAGTTAATTTTTAAAAACTTATAATTTAAAGACAACTGGCCTCATGTGGATCAAGTAATCCTGATCAGAGAAACCTGCTCTGCTCGGTGAATTCCTGGAATAATGCCTAAAATGATGCTATAACCCTTATTAACATATTTAAAAATCCAGGGGCGGATTTCTCCAAGCCTCAATGCCGAAATCGCGCTAGGCGCGGGGGGCGGAGAGTGTGCGTCAAACCAGAGATCAGGCCCGCGGCCGCCCAGGTGGTGGGCGGGGGATCATTCACCGTGGGGGACTCCAGGAAGCCAGGCTATCGATCGGGGGCCACCGATCCGCGGGCGCGCACGGGGGAGGCCTATCTTCTTGGTGCCGGTCCGCAGTGTGGATCGGACAAGTCGTGCGGGGCGGCCGACACAGGCTGCCACCGTGCGCATGCGCGGACCACCAACTGGAATGCAGGGCCCCGTATCGGCAGCTGGAGCTGTGAGGAGCACTGCAGGGTCCTGCTAGCCCCCTCCAGCTAGGAGAATCACTCTGGACTTTCTCCAGGTAAGTCCAGAGTGATATGAATGCGTTTTTTCACGGGCGTGGGGACATAGCCCCATTATTGGAGAATCCCGCCCCAGCTTCCTGTTTCTAATGCCAGGGACACTGCTACAGCACCATAACCCATGTGGCATTGGATAGGTTTCCAATTTGAGGAGTACTTTCCTATTTGAAACACATAGACGAAAGTAGAAATTACAGAACAAGGTTTATTTGGATACAATTGCACTACTCCTCCACTCCCCTGGGGTCTCCTTCCCCGACCTGCAGCTGGGCCAGGGTTTTTATACAACTGAGGCTCTGCTTGTAGAGGGGGAGCCCTGCCCCCTTAAAAGGGGAAGGCCTGCCTATCTTAAAGGGGAAGTTCATAATCTGGAGAGGTCACGAGAAATCGTATAGTCCTGATCCCGGGATCTCCATTTGAGTTATAACAAAGAGGAAAAGGCAAACAAGTTGGATAGTTCTGTAAGAAAATTGGAGAGCCATGTGCCCGATGGCCTTCTGCTGTCCTATATTCTGTAAAGTTCTAGTCCACTAGAGGGCACCAGACGTCTCTTAGGCCAGGAATTTCCCCCAGAGCTGCTGCACTATTGAAGTGCCACAGAAAATCATGAGCATGCAAATGGCGTTCCCATTGCATTTCCAGCAAAGTTTCAGTGTTGGAGCAGCAACAGCCTCAGAAAATACCCGAACGTAGATTTTGCTCTGTTCAGCGCAATACTTGTCTTTTAAAGTCAGGGAGAGTTAGGTTGAATAGTCCTGAAAGTTGAGATGTTAAGAATCACTCAAACCACTATTTTCCATAGGAATAGGCAACACTGCTGGGCAGGAACAAAGGAGCAGGATTAGGCCTTTCAGCTCCTCGAGCCTGCTTTGCCATTTAACTAGATCAGTGTTTTTCAAACTTTTTTGCCCGGGACCCATTTTTTTTAAAGAAACATTTTATTGAGGCATTTTCGGTATAGTAACAACAACAAAATAAATAATATACATGAAACCATACACAGAGTGCAAAAGCCATTTACCTCGTACAGCTCCCACCCTTATTGACCCCCTACTCTGATCTAAACTACCCCAACATCTGCTGATGATTAATTTCCAGCAAAGAAGGCGACGAACGGTTGCAACCTCCGGGTGAACCCTAACAGTGACCCTTTCAAGGCGAACTTGATTTTCTCCAAACAGAGAAAGCTAGCCATGTCCGATAGCCAGGACTCCGACTTCGGGGGCTTTGAGTCCCTCCAAGCTAATAATATCCGTCTCCGGGCTACCAGGGAAGCAAAGGCCAGAACGTCTGCCTCTTTCTCCTCCTGGATTCCCAGGTCTTCTGACACCCCAAAAATCGCCAACTCTGGACTCAGTTCCACCCTTGTCTTGAACACCGTGGACATTCCAGGAGGTATTCTCTGCTCCCGGGACTAAGTGCCCACGCCATCGTGAACGCCGTCGTGTTTCATGATGGTGTAAACAGGGCCCAGGCACAACCTATTGTGGCCCCCATAGGGGGCCAGCACAGCGCTGGAGCGGTTCACGCTGCTCTAGCGTCCTTACGAAGCACCAAATGGGCGCTGCGCCAACCCACGCATGCGCAGTTGGGGAGCTCAATCCTGCGCATGCGCGGGGAACTTCTTATGCGTGCCGGCTCCTCACCAACATGGCGGCGGTGTTCTGGGGCCGGCCACGGAATGAGGTAGGCCCGGGGGGGGGGGGGGGGGGGGAGACCTGGCCCGCTGATCGGTGGGCCCCGATCGCGGGCCAGACCCCATCGGAGGACCCCCCGGTGAAGGAGCCCCCTTCCCCCCCACACAGGCCGACCCCCCAGCGTTCCCGCCGGCAGGACCCTGTTGTGTCGGAGCGGCCACTCGGCCCATCCGGGCCGGGGAAATGCCGCTGAACGTTTGCGGCGATTCTCCGAGCGGCACAGCGCGATTCTCGTGGCACTAGTTTCGGGGGGGGGGGGTGGGAGAATTGCGTGCGGGGTCGGGCCGGCGTGGCGCAACTCGCGCGGCGTCCTGGCGATTCCCCCACCCGGCGTGGGGGGGGGGGGGGGGGGAGAATACCGCCCGACGTCCGCAAACCCCTGCCAAAGTCTCCTAAGCTTTGGACATGTCCAAAACATGTGGACATGGTTCCCGGGACCCATTTTTAACCAACCGGTCATCCTTCGCGACCCACATCGCCCGAACTTTGCAACCCACCATTTTCTCTTACCTTTAAGCGACACATGAGCCTACTTGGTCCTCACAATCTCACTTGCTTTGTCATTCAATGTTATATTGCTGCTGAGGACTTCTTAATGGGTTGTTCACCAGAGGCCCTAGAGTTTACACAAGCACTGTTGGCATCTACAATATGGAGGAATCTCTCTTGCGCCCACAGCACGTGACATCAATGTACTGGGTGTGTGACTTGCTCCCTGCCACTGGTTCTGGAGAGAAGATTCCATCGATTTTCAAAACGAATCTGCTCCCTGATGTCAGGAGGA
This sequence comes from Scyliorhinus canicula, assembly GCF_902713615.1. Lineage (NCBI taxonomy): Eukaryota > Metazoa > Chordata > Chondrichthyes > Carcharhiniformes > Scyliorhinidae > Scyliorhinus > Scyliorhinus canicula. The sequence continues at coordinate 106,000,651 of NC_052155.1, read as the reverse complement.
CGCACTCTGCATCACTGGGCTCCGGGTATTCATACTGCTGAGGGGGTATGCATGCGCAGGACAGCTGGTAATCTGAAAGATGGTCGTGACTGGCATTTTACAAAACAGGTTGCAGCCCATTGAGCAGTTGTTCCCCTGATCGGGAAGTCGTGACTGATTACCCCATGACCCTCCCGCCACTTGGCCGCGTTTGTGCTCCATCCTCCCCTGGCCCTAGCCCCCCCCCCCCCCCCCCAGGCATGGGTGGTCCTTGATCTGGACCCCCCACCTCAAAGCATACCACATGCAGGTGATGGGTGTGAGCGCGTCGTCAGCAGACAGACAGGAGTCAGTCTATGGCATAGATTGAGGAACACCAAAGCTCAGCTCAAAGCGAGTTATCATCACCACCCTGCCTTGAATATTGACCCACTGACAGGCCCGACTCAGGCGAAGCACCCCGGAGTGATGTCACACAGAACCTGGAATAGGGCAGTTGGGTGGGGCGAGGGGACAGAGGGGGAATGGTAGGTGGGTGAGGGAGGGGGGAGGGAGATGTGAATCGGATGGGATAAAAGCGAGTGTCCTACATGCCTTTTTCCACCACCCTATTACCCTGCCCTTCCACCTTCAGAGATCTATGGAAAAACACGCCAAGGTCCATTTGTTCCTCGGAACTTTCCAGTATCCTGCCTTCATTGAATACTTCCTGTCAAATTACTCCTTCCAAAGTGTATCACCTTGTACTTTTCAGGGTTAAATTCCGTCTGCCACTTGTGTGCCCATTTGACCATCCTGTCTATAGCTTCCTGTAACCTAAGGCCCTCAACCTCAAGCATTGACAAAGAGTCATCGGACTCGAAACGTTAGCTCTTTTCTCTCCCTACATATGCTGCCAGACTTGCTGAGATTTTCCAGCATTTTCTCTTTCGTTTTAGATTCCAGCATCCGCAGTAATTTGCTTTTATCTCTACAACCTTTCTTAAATAGTGGAATCACATTAGCTGTTCTCCAGTCCTCTGGCATCTCCCCAGTGGCCAGAGAGGAATTAAAAATTTGGGTCAGAGCCTCATTAATCTCCTCCCTCACCTCCCACAGCAGCCTTGGACACAATTCATCCGGGCCTGGGGATTTGTCCACTTTTAAGCCTACCAACACCTCCAATACCTTGTCATTCCCTATGTCAATTTGCTCAAGAACACCGCAGTCTTTCTCTCCGAGATCCATACCTACATCTTCATTCTCTTGGGTGAAGACAGATGTAAGGTATTCATTCAACATCCTACAAATGTCCTCTGGCTTCACCCACAGATTGTCCCCTTTGTCCCAAATGGGCCCTACGCTTTCCCTGGTTATCTTCTTCTTATTGATATGCTGACAGAGTATCTTGGAATTTTCCCTGCTTTTACTAGCCAGAGTTTTCTCATATCCCCTCTTTACTCTCTTAATTGATTTCTTAAACTTCATCCTGCACTTTCTGTACTCCATTAATGTCTCCACTGATTTGCTACCATTGTACTTCCCAAAAGTTTTTCTTTTCCTTCTCATCGTATCCTGAATATCTCTGTCATTTTTGGTACTCTGAGCTTGTTACCCCTTCCTCTCACCCGAGAAGGAACATGTTTGGCCGGTATCTTCCCCATTTTCTTTTTGAATGGCCCTCACTGCTCTTCTGTAGATTTCCCCACAAGTAGATCTTCCCAGTTACATCCTCAAATTACCCCAACATGTTTCATAAATCCACGTTGACTATATCAGGTAATTATTTTTTAATTACCACATCTTTTCTAATAGGTTCGCGTATTTTCCCTACTATTGACATCAAGCTAACAGCAGGTCTGTGGTTCCCCATGTTCTTTCACCCTCCTTTCTTAAAAAATGGTATTTAATTTTCCTGTCTCTGCCTGTAATGTATCCATATTTGACCTTGCTAATCCTTTCCATTTCACATATCTGTAGAAGCTTTTACTGTCTGTGCTTTTTTCTCCTGCTAGTTTACATTCATGTTCTATTCTACCTTCCTTCACCAGTTTCTTTTGTCCTCTTTTGTTGAACTTTAAATGCTCCCAATCCTCAGGATACCTTTTTGTTGTTGCTTGTAGAAAATTAGATCATACAGTTGTGTGTTATCTCATGTTATCTCATGACATTGAAAACTAGATTGTTCCTCACCACTTCCTCTCAACGGTTGAAAAATTTACAAAGATGTAGATCTGGAGTTTGGTAATCATATCTGATGTACACCGAAGTAAAAAGAAACAAAGTAACCGAAGATTTGGAATCCTCGAAAACATCAGCAGCTGGTGTGAGGGCAAGGGCCTGCATTTATATAGCAACTTGTCCATCTTTAATTCGTCACAAATATGTTAAATATGTTAAAAAGTAGATAAGCAGTAGGAGACATTTAAAGAGATACTGTGGGTGGAATTTAACTAAAGGGGAACAAAGACCCACAGCGAGCGTGTTTAGCCACGTGTTCCCTGGCACTCGCAGCGCCGAGAAACACAAGGCTATAAACCGGTAGATAGGGGCCTCAGTGGGGAACGCGCGGCCATGGCAACACATAGCCCTGTTTTGGGAACTGAGGTGCTCTGCTCACTGGAACTCCTCACTTTAGTGAGAGATCAGGACGCCCCCCAACTCACTGTGGAAGGGCTCCTTCACACACCTCAACACCCGTGCAGAGCACCTCGGCACGATCGCAACCACGCAAAAAATGCCAGCATGGTACCTTGGCAGTGCCAACCTGGTACCTTCTCAGTGCCCCTTCCAGATAGCAGTGCCACCTGGGCACTATGGCAGTGCCAGGTTGTCACCCAGGTGGCACTGCCAGGCTGGCAGTGTCAGGGTGCTTAGGTGGCACCAGAAGTGCCAGGGTACCACCCTGCCCAAAGAGCATTCAGCTCAGGGTCTCCAATCCCCTGGGAGACCCGCACAAGTGTTTGTTTCCCATTTGTCTGGACCAGTACTGAATAGCGCTCACCCAGGTTCTCTGAGGCAAAGGGGATAGATCTCAATTCCTCTGATACCTCGGGAATCTGCACATTAAAGTGAGACTAGCTGTCTCGATTTAATATGCAGATATGCCAAAAAGTGACCCCGCCTACAATGGGCAGGATTTACATCATACCATCTCGCGAGATCACGTTAGATCTCACAAGGCGTTGTGAGCCAGGTAGATCCTGGGAGCGGGTCTCCAGGCTTTTATCGGCCACACTGCACCATGGTGCACTGCTTTTCAGCATGACCGTTCAATCGCGTCCTTTATAACTCCAATTGAGTGAGACTCATGAACCATTCGTGGCTAATTAAGGAAGTTAAGAATGATAATCAAATTGATACAAAAAGTGGTGCACATTGCTAAGATGAATAGGTCAGAAGACTAGGAACATTTTAGAAACCAGCAAAGGATGGCTTTAAATTAGAAATTAGAAATGAGTATAAACTAGCAAGAAATATCAAAATGTACAGTAAAAGCTTCTACAAGTTTATAAAATGGAAGAGTAACGGAGGTAAACTTTGATCCCTTAGACGAAGGAATTATTAATAAGAAACACACGAATTGAAGAGACTTTGAACAACTATATTGTTCATGTCTTCACAGTAGAAGCATTTCAAAAATATTTGAAAATGAAGGGGCAAAATGGAGGGAGGTATGGAAGACAAACAGAATCGCTGGAGAAAAGACTCCAAGTTAAACTAATGGAATTAAAGGTTGCTAAGTTTCCAGGGTGGGATAGCCTTCGTTCTGGAGTCATGCAAGATGTGTCTGCAGAGCGAAGGAGGATGAGAGGCGACTTAATAGAGGTTTATAAGATGATGAGGGGGATAGATAGATGGACGTTGAGAGACTATTTCCTCGGGTGGATGTAGCTGTTACAAGGGGGCATAACTGTAAGGTTCGGAGTGGGAGATATAGGTGGGATGTCCGAGGTAGGTTCTTTATTCAGAGAGTGGTTAGAGTGTGGAATGGATTGCCTGCTGTAATAGTGTAGTCGGACACTTTAGGAACTTTCAAGCGGTTATTGGATAAGCACATGGAGCACACCAGACAGGGAGTGGGATAGCTTGATCTTGGTTTCGGACAAAGCTCGGCACAACGTCGAGGGCCGAAGGGCCTGTTCTGTGCTGTACTGTTCTATGTTCTATTTGTTGTAATCTTTCAAAGTTCCTGAGACTCTGGAAAGGTCCGAATCAACTGGAAATCCACAAATGTAGGGTGGGATTCTCCGAGCCTCTGTGCCGAAATCGTACTCGGCGTGGGGGCAGAAAATGGGCGTCAAACCCGAGATCCCTGGAGAATCCCACCAATCGGGCGCTCGCAGTCGACGCGGCGCTGGTCGGGGGCCATTGGAAAAAGTCCCCGCGGTGATTCCCCAAGTGCAGCTGGCCGAGTTCCCGGCAGCATGGTTCTGTCATGGTTCCACCCGGCGGGCACTCAGTGTGGCGGCTGCAGACTTAGTCCGCGGCATGGGGGTGCGGGGGGATCATTCACGGAGGGAGCCTCCAGGACGGCCAGGCTATCGATCAGGGGCCACTGATCCGTGGGGATGCACGATCTGGGGGTGGCCTATCGTCTTGGTGCTGGTCCGCGGTGTGGATCGGCCAATGTCGCGCGGGGCGGCCGACACAGGCCGTGCGCATGCGCGGATCCCCGACTGGAAGTGCAGTCCCCATATCGGCAGCCGGAGTTGCGAGGACTACTCCGGGGCCCTGCTAGCCCCCTTCAGTAAGGAGAATCACTCTGGACCTTCTCCAGATAAGTCCAGTGTGTGTTTTTACGCGGACGTGGGCACATAGCCCCATTACTGGAGAATCCTGCCCCTTATGCTCCTAATCAAGAAAGGAGGGAGACGAAAAGTAGGAAACCATAGGCCAGTTTGCCTAACATCTGGCACTGGGAAATTCTGGAATCCATTATTAAGGAAGTGATAGCAGGGCATTTAAAAAATCATAGTACAGTCTAGCAGAATCAACATGGTTTTATAAAAGAAAAATTGTGTTTGACAAATTTATTAGAGTTCTTTGTGAATGTAATGTGCAGAGTAGATAAAAAGGAACCAGTAGATGTAGTGTATTTAGATTTCCAAAAGGCATTAGATAGGTGCTACACAAAAGGAAACAACACATGGTGTTGCAGGTAATGGGCGGGATTCTCTGGCCACGTCCGCCCGGTGACCGGAGAATCGCACCCGAGGTCAATGGAGTCCTACATTGTACACGGCTCACACGTGGCGTTCTTCCGGCGGGCGGGGCGGGAGAATCCAGCCCAATATATTTGGAAGGATAAAATGTTATCTAACTAACAGGAAACAATGAGTCAGGATAAGTGGATCATTTTCAGTTTGGCAAACTGTCACTACTGGGGTGCCATAGAGATGAGTGCTGGGGTCTCAACTATTTACAGTCTAATAATGACTTGGATGAAGATTTTACTGGCCTGTTAGCCACAGCACAAGTCCCTTTATGGGCACTAAATCATGTGAGAGGGCCAAAATGGGATTTGCATCAGCACATCTCAGTTTGAGATCCCCCCCCCCCCCCCCCACCCACTCCCCACCCCTTTGCCAGTGACATGATCAGGTTCACACCCTAATTTCCATGTATTTGAACACATTTAAATGTACTTATACGACTCTACGTCGTAGCATCCACCCATTTTTAAAAAAATATTTCTTTACTCTCCTTTTTCGCATTTTCTACCAAATTTACATCCAACAATAAACAATAATCAGTAACAAATGTAATGTCAATCCCCATATCAATAACAATGATCCCATCCTCCCACCAAACCCCCAAACATTAGCCGGCATTTTACTATAAACAAATGACAAAACAGAATCAGCAATCACCCATAGTCACCCTTAATACACACAGCCCTCCTCCCCCCAACCCTCCCACCCATCCCCCCATTATTCTCAAAAGTGCATAATGAATAACACCCATGAATTGTAGAACCCCTCCATCCTTCCCCTCAGTTCAAATTTGACCTTTTCAAGCGTCAAGAATCGTAGCGTCCACCCATGATGTACCCTCTCCCCCTGGTGGCATGACATCACGCCAGCACGAATTACTACTGGTTTTCAAAAGTGAAAATCAGTCATGATGACCACACTGGGGGTATGGCAGTCCCTGTAGGCCCCGGGTGTTGAAGAAAAGGCTGAGCATTACTCACAGCACCTTGGCAGTGCCTCTGGCGCAGTGCCAAGTTGGCATTGCGGGGGGGTGGGGGGAGCAACTCCATTGGGGGGTTTCTGTTTATGTGTGATGGGGGGGGGGGAGAGGGGAGAGCCTCAATGACAGTGCGAGAGGAGCGGGAGAAAGTGGGAGAGTGTCCCTTGATATCTCTGTGGTCGAGGCGGTGACCCCGAAGCTTGTGAAGGGTGGTCCTCCATGTCCATGGGACGTTTGGTGGCGCCCCAATTTCTGTGGAGCCGGCCTTGCTGGCTCTATCAAACCCTGGCCCACCAGTGTGATGGCGTAACCACACCCCAGATTTTCTGTGCATTAAGTGCTGGGTAATCTATTCTGAGAACTCACTGTCAGTAGAGAAACACGCCGGGTTTCAGTCTGACACCGACAAAGTATGGAAAAATTCTGCCCTGTGTATTGTAGCCAAATATGCTGATGATACAAAAAGTTAGGAAAGCAAGTTGTGAGGAGCATGCAAAGAATCTGCAAAGGGATATAGATAAGTTAAGTGAGTTGGCAGATAATTGACAGATGGAGTAAAATGTGGAAAAATGTGCAGTGGTCATCTTTGGCAGGAAGAATAGAAAAGCAGAATATTATTTAAATAGAAAGAAACTGCAGAATTCTACAGAGAGATCTCGGTGTTCTTGTATATGTACCATAATAAGTTAGCGCGCAGGTTACTGCAAGGAATTAGGAAGGTAGTTGGAATACCAGCCTTTATTGCAAGGGGGATGGGGTATAAAAGGTAGAGGGGCGGAATTCTCCGACCCCCCTGCATGTCGGAGAATCGGCAGGGGTGTGGCGTAAATCCCGCCCGCCGCTCCGATGGCGGCTGCCAAATTCTCCGGCGCATTTTCTTTGGCAGGGGTGGGGATCGTGCCGTGCTGGTCGGGGGCCGTTGGCAGCGGACCCCCCCAGCGATTCTCCGGTCCCCGATGGGCCGAGCGGCCACCCATTTTCGGCCAGTCCCGCCTGCGTGAATTACACAAGGACTGTACCGGCGGGACCTGGCTCTAAGGGCGGCCTGCGGAGTCCTCGGGAGGGCGCGGGGGGATCCGGCCGCAGGGGGGAGCCCCTACGGTGGCCTGGCCCACGATCGGGACCCACCGATCTGCGGGCGGGCCTGTGCCGTGGGGGCACTCTTTCCCTCTGCGCCGGCCGCTGTAAAGCTCTGCCACGGCCGGCGCGGAGAAGAAACCCCTTGCGCATGCACAGGAATCATGTCAGCGGTTCTGGGAACACGCTGGCGCTCCTGCGCATGTGGGAACTCGCGCCGGCTGGCTGAGGCCCTTCAGCACCGGTTGGCGCAGTGCCAACCACTCCAGCGCCGGCCTAGCCCCCGAAAGTGCGGAGGATTCCGCACCTTCCGGGTGGCCCGATGCCGGAGTGGTACACGCTACTCTTTGGCGCCGGTACCGCCCCCCCGCCGGATACCAGAAAATCCCAGCCGGGATGTCTTGCTGCAACTGTACAAGGTATTGATGTACAGTTTTGGTCTTCTTATTTAAGGAGGGATGTACTCGCATTTGTGGCAGTTCAGGGAACTGAGCTGATTCCTGAGCTGAAGGGGTTGTCTTATGAGGAAACGTTGATCGGGTTAAGCCTATACACATCATAGTTCAGAAGAATGAATGGTGATTTTATTGAAGCATATCAGATTCTGAGGTGGCTAGACAGGGTGGATGCATTTCCCCTCAAGGGAGAATCTATAACTAGGGCAGACAGTTTCAGAATAAAGGGTCTCCAATTTAAGATGGAGATGAGGAGAAATTTCTTTTCTCCGATGGCTGTTAATGTTTGGAGTTCTCTACCCCAGAGATCAGTGGAGGCTAGGTCATGGAATATATTCAAGGCTGAGTTCGACAGATCTTTGGCTGACATGGGAGTCAATCATTATCGGAGCAGGCAATTGTTATGGGGCCACAATCAGATCAACTCCAAATGGTGGGGCAGGGTCAAGGGGTCAAATGGCATACCTCTGCTTGTATTTCTGCTTTTATTATGGTCAACTTGCTTTAATTAATTATCTTTGAAGTGTTGTAAATGCAACAGCCAACTTGCACACAAGGCTCCACAAACAATAACTTAACAATGATCAGATAATCTGTTTCAGTAATGTTGTTGGGGGGATTCAACAAGAACTTCCCACCTCTTTTCACATGATTCCATAAGATCTTTAGTGTTCAACTGAATGAAAAGTTGGGGTCTCAGTTTAACATGAGTTTAGAACTCTCTAGGTACCATTTTAAACCTAATTCTCTAAGTGATTGCAAGTTCACAGAAAAGAAGTGCATATTAATTGACATATGAGCAATCTATCTCAAAGGTCATGAGTTAGGTTGAGGCTAGGAGACACAATAGGTTGAAACATCGACCCTTTACTTCTTAGAGTTTGAATAACAATAATGTGATTTTAGATCCTTTCAGCACCAGATTGTCTGGCCTTTGGTCCTTAATTCACCATAACATTTCTGCAGCTATCACTCTGCTCAATCACTTCCTCAAACCCATGTTTGATGGCTTTGTCCCCACTAAACCCATTACACTCCCACACCTTCGTCATTCATCCTGATATGACTGCATCTCTGCTCCCCCAAGTCTGAAAGCAGCATACTTGAATGGTTAAACCAGTTGCTTACCATAAACATTCATCATCAGATTTGACTGGACCGCATAAAGCACTGTCAAGTCCTGGCCTCCTCTGCCAAAACTACTCACCATCCCAGGATCATTCTTTCCTCTCTTCACTACAAACCATCTTCTGAAACTCCCCCGTCTAGTGAAATTTCTTTCCCTCGCTTCCACCATTCTCCCCTCCAGCAAGTGCAAAGAGTTTATCGACCTATGTCGCCGCTATTGAGACCATTCATTCAGCTGCCTCTACCACATCCTTCCCTTCCACTAGTCCACAAGGCATAACTTCCGCCAAGGTTGCCGCATTCACCTACCCTATGTCCTGAAATTGTATATTTCTCTAGTTTTTGCATTATCTGACTTTAGGTCTTCTCTGAGCTCATTCTAACCATGAGACCCAACTCCCTCAACCTTGTTCCCACTAAACTGCTGACCACCCAACACATCTTCCTGGTCCCATGTTAGCTGTGATTGTTAACAACTTGTTTCTCTTCCAGTACTGTCGCCCTCCTTTAAGAAATGCCGTCACCTACCCCTTCTTCAAAAATATCCACCCTCGACCCCTCTACAAGCTACCTCCCCAATTCTAACCTCCCTTTCCTCTTCCAAGCTCTTGAACATGTCTCCTCCTAAGTCAGGCCCACCTTTGTCGCAGTTCCATGTGAGTATTTCCAATCAAGTTTCTGCTCCTGCCACAGGACTGAGACAGTTTTCTATCAAAGTCACAAATGACATTCTATGTGACTTTAACTGTGGTAACCCATCTCTCATAGAACATAGAACTTACAGTGCAGAAGGAGGCCTTCGGCCCATCGAGGCTGCACCGAACCAGTTAAGCCCTCACTTCAACCCTATCCCTGTAACTCCTCCGAACCTTTTTGGGTCACTAAGGGCAATTTATCATGGCCAATCCACCTAACCTGCACATCTTTGAACTGTGGGAGGGAACCAGAGGACCCGGAGGAAACACACGCAGACATGGGGGGAACGTGCAGACTCCGCACAGACAGTGACCTAAGCCGGGAATCGAACCTGGGACCCTGGCGCTGTGAAGCCACAGTGCTAACCACTGTGCTGCCTCTCATAGATCATAGAATTTACAGTGCAGAAGGAGGCCATTCAACCCATCGAGTCTGCACCGGCTCTTGGAAAGAGCATCCTACCCAAGGTCAACATCTCCACCCTATCCCCATAACCCAGTAACCCCACCCAACACTAAGGGCAATTTTGGACAGTAAGGTCAATTTTATCATGGCCTATCCACCTAACCTGCACATCTTTGGACTGTGGGAGGAAACCGGAGCACCCGGAGGAAACCCACAAACACACGGGGAGGATGTGCAGACTCCGCACAGACCCAAGCCGGAATTGAACCTGGTACCCTGGAGCTGTGAAGCCATTGTGCTATCACAATGCTACTGTGCTCTCCTTGCTGGTTTCTTGACCTGTCTGCTACCTTTGACATAGCTGACCGTATCACCCTCCTCCAACATACATCTTGCTTTCATTCTCCAGCTGGATGTAACTGCCTTCACCAGGTTCCATATTGATCTGCAAATGGTAACCAAAGAATAATCCAAAATGGCTTCTCTTCCCACTCAGCAACAAAAGTTAAGTAAATATAGCACCTTTAGCATAAGAAAATATCCTAAGGCATTAGGATTTGACACCGAGTTACATCATTAAAAGCTTGGTCGAAGAGATAGGTTTAAGAAGAAAGAGAGATATAGAGGTGAAGAGATTTAAGGAGGAAATCCCAAAGTTTAAGGCCTTGGCAGCTGAAAGCACAGCCACCAAAAGTGAAAGAGTGAAAATTGGAGATGCTCGAGTGGTCAGAGTTTGGATAGCTGAGCATTTTGGAAGAAATTACAGAGATAGAGATGGATGAGGCCGTGTATGGGTGATAGATTGAAAAGTGTGAGTTAAGATAGGGGCAGCAGTGCTCTGAATAAGCTCAACTTTATGGAGGATAGAATGTGGAAGACTGGTCAGGAGACCCTCATTCTACCTTTAAAATCCCCTCATGGTCTACCCCTGGCCCCCATCAGATTCCACGCGTATGCTTATGACATCCAGAGCCTCCCTCCCTCTCGTGGTCCCTGTTTTGTCACACTGCCTGTCCGATATCCAGTCCTGGATGAACGGAGATTTCCTCCAACTAAATATTGGGAAGACGAAAGTCATTTGGTAGAATTCTCCGTTCCTGAGACGAAGTGTTGATGCCAGGGCATGATTCATGCTTCTACGACAGCAAAACTGGCACCACACCTGGATCGATTCAGCGACCGTTGAGGGGCTAGCACCGATGGCACATGGAACACAATTGATTCCAATGAGAAACGATGCGTGATTCGCTGGGTCCATGATTGACACTCAAATGCAGCCGCATATACACACTTCACTCCCCAAACACACCATCCCAGCCAACAAGATGGCACTGGTTGTGCTGGAGCATGCCCATACAGCTGATGGGTTGGCTGGGGTCAGAAGGCACCTCAGGGGGTGGCCTGGGGGGACACCTATATGACCCATGGCACTAAATTCACAGTGGGCAGTCAGCGGCATGCACAGCCACATGGCTCCTTTGTAGGCTGTGACAATGGTGTTCCGTGCCCGTCCACCCTGACCCCACAGCCCACCTCTTGGCCACTCCCCGCTACTCCAGGCAGAAGCCCCCAGGCCAACGGCATGACTGTCAGCAAACAATGGTGATGATGAAAACTTTCCGTACCCCCTCTCACTCCCTCATCAGCCACGGCACCTGTATCACGATTTTTAAAAGCACAAGTGACCTCGCCGCTGGATTTTAACCCCAGAGGAGGCGGGAAATCGTGGAGACCCCGGAATACTGGGTCAGGCCCGCTAACAATATGCAAACGGCATTTAATGTAAGTGCGGAGTGGAATGCATCGACACCACTGTTGAAGCACTGGAGAATTGCGATTCGGCGTGAACACGACGTCTGCCACGATTTCGGTATAAAAACCGATTCTCCGCCCAATCGCGTTTCCCGATCCACCAACAGACGACAGAGAATCCTGTCCATTGTCTTCTTCACCACAAATTCTATTTCCTGGCTATTAACTCCTTCCCTATCCCTGGTCACTGAGGTTGAACCAGAGCATTTACAATCTTGGTGTCATATTTGACCTCAAGATGTCCTTCTGACCACATGTACCCATTATCATTAAAATTGCCCTATTTCCATTTCCATATGTGGAATCCAGATATTATGAAAATGAAATTTTCATTTCATTTTCATAATATCTGGTTCCTTGGCAAGGGACATGAGTTAGTGTGGAATCCTGATAACCTGTTCCTTAGCGAAGGACATAAGTTAGTAGGAAAACCATCATATGCTGTTTCTCAGTGAATGATGTAAGTCTGTGGAGACAGGACGATGGAGGTAGCCTACTCGGGAATGCACTTTCTTGTAAAATACCGTAACCTCCAAGGGCAAAGGGGAGATGATTACGTAAAAGAAAGATTGAAAGACCTTGCTCTTCTATTGGTCAGTTGCCCTGTCTACTATTGGCTAGAATTACTGTTCTTTCATTGGCCTAAAATGAAACTTTAACTGTCATATTATTGGTGTGTATTTCATGCAAATGAAGGATTAGACTGCAACTTTAATTCTATTGGTTAATCAAGCTAGAAATGTTTCTGCTTCGCTGGACTAAGACAGAGTAATGCAGTGTGCCCCACTGGTTTGCTCTCCGTGTGCCCATGTCAATAAAGATTGATCAAAGAGTGCTCCCATGTCTGCCTTGTAATACTTCGACACATAACCTAGACTGCCTCCATCCCTGCCTCAGTTCATCTGCTGCTGAAACTATTATCCATGACTGAAATAATCTAATCCTTTGCATCATCCAACCTCAATAAACCTGAGCTCACTCAAAACTCTGCAGCAGTAGGCTTTCTAGGCTATCGCTTTTTAGGCTATAACGACTTTACTTTAATCTATGAAAACTTAAATTTGATGGTTGTATCACAATGCCTTAGCCTACTGTTGTAGATTTTATATCTCGGATCACCCCAGGGATGACAGGTTTTATTTACAGTTCTTTATAACTCTGCTTCAGTTCTGGCTTCCTGCACTTTCTACAGTTTCTTTATTTTTCTGAGTCCACACCCAGGCTTAACCAATCAAGCACAGTGGGCATCAATAGTAAATAAACTCAAATAATTGAACACAGAACAATTGAACACTGCACCTACAATCTTGTAGCTTGATTGCCTATTTTCTATGTTGCCCATGTAATTTTTAGAACAGAGGTATCTAAAACACAAAGATAATCGTAAAGTTATCACTTCAGTGAAATCTACCTACAAATACATTTATCCGTAATCACACAATTGATACATGACATCATACGTATTAATAAAAATAAATTCACAGATCGTGTGCTCCCAATAGGGAGTGGCACTCAGTGTTTAGGTGAAGATTGCACTACAAGACAGATGGATTTAAATTATTTAGGGTGTCATTCTTCACTGGCACTTGGAGCAGGATCCTGAATTTTAAGCAGAATTGAAACAGGGGAGTGATGTAGATCAAACATCACTTGAAATAAGATTGCAAATTTACAAAACTGAATTTATAAGTGCGTGAAAATAATTTTTGTTTTAGGCAAAAATTATTATTTTTAAAAAGGTTACTTGATTCTTGATTCAAGTATTTTTTAGTTCAACATAACACTTAACTTTCATCCTCACGTTGCAACTTTGTGAAGACAACCCACTTTCATGAGCTCCTACTCTGTTTTTGGACTGGAATTACTGGATCATGGTCAACACAAAGTGTGATTGATAGGCTCTGCACCCAACCTAAACCTGGCAACATAACACTATGAATGCCAATAATGGCCTCGTCTCAAGGTTTAACAGGAAATGCAGATAAATATTAGCACTTTTAAAAGTGAATTTTGCTACTGGCAGAAACTGATTTAGGACTTTGCAATGCATTATGAAAGGAAATACTTTACCCATTGATTAATTTTAATATACAAATTGTAGATTAGTAACATAGAGTTGCTCATAGGGTGTTGGAGCAAATAGTCTCTCACTTATCTTCCTCGGTCATTTTTATGCTGGGTATTCCCTGTGTATTTGTCTACTGCAGCTATCACTTCCCAGTGTATTTCTGTTCTGCTCCTATTTTACATCTTTTGTTGGCTTGTTCCAAGCTCCATGTCCTTTTCTTCTTCTGTTAATTTTGCCATTTCTCCTTTCTTTTGAAAGTGTGAGGTGATAGGATGGAGCCACCAAGAAGGAGGGGGGTCTTATTCTCTGGTTGTATTAGAAAGCAACATGGAAACAGCATAATCACCTTGCTCCAAATCTGCTTCCCAAATCTCCACTTTCCCAGTCCCTCCATTATCTACTTATCCCATCTCTTCTCACTTCCTTTTTGGGGTGGGAGGTGAAGGGATATTTTAGGCAGTGAGGGAAATTAGGCTATGGAAATAAGGAGAATAGTGGTGAGTAAGGATGGGACAGTGGAGAAACAGGAACGAGCAACAACAGGTATGTACTCTTCACTTATTATATCTGCTCCTTTACCATCTATCCTTATCCCTTATGCTTCAACAACTCCCTTTTGACTGACCTTGCTGCCTAACCTCAGCTATGCACTTTAGCATGTCCCATGACCCTGACCTTCTGACAGCTCCCTATATACAGCTCTCTCCCTAACAGGGCTCACATAGTGACTGGCTGATGGGATCAATATCAACAGTCCTCCATGGTAGTCTAATGCTAGGTGTGGTAATTCATCAAGCTGCTCCACTGAAACCTACAATGGAAATTAATATTAGGGGCAGCAAGAAAAAACCCATTGGTCTCGACTTGAGAGGTGTGCTATCACATTAAATACAATCTGGTTTCAGCAAGGTTGCACCAGGATAAGAAATATCTTTGTGAACCCATAAAATAGCTCAAAATTCAGACATGGTGCTTGCAGCAACTATTTAACTCGTTTCCAGGTAGTTTCTGATTGCCTGAGAGCCTTTCTTCCCTTTGTTAGCAAGAAATATGCTGCAGCTCAACTACTGAGAACTGGAAAAAATCTTCTCTTTAAATTTGCTCACAGGATGTGGCGTTGTTGGCTTGGCCTGAATTTATTGCCCATCCTTAATTTTACTTGAAAAGGTGGTGATGCACTGTCTTCTTGAACCACAGCAGTCCATGTGCCTTTGGTACGCCCACAGTGCTGTTAGGGAGAGAGTTCCAGGATTGTGACCTAGTGACAGTGAAGGAATGGTGATATATTTCAAAGTCAAGATGGTCAGTGACTTGGAAGGGAACTTGCAGCTGGTAATTTTCCAATGCACCTACTGCCCTTGTCCTTCTAGGTGGTGGAGATCACAGGTTTGGAAGGTGCCAGCGAAGGGGCCTTAAATAGTTGTTGCAGTACATCCTGTAGATAGTACACACTGCTACCACTGTGTGTTGGTGATGAAGGACGTGAATGTTTTAAGGTGGTGGATGGGGTGCCAATAAGTGGGCTGCTTTGCCCTGGATGCCGTCAAGCTTCATGAGTGTTGGAGTGAACTCATCCAGACAATTTCATTTCATTTCATTTTTTTCACAAGTGGAGAGTATTCCGCTACACTCCTGACTTGTGCCTTGCAGATAGCAGACAGGCTTTGGGGAGTCAGGAGGTGAGTTACTCCCTGAAGAATTCCTAGGCTCTGATCTACTCTTGTAGCCACAGTATTTGTATGGGTGGGCCTGTTCTGAACAAATGGATAAATTAAACTCTTGGTACTCAAGTGCTAACATTCCTTAAGTATACAGCTCACATAAAAAAATCTTCTAACTTGATTTTGTCCAATGCTGATAGTTAGAATTAGTGCAATCCAACTAAAAGACAGATTGAACTGAGTAACAAGTGCACTAAAAACTACATAAAGGTGAATAAGCACTGCGACACTATGAAAGTATTCATGGAACATAGACAACAAAAACTCAAATAAAACACCAAGTACTTCTTGTGGAATTCCAAGTGTTCCAACTTCAACAGATGTCATCAGTGGGAAAACAAACTCAAAACGATATAAATTATAGCTTCAAAACCAGGGAAAAAAACAAAAAAGTTAAAGAGCCATGAGCTTACCAGGAAGGTGGTGCCTATTAAAAAAAGATGGAGGTAAGTGACCTTAGACTTTGTCACATGAAACGGTAGTTTACCTGGGAACAGATCCATAGTATTACCTTACACGTTAGTATTTTACTGCTTAGTCTGTCAGTGGGTGGAAAGAAAATAGTTCTTACAGTGGCTAATGTAAGATAGAAGCTGATAGTACCTGTGACTATTATAATCTAATATAATCTTGAAAAACTGAAATATTTATACCAAGAACCAACTCCTATAATAGATATCCCCACTTAACAGCATGTATGTGTCAGAGATAATACAATGATCCAAATAATAATTATAATAATGTTTACTGTCACAAGTAGGTTTACATTAACATTGCAATGAAGTTACTGTGAAAAGCCCCTAGTCACAACATTTCAGCGCCTGTTCGGGTTCACAGAGGGAGAATTCAGAATGTCCAAATTACCTAACAGCACGTCTTTTAGGACTTGTGGGAGGAAACCGGAGCACCCGGAGGAAACCCACGCAGACATAGGGAGTGCAGACTCCGCACAGGCAGTGACCCAAGCCGGGAATTGAACCTGGGATCCTGGCACTGTAAAGCAACAGTGCTAGCCACTGTGCTACCGTCCCACCCCATCTAATAATCTTTTATTAGTGCCACAAGTAGGCTTACATTAACACTGCGATGTAGTTACTGTGAAAATCCCCTAGTCGCCAAACTCCGTGCCTGTTCAGGTACACAGAGACAGAATTCAGAATGTCCAATTCACCTAACAAGCATATCTTCAGACTTGGGGGAGGAAACCGGAGCACCCGGAGGAAACCGGAGCTCCCGGAGGAAATGAAGGTGCAGGAAAGAGAGATTTTTCTCACACACTTCCATTTTGGTATGATATATTTTTAAAACACCACAATATACAATAGTTACATAGTAAACTCACACATTTCATTGCAAGAGAAAACTCAACAATTCCACAAATTCGAGTTGTCAGATTGAACCTTATACGTTCAAAGCATCCTTCAGTTCCACTGATGTAACCAAACTCTCCCACACAGTCAGCAGCTAACAGATGGTCAAATAATTGCTTGTGTATTCTTTCAGGTGCGCACAAACATTATATTTATAATACTGTCATATATTGATCTGTGAAGTACATTTATAGCATGAGCTATGGAATACCAAAACAATGAGATAGGCAATAGATTGTCAGTATAGCGTCTACCTGCGGTGAAGGTTCAGCGGCTGCTTTCAGATCTCAGTGTAGAGGTAAGCAGGTCACTGGGATTGTGTTCTCTATTTTGTTCAAGCAGGTATTTCATTGGCCCTCCAATCACAAAACATTGGGCAGAATGAATAAAACATTCACCGTCACTGTACCTGGAAACCAATGAGACTGAAAAGTGGTGTTACGTTTCACCTACTGGCAGTTTACTGGCATCCTCCACTCCTCCAGCTCCTCTGGCTGATTGATAAAGACCCAAAAAGGTGCTTGGAAAAGTAATATTTTCCGACTTAAATAGGCATTTTTTGCAAGAAATATAAATGGCTGCTAACCTTTATTTTGCTATTGCTTTTCATGTAACGTACAAGAGAAAGTTTATAAATACCTGGATCAGCTTGGGACCGACAAGAATAAACAATGCCCTAAAAGTGTTAGCGATCTGGACTTCATCTGAAGCATAGGGAACTTGATAGAGTCTGAGTCTTAATTGTATTTGTTAATTCAAGACTATTGCACGATCTTGCATCTATTAGAATATAGTCAATTTAACAAAAGCCACAATTATTAAATTAAGCAGGGGTTGGTTTAACACAGGGCTAAATCGCTGGCTTTGAAAGCAGACCAAGGCAGGCCAGCAGCACTGTGCAATTCCCATACCAGCCTCCCGAACAGGTGCCGGAATGTGGCGACTAGGGGCTTTTCACAGTAACTTCATTTGAAGTCTACTTGTGACAATAAGCGATTTTCATTTCATTTTCAAGTACGAGAATTTGAAAAATGAACTTTTCTCATTTTTGGCGCTGCAAATGGTAGTCACTGTCTCTCCCCTGAAGCCCAGGCTGATTGATTAAACTGCATATTTTGACATTCTAGTTTTGAATGGTTTGAAAATCAGTCTTGGAACACAGATCTATATCTAGGTTTAGTTATGGGTCTAAGTTTTATCTCCTTCGACATATGCCAATTTATTTATTACTAAGATGTGTGGCCTCCTACAGCAGCTGGCAAAGTGGCTGCTGTACTGGGAGCACACATCTATACTCCGCCTACTGGGCGGAGCCAGCAGGCAGGGAACTACCCCCGTACCTGTAGTACAGGGGCCTTACCACAAAACACCTAAACCGACATCCTCTATATACAATATATACATCAGTGGTGACTACCACAGGCAGCAAATGAGTTTGGATTGATGGCAGCATCCTGTTACTGGGAAATACCACTCACATCACCACTGCATAGTAACAGTGTGAAACAATATACTTAACAAATTGTTTAACTTTCTGAGATACTTTGGCTGGGTTTTTCAACCCCGTTCTTCTCAGACGAGTTTGGTGATGAGAGCGGAAAATCTCACGAAAGATCCAGATCACGTTTTACATGACAGGGGAGTCTCTCTGCAATTGTCCCCACCCTTGCCAATGACGTAATGAGAATCCCAATGTTCAACATCAGGAACCCCATTAAATAAATTTGACCACGTCCGATATACGTCCCTCTGTTAGATTATTCATTCATGTAGGCGTGCCCTCACTGGTCTGCTATGGCAGGCAGATGCACCGGAGGACATCAAGTGAGTGCTTTGTTTAGGGGGGTAAGAGTCATAACTGGGCTGTTCCCGGGCAGTGCGAGAGGGGCAGTGTCAATGGGCAGTGCCAGGGGGCAGTAGCGAGGGTAAATGTTACATGGTTGGGGGGTGTTGATAGGGAGCTTCTATTTTTATTTTTGTGTACTGTGGCGGACTTTAAAAATGGCGCTCAGATCCTTGAAAAACTACATTGCTGGCAGGACGAGCTCACTCAGTGTTTCCCGCCAGCGTGACATCATGGGACCCACCCTTTCAATTTTTAACAACTAAATCCCGAGCATTACAGCTTCAACTTTTCCTACCCACTATCACACTCTGCAGAAAATTCCACCCTTTGCCCTTTCAAGATAATTAGTGGTAGACCGGGCATTTTGCAGGTCCAAAATAATGGCCTTTGGTCGACTTATAAGTTTACTCTAAACACAGCGAACAATGACCTGATCAGGAGAGCCACCGTCCTGCAGTATAACTTTGATGCCGTCCATTTCTGCGTTGCGCTTGCAAGGTGAGCGAATGGCTCACTTTTGCACCTGAAAAGTGCTCAGTCTATCTCTAATGGGTTATGCTAAAATACCTGTTCTGATATACTTTTGGATTTGGATTTGATTTATTGTCACGTGTACTGAGGCATAGTAAAAAGTATTGTTCTGTGTACAGTCCAGACAGATCATGCCATACATGAAAAACATAGGACATACGATCAATATACAATGTCAATACATAGACACAGACACAGACATCGGGTGAAGCGTACGGAGTATTGTACTACTCAGTAGAGAAGATGTGTGAGGAGATCAGTTAAGTCCATAAGAGGGTCATTGAGGAGTCTGGTAACAGCGGGGAAGAAACTGTTCTTGAATTTGTTAGTGTGTGTTTTCAGACTTTTGTATCTCCTGTCCGATGGAAGAAGTTGGAAGAGAGAATAACCTGGGTGGGAGGGATCTTTGATTATGCTGCCCACTTCCCCAAGGCAGCGGGAGGTCCACATGGAGTCAATGGATGGGAGGTTGGTTTGAGTGATGGACTGGGCTGTGTTCACGACTTTCTGTAGTTTCTTTTTTCTGACACTTCTAATAATCATCTGTAAAAGGATGCTGCTGGAGGTCTTTCCTTCTGAGCTACTCCAGCTAGTTTCTCACATTCAGTTTGGCAAACTGCCTACTGGGGTGAGGGGGGGTTAGGAAAGTTTCACTTTGGTAACTCGCAAGATCCTCAAACCAAAATGGAATGAGTAGCTGTTGCATGTATCCTGCCTACTACCCTCCTGAATAGCTCTTCAAATAAAATGGCCCTGTTGTTCTTATAGCGGCACCGGGTACTGTTTCCGTACTGTACTGTACTATTTCCGTGTTGTCACATTGTGGAAATGAACTATTTCATCATACTTTGTGCAGAAGCATGGGTGTAAAGCTCTTGAGGGTTATTTGTATTGATCAGAAAGCAGCAAGAGGGGCAACCACGTGATGCAGGTGTGGAAGTATCAGTTTCTTTGCAGGCTCTGGGGCACTCGCTTAATAATCAACCTTTTATCCTGTGTGCCCGGCACATGCTAACCCGAGAGGTAATACTCGGTAGTGTGTCCATGGAAGACGTTTAGATAAGTGTTGAAGAAAAATTGTTGAAAAACGCGAAGAGATCCAGAGATAAAAGGGGACAGTTGGATCTGCCAGGGGTGGAACTGCCTTTTCAATATGGCAACTTGATCGAGTGGTCTCTCGACCCGGCGCTCCGTGTGGCGCTGAGAATGACGACTGCAAGCATTGGCCGCAATTCTCCCAAAGCGAGACAAACAGCCGACGCCAGAGTGAAACCCGGAGTGTTTCACTCTGGTGTCGGAGGCCGCTCCTCGCCCCCTATTCTCTCCCCCCCCCCCCCCCCCCGCCCCGGGGGGCTAGGAGCGGCGGCTCGTGAATTCCGAGCGCCCGGCCTTGACACTTGTGTCAAAGCGGCACGCCGGGAATGACGCGACCGGCGGCGCCTAATTGACGTCAGCCGTGCATGCGCAGGTTGGACGGCGCCAACCCTCGCATGCGCGGTTGCCGTCTTCCCCTCCGCTGCCCCGCAAGACATGGCGGCTTGATCTTGCGGGGCGGCAGAGGGAAAAGAGTGCGTCTTTTAGAGACACCGGCCCAACGATCGGTGGGCACCGATCACGGGCCAGACATCTCCTGAGCACGCCCGTGGTGCTCGATCCTCCCTCCGCCCCCCACAGGCCCCACAAACAGAGGTCGCGCGCTGTTCATGCCGGCAGCGACCAGGTGTGGTTGGCGCCGGCGTGAACCGGTCGGGTTCGGTAGGCTGCTCGGCCCATCCGGGCCAGAGAATCCCCGGTCGCCGTCAGAAAAGGCGAGCGGCGATTCTCCGAGCGGCCTGTCGAAAAACGCGACACGCCATTTTTGGGGGGATGGGAGAATCGCGGGGGGTGCCAGGGCAGCGTGGTGTGATTCGCCCGGCCCTTCCGCGATTCTCCCACCCGGCGTGGGGTGCGGAGAATCGCGCCCATTATCTGAGTAATAGATCAGAAACTCAGCTTGTTAATGCAAAATGTAAGTGCTCATGAGGTCAAGCTGCGGAATACTAATAAGAGGCTTGAGGAAATGGAGGAAAGAATTGTAGTGATCTCTGCATGTGCATGTACATAAGGGGTTAATGTGTAATCAGTAGCATCAGATGATCACTAGAGGGCAGTACCAACAGGGGTATAAAAGCAACCATATTGTGCCTCTCTCTTTCTCTTTTTGGGTATACCGTGACGAGAGCAGGAGTATAGATTAGCTCAGAGTGATTAGTGTAGTTAAACATAGTTACTGTATTTAGATCTTGTTAAAAGTACTACCAGTATTAATATTAAAGTAAAGAACTCACAAAATTATTGTTTTAGTTACTCAATAAATCTCTTGTTACTACTGGACGACTCTGAGTCCTTTTCATCAAGATTCAGTAAACCTCATCAGCAATAGCATTGAGTAACATATATTACATTCAGTAGTATATCAAAACATACTACAGCAGGGTAATAAAACACGGTACCAGGTTATTTGGCTTTAAAAGAACAGTACTACTGTAGTTAGATTAGGTTAGAAAAAAAGAAAGAAAACAAAGCACCGACTTTTCATCTGCAGAAGACTTCACAGCATTTCGATCCACGACAACCAAACAATTTGATGGGCCACGTTCAGGTTCCATGACAACTGAAAACTATCAGTAACTTAAATAGTAACTGGAAAATGTTGAAACAACAGTTCCAAATATGGCAGCTAAAGATTTAAACACAGCCTCTGAAGAAAGAAAAGCAGCGCTGTTACTATCAATAGCAGGACATCAAGCTATAGAGATCTATAACTCCTTTAATTACTTGGAAGGTGAGGACAAAACTAAATTTAAAATGATAATCAAAAAATTTGAAGAACACTGTAAAAGGCAGTCTAATGAGATCCTGGAAAGATTTAACTTTCGTAATAGGTTCCAGAGAACCTGAGAGCCAATCATTATTTTTTTAACAGACCTCAAGTTAATAGCACAAGGCTGTAATTTTGCTGATTTCAGAGACTCCATGATCAGGGATCAATTCGTTGATGGACTATGGATGAAAGTTTAAGGGAATCACTTTTATAAAAAATTGAGCTAACTCTAAAAATCACAATTGAAAGTGCATAAACGCAAGAACAAAAAAAAATCCTCCACATGGCTGAGGACGTTAACATGGTGGCACAGCCTTCTAAACACTTTCTTCACGTTGGCAGCTCCCATTCAATCAGTAAGCACATGCGCACATGCTGGAAAGACGCGAACTGGCAAAATTCCGTTATGCGCATGAGCAAGAAGCTGCCCATGCGCAGTTGAAAAAAGAGCGCACCCTGGATAAAGATCGATTTGTGCATGTGCAAACAATGATTAGGCGTGACGTCACGAGCGTTATGACGTCAGAATACTTAGACCATGCCCACTTAAACGGAAACTGCCTAAAAATTACAAAACCCAAAATGTTTACCTCGAAAGGCAGAACATTGCCTGAATTTCAACCGGCAGTTGAAAATAAGTTTCGCAGCACCCTGGAACAAGCAGTTTGCAGCATCCAACAAGAAGAGCACAGCAACAAATCCAAAACTAAAGAAGATGATTTGTTTATTAAAAGTGAAGGGCACAATAACAAATCCGAAACCAAAGAAGATGATTTGCTTATTCAAGAATACTACTCAGACATGGCTGAGTTATTCGGATATGACGATCATAGCATCAGCAACATGGTTGAAAAGCTCAACACTACTCTATTCATGGTAGATGAATCGCAGATCGTTGATACATTGGATGACAGCAACCTGTCAAATAGCTAAGAAAAAAATGACAACACACAGAGTATTGACCGACTCCGATGAGAGAGCATTGATCATCTTCACAGAGAGAATACTGCATAACTCCACAGAGAGAACGATGAAAGACTCCACAGAGAGATTGTTGACAGTCTCCAGAATGGAAGCAATTAAAGACTCCAGAGCGACAACCATGCATGAAGAAGACTATGAAAGTCTACCCAGCTCATTTAATCAACAAAAAGAAGACAATGAAAGTCTAAACACTGTTTGTGAGAATAGTGACAATGTGATCACAATCAACATGCAAGATGTGCAACATCACAGTGAGACCGACAGATCTCAGCTCATCTGTACAAAGGAGCTTGGCAATCAAAGTAAAACTACACGAGTCATCATAGAATTTACAGTGCAGAAGGAGGCCATTCGGCCCATCGAGTTTGCACCGGCTCTTGGAAAGAGCACCCTACCCGAGGTCAACACCTCCACCCTATCCCCATAATCCAGTAACCCCACCCAACACTAAGGGCAATTTTGGATACTAAGGACAATTTAGCATGGCCAATCCACCTA
This sequence comes from Scyliorhinus canicula, assembly GCF_902713615.1. NCBI lineage: Eukaryota > Metazoa > Chordata > Chondrichthyes > Carcharhiniformes > Scyliorhinidae > Scyliorhinus > Scyliorhinus canicula. The sequence continues at coordinate 105,977,044 of NC_052155.1, read as the reverse complement.
ACCTGCACATCTTTGGACTGTTGGAGGAAACCGGAGCACACGAAGGAAACCCACGCACACGTGGGGAGGATGTGCAGACTCCGCACAGACAGTGACCCAAGCCGGAATCGAACTTGGGACCCTGGAGCTGTGAAGCAATTATGCTATCCACAATTCTACCGTGCTGCCCAGTCTAGTGAGACCACATCAATTGAAACCTCACCTACTCCAAACAACCTACAAGAAAATGAAATCTTGAAGACGTTGACTCCAGAAAATGAGCACCAAGAAATCACAGATGATTCAAATGAACCTGAAATGAGTCCAGAAGAGGAGCACCAAGGATTCAAAGAGGAATCAAATCAACCAGAAATGACTGATGTCACGAAGATCAATGCAGCATCAGATCATTCTCACAAACCTCAAATCAGAAAGGTCAATGAAACATCAGATACCACAAAGGACACTGATACCAATAACTTTAAGAATGACTCAAATTATCCCCAAGGAACAGTCATTGAGCACAACAAAAACAAGAACAACAACAATAACGAAAACAACAACGAAAACAACAACAACAGCCACAACAAAAACAAGAACGAAACAACAACTTGTACAACATGGTACAACTCTGCACATAAAGGACAATGTAACAGCACAGTCCAAAACAATGGCAAGAGTAGAACCATAACATGGACATTGGTCACACAAAACAAAAATGTAATGAAAACAAATTTCACGAATTCATATTTGCTCCAAAACAAACAAGCAAGCCAGTTTCCAAGGCAGAAGACATACATAATTGATACCACAAGCACAAGAAAAGACCAGGTCAGACAACAAACACTGCAACAGTAAGACGACAAGCAGCGCCACGCTCTATGTTGTAAAGTCTGATGAGGGTTTGCTGTTTAGATGCAATCGCCGAGATTAGCTAAAGGTTCAACTTCCTAAACCTATCTTTACAACGTTGAATCAACGTGATTAACTCACTCAACAATGCTTTAAACCATCACATCAGTGAACAGAAGGACATTTAAACTTCAGTGACTCCCATGTCCACTCACGAGATCAACTAGAGAAGACGCAAACCCAATCGTTTGAACTTGTGACCATTGGACTGATTAACTCATTGATTTTATGTAAAGCATTTGCAAACTGCTTCAATTATGCTTATTCAATTTTCTTTACAACATACAGAAAATGTGTAACACACAAAAAAGGGGGGATGTAGTGATCTCTATATGTGCATGTACTTAAGGGGTTAATGTGTAATCAGTGGCATCAGATTATCACGAGAGGGCAGTACCAACAGGGGTATAAAAGCAACCGCATTGTGCCTCACTCTCTTTTTGGGTGTACTGTGACGAGAGCAGGAGTTTAGATTAGCTCAGAGTAATAGAGTGATTAGTGTAGTTAAACATAGTTACTATATTTAGATCTTGTTAACCTAACTACTAGTATTAATATTAAAGTAAAGAACTCACATAATTATTGTTTTAGTTACTCAATAAATCTCTTGTTACTACTGGACAACTTCCCGTGCCAGCTTACCAGAACACGCACCGGAATGTGGCTTTCACAGTAACTTCGTACTTGTGACAATAAAAGGTTATTAGTATTATTACTATATCAAAACATACTACAGAAGAGTAATGAAACAAGAATGCTGAACATCAAAAATGTTTTTTCCTCAGCTGAAATTTATATTCAATCCTTGGAAAACCAGCTTTGTGGCATATCGGAAATCCTGGGAAATTTGGAGAACCGAAGCTGGAGAAAGAATATGCCAGAAGGATTAAGGCTGCTGTTAAATTCATTGAGAACTGGCTGCCGTGTTTTCTCAAGCTGGATGGGCGTTTGAAATTGGAAAGGACACATCGTATCCTGGGCTGGATTCTCCGAGCTTCTGCACCGAACTGGCCGAGTTCCCTACAGCGTGGTTCTAACCACATATTGGCCGTCGGGAACCTCGGGTGGCGGCTGCGGACTCAGTCCACGGCCACCCTGGTGGGGGGGTGGGGGGAAAGATCACCGGGGGAAGCCTCATGGATGGCCAGGGGAGCGATTGGGTGACATGGACCCACGGGCGCGAGCGATCTCAGGGGAACCTACATTTTTGATGACGGTCCATGGTGCGAGTCCGCCATGTCGCACTAAACGGATGCCGCAGGCCGTCGCCGTGAGCTTGCGCGGGCTCCCGACTAGAAGTGCGTATCTGCAGCCAGAGTTGTGAGGAGCACTCCAGGGCCCTGCCAGCCCCCTGCAGGTAGGAGAATTGTTCAGAACTTTCTTAAGGAAAGTGCAGAGTGAAACGCCAGCATATTACACTGGTGTGGGGACATAGCCCCATTTTTGGAGAATCCAGCCCCCAGTCTTTGAAGTTGAGGGACAATCAATGTCCTAGGCCCATAATTATTCACTTTCACAATTTTAACGATCATCAAAGGGTCCTGGAGATGTAGAGGTGTGGTAGAACCTGGCTCCATGAAAGGGCGAGGATCTCCAGGATATTTTGGCAACAATGCAGTTGAAGCATCGAGGTTTCAATAAAGGTCGAAGGGAACCCACGGCAACTTGAAGAATTATGTCACGTATTATCCTCTGACCCTGAAAACAATATCCAATGACTCCGTTAAGTCTTTCAATGATCCGACTAGTGCCTTGACCTTTGTTAAGTCCATAGAAGGTAAGGAGTTGGATTGATAATCTGCAACACGAAAAATTTAAAATCCAGCCTTTCTCCCTGTCATGTTGTTGTATGTCTGATTTCATTGTCATTTATCCCGCTTAATGGGAGGTGTTTCATTTGAGCGCTGTAATTAATGTTTTTTTCTTGTCCTTGAGTGTTCCAGGGACTTTTATTATTTGTGGGGTCTGTGTTGCATGCTGAATGTCCATCGTCTTTCCTCATTATATCCTTTCTTTAATCATGACAGAAGTGGGTGGAGAGTCCAGGTCTTCAAATTCTCCTCCTTGTTGAGAATGTTGTCTTCTGATGGTAATGACAGTATGGCCATAGGGTTTGCCCTGCGCATCCTCACATTTGCTGAAGAATGTCCCCTTATAACTTTGTGATTCTTTTGCATTTTGTTATGTTGGGGTTTCTATATCTTGATGGTAAGGACAGGTCTTTTATCTGAGAGAATAATTTGTTCGGAATATTCTCGTGCCTCTGGTTTTGCTAGAGACAGGGGAGGGATATTATGATGCACATCTGAATGTAGCGTGAATATCCTATCCAACATTTTTTCTGGTAATCTGCGAAATGGCAGTAACTAATTTTAAACTGCTCTCCGAATGTTTAGGGAATTCATCATCCTATCAAAAGGAATAAAGATCCTCGGCCAGATTCTCCGTTCCTGAGGCTAAATGTTGACGCCGGGGCAGGATTTGTGAACTTTCACGACAGGAAAACTGGCACCGCACCTGGACCAATTCACCGACCATTGAGGGGCTAGCGCCGGTGCCACGTGGAACATGGACAATTCCAAAGAAAAATGGTGTCTGATTCGCCAGGGTCGGAATCGACACTCGAGAGGCTGACAAGCTGCAGCCACATATACACACTTCACTCCCCACACACACTCATCCCAGCCACGATGGCACTAGTTGTGCTGGAGCCCACCTATCCCATTGATGGGTCGGCTGGGGCCAGAAGGTACCTAGGGAAGTGGCCTGGGGGGGACACCCATATGACCCATGGCACTAAGTTCACAGTGGGCAGTCAGTGGCATGCAGAGTTGCATGGCTGCCTGGCAGGCTGCGGCAATGGTTTTGTGTGCTTGTCCACCCCGACACCACAGGCCATTCCCCACTACTCCCCCCTGACCCTGGAAGAAGCCCCCAGTCAGCGGCACAGCTGTCAGCATACTATGGCAATGTTGGCACTTTCCGTACCCCCTCTCTCTTCCACAGCAGTCATGGCGCCTGTTTCACGATTTTTGAAAGCACAAGTGAAACTCGCCATCGGGAATTCCCCACGGTGGAGGTGGAGAATCACGGAGACCCCAGAGAACACCGGATCAGGCGTGCTAATTATATGCAAACAGCGTTTACTATATGTGCGGAGCGGAAAGTATTGACGCCGCTGTTGAGGCATGGGAGGATTGAGATTTAGCATGAACCAGGAATCCGCCACAATTTCAGCTTCAAAACCAATTCTCCGCCCAATTGCCTTTCCCGATTTTGGCCTCAGCCGAGGGAGAATTCCGTCCCCTTTCTTAAAAAGGAGAAAGTGGGCATAACCTTGGTACAAGAGACTCATTTGGATGCCATGGAGGACTTAAAATTCAGGCGAGAAAGGTTGGAGCAGGTCTTTTTTGCTTCTTTCTCATCGAGCAGCAAGAGTGTGGCAGTTTTGGTCAACAATAATGTCTCCTTCAAGATGAAGAATTGTCTTAAGGATAAGAGAGGCAGGTATGTGATTGTTCAGAGGTCAATACACAAAAAAACTGTTGCGATAATGAATGTACGTGGCCCTGCCAAATTACTCCCGGAGTTTATCACAAAGGCTTTTTTAGACTTTGCGGAGTTGGCCTCAGCTAACTCTTATATTTCTGGAGACTTTGATTGTCATCTGATCCCCTTGATGGATAAGCTCCCGGTTACTAGAAATCGCCTCACCCTGTAGGTTAGAGCGTTGGCCTCGCATGTGGGGAAATGGGAAACCTGAATGTGTGGAGGACTTTGCATCCTAGAAACAGGGATTTTTCTTCTCAGCCCCTCATCAATGTCACACGAGAATTGACTTTTTTTGTGCCTAGGACGATCCTGTCAGTCTCCTCTTGCTCTATGGGTAGATTTGGAAATTCTTTTTTGAGGACTTCCATAGAATTCCTACAGTGCATAAGGAGGCCATATGGGCCATTGTAGCAACATCAACCTGCTGAAAGTGCACCCTACCTAGGCCCCCCCCCCCCCCCCACTCCATCCCCACATTCCTGTAACCCCACCTAATCTGCACATCCTTGACACTATTGGGAAATTTTAGCCTGGCTAATCCACCTAACCTGCACATCTTCATATGTAGAGCAGAAGTACAGGAAGTCTCCTAGCAAGCAGGTTCTGAAGGAGGTTAATGTAGCTAGGGTGGCTCTTGATTCTTTATCATCACAGCAGGCCAAGAAAAGTCTGGGGTTCGCAAGAAAAAATTGTATGAGTTTGGGAATAAGCTGAGTAAGTACTTGGCCTTTTTGACTGAGAAGAAGGTGGACTCTAAGACTATCCCCTCTGTCCAGAACTTGGGAGGTTGGAGGCTACTGAAAACTGAATATATAACAGGGTATTTAAGGATTTTTATGCTGAATTATATAAATTGGGTAGGTTTTGTGATGCGGTAGCACACATGGAGCACTTCTTCTCCTCCCTCAAGCTCCCTAGGTTTCGGAGGATCAGCGTTTGACCCTCGGTGCTCCTATCACAAAAAATGAAGTGACTGCAGCCATTAAGGAACTTCAGCCCGGAAAAGTCCCAGGTCCAGATGGCTTTGGGTGTGGGATTTATAGGGAACTTAAGGATCTGTTAGTGGAGCCTTTAGTTGGTGAATACTGTCACTCCTTTGAGCCAGGATTGCTGCTACCAACGCATCGGGAGGCCAACATCTCTCTGACATTGAAGGTGCGCAAGGACCCAGAGGAATGTGCCTCCCACAGGTCAATCTCATTTCTGAATCAAAAACAGAAAATGCTGGACAATCTCAGCGGGTCGGAATTTCAGGCCAAGATTTTCTGTTTGGGAGACTATGTTCTCCCGCCAGAGAAGAATTGCTACTCCCATTGGGAGCACAAATCAGGAAGCAATTCAGTATTCCTCATCATGCCAATTTATAGATGGTGAGAATACAAGGGATACCCGAGGGAATCCCACTATCGGGTTGTCATTTTGAGTGGGCAGCCCGATAGAAAAGTCCCGCGGCAGGCCACAACCCCCCCCCCCCCCCCCCCCCCCCCCCGCCACATCGCAAAGCAGCCCCACACCGCTGAATATTCTGGATGTCCCCCCTTCCCCCAAGTACGGGGGGGGGGGTGACCCAACCCTGCCCTCCCCCCCCCTCTACAGGGACCCACTAAATAGGGTGACCTCCCCAAGGATCCCCTAAATATGTAGAACCCCACAGGGACCCCTTAAATAGGGAGAGCCCTCTCAGGGACCCCCTAACTAAAGGGGACCTCCCGGACCCCTAACTAAGTGACCTCCAGGGAACCCTAACTAAAGGGAACCCTCCAGAGATCCCCTAACTAAAGGGAACCCCCAGAGAGCCCCTAACCAAAGCGATCCCCCACAGGGACCCCTAACTAAAAGGAATCCCTCCCACAGACCCACCCCCCCCTCCTCAGAAATGAGGTCCCTGTCCAGAGAGCAGTCCAGACAGAGGCAGTGAATAAAATATTACAGTTGTAACATTTACCTGGAAGCACCACCTGTCCATTCCTGGCAAGAGACCAGCTGTAACCTGTGTTTAAATCCCTCAGATCCTTTAGCTACAAGCCATTCATTCATTTCTTGTACTGGGCTGTGATTGACGGCTTCCACAAAAGAACTGCAACCTTGATTTATTCATCTCCCTTCATGGGTGAGTGACTCTAAGCTGAAACCCCAATGTTTATAAACATCAACCACATCAAAGAGAGGTAAGTGCTTTGCAATCACACACTTGAAGGTGCCCGGCATCTGGCCGCCCCCCCCCCTACCAGCAGCACTACTAGGGAGAGTTCTGCAGGATTCAAAATGTCATCCATACCTTTCAATATCTGTAAGGAATTGGGAGAGGGTGTTAGACTGACAAACAGCGCTAGCTCCCACCCCGGAATCCTCCATTCCCCCATTGATCTCCCATCCCTCCCCCACACCCGGCCTAGGCGCCCCCCCCCCCCCTCCACTCACTGGACCCCAGACCCTGTACCCCTAACACCCACACATAACTTTACATGGACTGGGTGCTGCTCTTCTCCCCATTGAACTCACACCCTCCGGCCGTGGACATATCCCCGGTGCTGAGGTTCGTCCCCTGGGTGTTCCGTTGTTGGCTGCTGCATGTGTGGTGTTGCCTCCTGCAGTGTCCAGGCATCACGGTCTGATCGGGCTGCTAGGCAATGACTCCCACATGTTAAATGGCCCGATCACCCACGGGAATCCACATGGCATCTGTGAAGTGTTCACTTAACCATGATTGTCAATTCAGCAATAGCTTTTAGCCGCACGGGTAGAGGCCTCGGCAGTCAGTGGGGTTATGGGTGGTTGGTGGGGCAGAAAGACAGGGACAAGGGCTGTCCCGGAATTGATACACACGATCCAGGGTTTGGCATGGAGGAGCCTTGTGTGGTTGCCCTCCCAACGGAGCACCTCCCCTCCCAACGGAGCACCTCCCCTCCCATGGTGGACCACCCCTGCCAAGGGTGGCCCCCCAGTTGCCCCTTAACCTCCTCCGATCACCGAGGCAGCAGGCCCAGTGCCTCCATATCTTTGCCTGTGAGCAAATATGGCTACTCCCCTCCTCGACTCCCCACAGTAGCCTTTCTGTCAGGTTCACGTTTTTCAAAAGGAGTACCAATCAGCGCCAGTGTGATCACTTGCTGGGGAAGCCGCTGAATGACAGGAAGCCGTTGCATATGGGGTGGCTCTTGTTGATGGTATGGAAATAGGGCTGAAGTGGTATTATTGCCTTCTCACCACACTACGGCGGGAACCCAATTTCGCCTACGGGAGCGGGTCATTTGCATCGCAAATGGTTTGGCGCTCGGCACGGTTCTTGTTTTTGACCTCTTCCACTAGTAACTAGCCTCGTTGCGCTCTTACTCGAGCGCAACGAGGCCGCTGAATCACACCCTTAGAAATGCTTTGGTTAAATCGCACCCATTGTTTTGTTTGGGAAACCCTGGAGGGAACAGCAAGGGTGTCCTAATGCCTGCACAAATTGATGATATCGCCAAGTGTAGATAAAGGGTCACTCTATGATTCAATTATCTCTTCCCGCAGATGCTTTGAGAAAAATGTAGACCACTTTGTACAAATAATTCTATTCTCCAATGCTCAGAGAAATTATCTACTAGGCTAACATGCATTATTGTTCCTTATTTGCAAACGACATTCATTCAATAGAAGTTATGTGCCACTGGGGGGTGGATGCTCTCTTGGGGAGGGTGGAGGTCGTGCTGCCCAGTGTAGGTAGTTGACCTGTTTTTCGGCACTGGAGGCCAGTCCTCCTGGTCACACCCTCCGAGCTCACAGCTACCGCCACCTCGCACCACGCAGCACTGGCTGACCTATGGCTCATCCCTCCTGGCCTCCACTGCATCAGGAGCCTCCCTAGGTCAGTGTCCCCGAATCTTGGGGCTGGTCTCCTTGGCGCTATTATTGTGAGCTGGCTGAGCAAGTGCAGCTAAAGTGCTGTCCGACCTTGTTAGCAGAGGGCTGCCGAGCGCGGTGCCGGTGAATCGGCTGGCGAGCCTTCATTTGCAGCGAGAAGCCCGTGAGGCCTCTTAAGTGGACCAATTAACGTTGAATTGCTTTGCCGGCTTCGCTGGGCCAAGCGCCGGGAAGCTCGCGGCAATTCATGTCGTTACCACACTTAGAAACTTTCCCGACGCGCAGCACGGTGGCACAGTGGTTAGTATTGCTGCCTACGGCGCTGAGGACCCGAGTTCGAATCCCGGCCCTGGATCACTGTCCATGTGGAGTTTGCACATTCTCCACGTGTCTGCGTGGGTTTCACCCCCACAACCCAAAGATGTGCAGGATAGGTGGATTGGCCACGCTAAATTGCCCCTTAATTGGAAAAAATAATTGGGTACTCTAAATTTATTTTAAAAAAAGAAGAAATCTTTCCGGGAAATCACACCCGTAATCTCTCAATTTGTTTTAAAAGTGAGGAATTGCTGAGTAGAACTTAGCTGCTTCCATGTCAACCTGCATCTGAGTGCAGCTTAAATCATTCTTCCACTTGCTGTGACATTTGACATTTCACACTTACAATGAGGGTCTTCAGCTAAGAATTTCAATTTAGCACATTTTTTCTCTTCAGGCCCATGTCCACTGTGGATTAGAGCAAGCTTGTCAAAATTTATTTTCAAATATAATTTACACAGAGAGATCTGTTTTGTCACCCATGCCTGGGCCGAATTGAATTCTGACTCCTCATGGGTAATAAATACTGTGTAACACCGATGTTTAATTTGTTGTTTTACAGAGGCGTTAAAAACCATGTGAATTTTTCCAGAAAGCACTGCCAACATTGAGATGGCATCATGACCTGGAAAATGCTGCTAATATAATTGCTGCAGCAGGTGAACAAGCAGAGGCAACAATGAGTTTCGGACCTCATGGGCCGAGATTTTCCAGGCAAAGGGGGACAGGTTTAGAACTGTGACCCTTAAAAGGAAAGTCAGTCGGAATCCCAAAATCATCCCACCGACTTCCAGGTTTGTAGTTAAGTGAGCGCCCCCTCCTCCCTGTCCCCAATACAGCTCCAGCTGTTAAGTATTTAAAATATTCAAAGAGGTCATTAAGTTCCCAAACTTCAGTTCTGCCTTTAACAGCTAGAGGGAGCACCTGCTTCCCAACTTGTCAGTGGGAAGTTTGCCATCCAAGTCCAAAGCTGGAAGAGCTTTTTTCAACTAAACTTACTAAGCTTCTGGCCAATTACACTGAAAATGTTTTCTGATGCTGTCACAGCTCCGAATAAATTCTAAGCTACTAGCCAGCAGGGAAGCAAAGAGGATGATAACAGCAGCCCTGATGTAGTCTCTCAGAGCAGACAGACTTCCCAGGTCATTACATACAACAGAAAGTGGACAATGCCCTGACACCAACCAGGTCAGGCAAAGGAGCAGAATGGGCTTTACCAGGAATTCCTGAAGAACATCAGATCGCAGGGATTAAGGAAGTGACGAGCAAAGCGGTTTGCCAAGTTCCACAGCATGGGCACCATTCCAAACAACTGGTACCAATCCGATTAGCCAATTGGCCATTGCCAAACCAGAGAAGGATGACCCACACAGCTACTGCCCCCTCAGCTTGCACTCAATAACCTCACCTGCTAAACAGATTGAGTCTGATGCTGGAAGCAGTGATGCCCACGCCTAAAAGGCAGGTCCAGCCAACTTGTAACAGCTCCGAGCAGGTCCTGGCACTGACCTCACAGATTAAGGCAGGTTTCCGGAAAGGCCTGAAGTCAGGAATCAACTTTGTTGATTTATCTTGTGCCTATGGCACAGTACAGCACAAAGGCATACTGCTGAAACTTTCCAAAATCATCCGCTTTGTGAAAATCCTACAACTAGTCAACTCCAAGAGCAGCCACCAACAGTTCCATGAGAACTCCCACTGTGATCAGTCTTCACACTGGCTCTCTTCAACATATATATCAGTGATACCCCTCCCAGAAAGCTATAGCTCTTCACAGATACTGACGCCTTGGCCCTGTTCCAGACTGAAGAACGTCAGGACATTGCAAAAAACATTCACTGAAGATCTCTGTTCTCTGAAAGCCCACTTCAGAACATGGGAGACTTCAATCAAACACTGCCAAGACTGTCATTTCAACCTTCCATCTGAACAACTTGAAGGCCAGAGAAAAACTTTCTTTTCAGTTCTGTGACTGACCATTCACCCACACCATCTAAAGCCAAAATATCTCTGGCATTAATGTTGACCGTATATTGACTTGCAACAATACTTCCAGAACATCAGGGCCAAGGTCAAGATGAGAGTGCATCTCATACAGAAACCTGAGCATACCACCTGGGGCAGCAAAGCGGGCAGTCCATGCATAGCTTCACCTGGCCTAATCTATCCAACAGCGGAATGCTGCTTAACCTGCTCTAAATGAATTAGAGTACCCAATTCATTTTTTCCAATTAAGAGGCAATTTAGAATGGCCAATCCACCTAGTCTGCACATCTTTAGGTTGTGGGGGCGAAACCTATGCAAACACGGGAGAATGTGCAAATTCCACATGGACAGTGACCCAGAGCCGGGATCGAACCTGGGACCTCAGCGCCGTGAGGCAGCAGGGCTAACCCACTGCACAACCCTGTTGCCCTCTGCTATCAGGAAGTCATGAGGATTACTTCTGGCCAACGCAGCTCAAATGGCTTACTGCGCACGTTGAACCTTCTGGTGTCTGCAGGGAAAACATCCTCCTTGAAGAATAGCACTGGTTAATAGCTAACAAAGCATTCCCACTGGACATAGGATCACCATCATTGAGACTAGCTTTCAATTCCAGTTTTTTAAAAATATATTTTTATCACAGTTTTATCATTTTTACAGATAATGTAATACATTTTCCAAACCAACTGGTACAGTACAGACACAACAAATATTTCTGCAAATGTAAGAACAGAGAAAAAAAGATAAATTCAGAACAACAGTCCATAAGAATTAGTGCCTCCATTTGTAGACTGGATCAATCAGAAAACGGGGGAGAGGATAAGGCCATATAAACAAGATAGGACAACATATCAAGATGCACATCTTTATGTAGAATGAGATCACGACTTGCAATATGGCTCATGGGAAACTTTGCCAGAGCAGGTCAGACAAAAAGGAGGAGCCCATAAATTTGAGATAAGGGTCCCGCATTTTTTGGAATATGTCAGATTTAGGACGGAGCATAGTTATCAGGAATTCCACAGGAATACATTCCAAGACTATTTTATGCCCATTTTAAGTCAAAGGATATTTGTCAATGATCCAGTAACAGAAGATAATTTATTGAGCTGCAAGAGTTAAGATGTTATACAGCCTCTTTTCATTAACGTCAATAATTCTCCTATCTGGGAGATCTAGAATTAGAAACAAGGGATAAAATTCGAAGGCCCTATCAAATATTCCCATAGCTCCTTAACTACACCAGACCAATAGGATTGAATCTTGATATTCCCATATGCAGTGTATACAATCACCCTCAACCACCAGGCACTTTTGGCACATCAAGGATATTGCAGGATCAAACCTGTGTCTCAAACTCAATGTGATGTGCAAGTGAACTGAGTCTCCTTCAGTCTGATGCATACTGAAGTGTTATTAGCATAATCTCATATACTACCCCATGTCTCATCAATATTAGTTGCCAAGTCTCTTTCCCAAGATTGCAAGCTACCCAATGTACTAACACAGGATCTAGAACACATGGTATCCTAAAATTGCTAATTAGCCGTTTAGGCTCCGCAAAAATCAGGATCTTTTCCACAGGGAAATAGAAGAGTCAAGATGTAAAGTTCTCTTGTTAAGGATAAAGTTTGTAAGCTACAAATACTTCAAAAAGGAGTGTCTCGGAATGTCAAATTATTGGCAAAGTTGCTCAAAGGATGAAAGGGAAGCACCACTGAACATATCTCCCAGCCTACAAATGCCTCTATCTCTCCAGGTATCAAATCCATGGTCCATAAGACCTGATAGAACATCCAGGCTGCCCTGGATGGAAGACAGAGTGGAAGTCAGTTTAGAAATCCCCCCACGCTCTAAGAGTATGAATAACTATAGGATTTTCACACCTAGCAGAACACAACCTAATGTCCCCGTAGAATAACGGGACCTGTAAGGGGTAAACCGACGGGTCTGTCTGAATATCGAGCCGAATGGAGGTAGGATACTTTCTAACCCAGTCCTTTATATATTTAAGGTGTAAGGCTAATTGGTATAATCTAATATTCAGCACTCCCAACTGCCCTCCCCCTCCCCATGCCCCTTAGAACCTAGGAGCTGCAACTTGGTAAACTTTAAACAAGGCTTCTTTTTATTCCATATAAATGAGCTAATCAGTCCATTGATCTCCTTTAAGACTCTAGCAGACAATAAGATTGGCAACATCTGCAAGGGATACAGAAATCTAGGTAAACATTCATCTTAATCAATGCAATCCTACCCAACCACAATACTGGCAGGGAAGACCAAGGAGTCAGGTCCCATCTAATAGATGCAAACAACTGAGGAAAATTGTCCTCAAATATTTGCTTGAAAAACAAATCAATAAAACCCGATGGGGACCATCTCAAAGCGAAATTAGCAAAGGGAGGTAGTCTACCCCTCAATTGTCCCAACGGCATATCCTCGGACTTTGTAAAATTAACCAGAGAAAATGTTAAATCTATCCACCACATTTATAATAGCAGGAACTGAAATGTCCAGCTTCTATGCAAATACCAGCATGTCATCAGCATAAAGCGTGATCTTGAGCTTCTTCCCCCCCACAGGGCAGCCCAAATTCTTAAAATCTTGCCTAATAGACTCCACCAGAGGCTCTAAAACCAATGTGAACAGTAAGGGGGATAAGGGACAGCCCTTCCTACACATTACTAGCCAGTGTAGGGGCTGGTTTAGCTCACCAGGCTAAATCGCTGGCTTTTAAAGCAGACCAAGCAGGCCAGCAGCACGGTTCGATTCCCGTACCAGCCTCCCCGGACAGGCGCCGGAATGTGGCGACTAGGGACTTTTCACAGTAACTTCATTGAAGCCTACTCGTGACAATAAGCGATTTTCATTTCATTTTCAGTGATTGATAGGTTTGTTGCTCCAGGCACAGCTTCATAGAAGGTTTGCTTATTTATCTTTCCCTTCATGCTTGAATGCACCACAATTACTCTGCTCTGATGCTAACCGCAATGTTTATAAACATTCTTGCTATGATTGGCAGATCCTCACCAGTCAAAAGGAGCTAAATGCTTTCACTTCCTCTTGACTGCACTGTATTGCTGTGCGAAATTGAATGGAAGATTTGCATTTCAAAAGCTGTCAAGTGATTTGAAGCCCATTGAAGTGTACCTGGCTCTTGAGGAAGCCCCTAACACTTGTAACAGCTGCTGCCTTTGTCTGAGGCACCAGATGTTGGGACGCATACGTGTAAATGCAATGATTTTTCAGTCTACTGCCTGGGCTGCTCTTCAGCTTTCAGGCAGGGGTGACTGATGGAGGTCTCTGATGGGAATCTATGATGTGGATCTCTGCTGGTTGTCTGTGTTGGGGATCTATGATGGTGGTCTCTGATGGGGGTCTCTGATGAGGGTCTCTGTTGAGGCGTCTCTGTTGAGGGGTCTGATGGGGAGTCTCTGAAGAGGGTCTTCGATGGAAGTTCTGATGGGGGGTCTCTGATGTCGGTGTCTTTTGGGTACCATTTCTCCCAGTGTCTGCGTGGGTTTCCTCCGGGTGCTCCTGTTTCCTCCCACAGTACAAAGATGTGCGGGTTAGGTGGATTGGCCATGCTAAAGTGCCCTTAGTGTCCAAAAAGGTTAGGTGGGGGTTACTGGGTTACGGGGATAGGGTAGAGACATGGGCATGAGTAGAGTGCTCTTTGTAAGGGAAAATGCAGACCCGATGGGCCGAATGGCCTCCTTATGCACTGTAAATTCTATGATTTGAGGGTCTCTGTTGGAGGTATGATGGGGTCCTCTGATGGAGAATCTCTGATGAAGGTTCTGATGGGGTGTTTCTGATGGGGGTCTCTGATGGGGGGGTCTGTTGGGGGACTCTGGGAGTTCAATAGGACGTCCGATGGGGGTGTCTCTGATGGGGGTCTGTGATGACTGGAAGACTTTAGGAATATTGGATTCTTGGGAAATTTAAGGGTTAAAAACCTTGGGTTAGAGTGTGTTTGATTGCAGTGGTCATGTTTTTTTTAAATAATTCAGTTCTGCAGGGCCTGGTTGCTTTTGAAAATAAAAATGGAATGCCTTTTTCAGTCTGGACTAATGGATTGTGGTTTAACTGAGAAAGTCCCTGGGGAGTTTATATAGCTTAACAACCTGCAGAGATCATTTGTTTTTCAGTTTAGGGAGATGAGGATTTTGCTGGATGGAGCCAAGGAAGACAGAAAGACATTTTGTAAAGCTTTAAAGGCAGTTTTTGGAGAAATCTTTGAAGAGAGGAGTTGAATTCTGATCTGCCTGATGCTGAGTCCACAATTCTCCCAGAAAAGATTGAGAGCGGTATGTTTCTTTTCTTGTTGTTCAATGGGAAATTGATTAGTAGTGTTTAAGGTGTCCTTTTCAGGTGTGAAGTTTAAAGGGTTAATATTGTATTCATAATAAAGTTTTGTTTTTACATATCAAATCCCTATTTCTTCATGCAATCCTTCCTGGAGTGAATCATTCTTTCCACACAGTTTTACAAATAAACTCAAATATTGGGTTTTGGTCCAGTATCCGAGCCACTGGTGGGGTCTGGTCTGGGATTGTCAGTCCAAGTCCTCACCTTCCATGGACTTCATAAAGGCCAAAGCACGAGTTAGATCGTCAAAAAACTTAATGGAGTCATTGGATATCACTCAGGGTTTCAGGGTAAAGCAAGGTATGATTCACTCCAGCTGCCTTGAGCTGTTTTCTAACTTCATCAAAGCCTCTATGCTTCAGCTGTGTCACCACCGAGAAGTCCTGGAAAAAAGAGATCCTCATCCCCTCATGGAGCCAGGTCCTACCGTGTCTCACAGTCTTCAGAACCGTGTGCCAATCTTTGAAGTTATGAAACTGAATGATTATGGGCCTGGGACGTTGATTGTCCCTAGGCTTCAAAGTCAGGATACAAGTGCTCCCTTTCTAGTTTGAAACGCCCAACCTTCACATTCAGCTTGAGAAAACATGGCAGGCAGCTCTGAAAAAACTGAGCTCTCCACGTCCTCTGACAGACCGATGACCAGGACATTCTTCCTCTGGCGTAAGTTCTCCAAATCTTCCAAGATTTCTGACATACCACACTGCTGATCTTCCAAGGATTGAATGCGAGCTTCAGCTGACGAAGCAACACTTACGATGCTCAAGGATTCTTTCCTCCGTTTTCTCGAGCCTTTTATTATTATTCCACAGCTTGGCCTCATGAGCACTTAGATTCTGTGTCAACAAGCTGGGTCTTGTCTATCACTCTGATGATGTTCATACTCATCGTTTGCAGAACTTTAGCAAGCACCGTGACAAAAGCCCGCTCAAAATCTGGTCGCCATATTGAAAAGGCGGCTCCACCCCCATTGCATCCTATTGCTCCCTTTTATTGCCAGATTTTTTAGAATCCTTCAGCAATTTTCCTCCAACACTCATCCAAAAATCTTCTCGGAACATGCTACGGAGTATTAATTCCCAGGTTAGGTAAGCATGTGCTGCGCAAACAGGATGAAAAAAGGATTACAAAAAAAGTAGCTCAAGAACCTGCAGAAAAGCTGCTATTCCCATGCCCACATCCCGTGATCCCTTCAATTTTAGATTGAAATCAATGAATTTAAATTCCACCAGCTGTCGCAGGAGGATTTGAACACATGACCTCAGAGCTTTAACTTGGGCCTCTGGTAACTCTGGCCACACCTTTAACAATTTTAGGAGTCTTCAGAGAGCACCTTGAGGTATCCTCGCAGTCTCCTAACTCTGTTGGCAATGCTCATCTCTCCTGGTCCAGCTGCTGGCTGCATACAGCTTCAGACACTTCTATTGGTCCTCCCAGCAACCATCCTGTGGCAGTCTGTGTAGATGTATTACGGTACCTAGTAATGCTGGAACACCATTGGTAGATAATGGATGTTTTCTATTGGTCGAGCCTGTATGGTAGCTCCGCCCTGCAAGGCGGGGTATAAGAGCCCGTGCCGCCCCAGCAGCTTCCTTTCTGTACCTGAGCTACTGGGGGAAACATCTAGCTTATTAAAGCCTTCAGTTGTACTACAACCTCGCTTTAGTAATCATTGATTGTGCATCACATCCCTAATTGGTCAGAGTTCCCAGAGGCGCCCTGTTAATTGGCTGCCTCCAGGAACATCGTGCAGGCTGGCACAACACGAATGGATTGTGACCTGCACACAGTTCGAACATCTGGGTCCCAAATACCTGGTGCAAAACTCTATCCGACATGCTTGAGCAACATTGTTACTGGAGGCTGAGGCTCTCATGGCAGATCACTGCTGAGAATAGCACCTTCCTGGAAGAAAACCTCCTTCCTAGTGGGATAGGTAGGAATGCATTTTCTGTGGTTGAAAAGGTGCCTGTCACTGGTGGGGGAGGGGGGGGGGCACTCACCAACCATCCCACCCAGTTCCTGCATCTTGCTGGGGTCCTCCATCCTGCCGGTGAGTGTTCATAACATCATATGTGGAGAGAGGGGAAGGACCGCATTCTGAAGGGTTATTGTAAAGTATGAGTGTGAGGAGCAATCGGAAGAGGGCGACTGAGATTCGGCTGTCAGACAGGGACGAGAGGTGCCTGGAGAGAGAAGAATCAATGGAGCTGCAAGGTGTGTCTTCCTGAGGAATGTTGTGCAAGAGAGTGGTGGGAAAGTCAAACTATGGTGCTTGGCATGTAAAAATGCTCTACCATTCATATTTCCTTTTCCCTGAGGTTCTGCATGCTCTTGGTGCTCTGTTTCCAGGTTAGAGACCGCAGTTCTGCTGCTCACACCTCTTCTGCTTGGCTGATGATGTTGTCCTCCTCCCCTCCCCACAGGTCCTCAAATCCCACAGCAGCGCTTCCAAGAGTGAAGGACCAAGGGAGCAACTTACCTCGGTCTCCTTTCCATTCCTGTGTTTGCTGCCACCTCAAACTATCTTTAATCGCATGATTTGTAGCTCAATAGAAACTTGCAGAACCAGATTCAGGGCTTATGTGTCTGAGTTGCACTATTCTTGACTGGCCTTCCAGCAGGATGGTTTGATATTGTAGAACTCCACAAAATGTTAGTAACATTGGACCACAACCATAAGGCCCATCTCTTGAGGCTGATTTGATCACAAACCACAAAGTAACGGGATTCGAATTGAATTAGCATGAACTGCCTTGATCTAAATCCTTGCTGATTTTCCCCCTGAGGGAAATAGAAGCACACTTATTGGGTTGGTCAAAATCATATCTGGAATGTGCGCAGTCTTTTGTAAATGCTGAAAAGCCTTAGTGTGAATCGATAGGCTACTTATTGTGTGTTGGTTATGATGCAGAAGTGGTGGTTAACTCCTGAATGACCTTTAAATGATGGGAAGAAAGGAGGCAGGAAACATGACATTAATTTTATTCAGTTAGAATTCTACATGACAACACACACATTAAATGTATAAAAATATCCTGTCCTGGTATTCTGAGTACTGTACTTCTGGAATTTTCACCTAGACCTCCCCTCCCATCAAGAAACCAGGGGCAGGATTTTGCCCTTTACAACCGCAGCCTGACGTCCAGAATCAAATGGGGGTCACAACCCCAAACAGTCACCTGACAGTAATGTTTCCTGAATTAGCAGCCAGAGGGTGGGCTCACTGCCCAGTGAAGGCTGGCAGGTAGAACCATGAAGCAGGAGGATCTCTAAAGCTGAAAAAGCAGCAGGCTGGCTTTTCAGGGGAGAGAGAGTGAGAGACAGGGCACCTCAACATGGAAACATCCTCTCTCCAGCTTTATTCATTTTTAAAATAAAAATGAGACACAATAACTAGACCACCATCCGCCCCTCCACAGGGAGACGTGCAGTTGCAGCCAAAGTCAGGTGGGGTAGGGGGGGTCTCAATGCCTGCCTAGAGCACTGGACCCAGGGCTGCCACCTTCCAGATAGCTGGCCTCGACACCAATGCATTGGGGGGGGGGGGGAACCAGGGGCTGATTAAAATCTTCTGCTCGGCCCTTGACAATAAGCCTCAATAGGCCTTTAAGAAACCTGGATTGGCTACCGACCACTTGTGGGTGGGTAGCCCTGCTGCCCTTCTCACTCCCATCCTGCCTTTCTGAAAAGGGGCCAGGTTGGGGAGGGGGGGGCATGCCAACTGGCAGAATGGATTTTTCCACCTGCTCACCTCTCGGCCCACCCCTTCGAGGGTGAAAACGCTGCCCCAGATTTTTCATTATGCTGGCTAGCTCATAATACTACTGAAGATGATTTTCATGAGTAGCTGCAGGTGATCAGGAATCTCCCCTGCCAGAAAAATACATTTGCTTTTTCTGCTGTGCGCTACTGAGGGAGACATTCCCTGTTGGCACAAGAAACTCAAGACATTAGTTCCTTATATAGCGTTAATACTGCATTATATAAATTTTATGTAGCTTTGCAATTGGATTTTATATTGAAAGTTAACGTGCCAGAACTGGCTCAATTTTAAATTATGTTGAACATTATTGCATTATTTTCAAAAATGCGCACCAATTAGTTCAATCAAGGAATGAAAGTTATTCTGCATACTACAGTCAATCAGTTGCCAACTTAAAGCAGAAATCACACAGGAATCTTGTGCAATATGCACTAATTGTTGTGCTACAAGCTGAGAAATTTCAATTCTAAAGAGTCTTAGGTTTGATCCTTGGACTGTCAATGTTAGCTAATTTCATGATGGGCATTGTCAGGAACTCTTTAAATAGCCCTTGCATGTTTGAGCCACAAAAAAATGTCATAACCATGAGCCCCAGTCCAGGCCTCTATCTCGTGACCCCTGCTGGATATTGTTTTACGAAAGGGAAAATGCTGGAAAATCTCAGCAAGTCTGGCAACATCTGTAGGGAGAGAAAAGAGCTAACGTTTTGAGTCCGATTTTGAGTCATTGGACTCGAAACGTTAGCTCTTTTCTCTCCCTATAGATGTTGCCAGACTTGCTGAGATTTTCCAGCATTTTCCCTTTCGTTTCAGATTCCAGCATCCGCAGTAATTTGCTTTTATGGATATTGCTTTACAAATGGGCCCTGCGAACAGGATCGGGCCTGGCTATGATACCATGTGGTTAAATAGCTTGCTGCCACCCACTGTTTAGACTCAGGATTGAAGAATGGGGAGTTGGTGACAATAATGATAATGCCACTCGACCAGTCATCCAGAGACCCAGGCTAATGCTCTGGGGACACCGGTTCAAATCCCGCCATGACAGCTGGAGAAACTTAAATTCAATAAACAAATCTGGAATTGGAAGCTAGTCTCAGTAATAATAACCATGAAATCATTGCCGATTGTCATAAGAACCTATCTGGTTCACTAATGTCCCAATGGGAAGCAAGTCTGGTTTGGTCTGGCCGACATGTGACTCCACCACCACAGCAATGTGGCTAATTCTTAATTAGCCCAACAAGCCACTCAGTTCAAGGGCAATGAGTGATAGGCAACGAATACTGACCGTTCTAGCGAAAGCCACATTTTATGAAAGATACAGAAAATTAAGAGAGCCATAGGGTACAGCTGTTTGGGGAGGTGGTGGGGTGGGTGGGGGTGGGGGGGGGGGGGGGGGGGGGGGTGGGGGGGGAGGTGGAAGTCTGGATCAATAAACATAGACTGCAATTGAAATCATAACAACAAAATTATAATAAGTAATAAATAAACATAAAATAAATTGGGCAAAAAAGAAGGGACAAATTTAAAGATTATAATCAGGGTCTGTTTTCACAGAGCACCACTTGGCGGCTCGACGTGGTGCTGTTAGAGGGTCGGTTTAACATAAATAACTCCTGGGCCAGGATTTTATAGCCCCTCCTACCCAGTGGGATATTACGGTCCTGCTGAAGTAAAGGACAATTTAAAAGGCCTGCTGCGTCCACTAGGGGAGTCGCGCAATGGCGAGGTTATAAAATCCTGGGATTAGAGAACTGATGAGACCATCAATTCACGCGACACGTGGTTAGAAGTGAACCGTGGTTTTAATCGTCTTACAACAGAGCCTGCCTGTGACGAGATGAACTCTAGATGAACTGGCAGGCAGGCTCCGACTGCCAAGCTTTATACAACCAGTGGGGGTGGAGGAGTCATGGGCGGAGCCAAGGGTGGAACCCAGTACAAACTTCCGTACATTCCAAGTACACCTCTCCCTAGGGGCAGAGCCGCGCAACTGCTCGTGTGCCGAGCTTACAGAGGCATGGTACAGCATGTGTGATAACAGTGTGAATTATGCTATTATGATACACCACAAGAACATAATCCAGGCTGGCAGTCCAGTCGAACAGAGGGAGTGCTGCACTGTCCCCATCTGCCTCTCAGGTAGACAAAAAGATCTATTTTGAAGAAGCACATTTAAGTTCCATCAATATTTATCACTCAACCGAAACAAATTACCTGGTAATTCTGGTCCGTATCTAATTTCTGCTCCAGTTGTGCACATTCAGAGGTGCACAATGAAAATGCATTAAAAAAGATGGGGTTTAAAAGTCTATGATAGGATGCCAATGAAACCAGGGATCTAATTTCTACATACAGGGAGCAGTTCCCTTGTTTGTATGCCAATTGTGAGAAGCAAAGATTGTAAAAGGATGGGTCAGTGAAGGGTTATGGTGCATTGCAACAACTTTATACTGTTCCCAAAAGGAGGCCACACCAAATTGGATCCTCTTTAAGGGCACCCATTTTTGTCTATGTCAGTGAGGGAGATACAAATGGTTTCACTATAGAATCATAGAATTCCTACAGTGCAGAAGGAGGCCATTTGGGCCATCGAGTCTGCATTGAACTTCCGAAAGAGCACAACCTCTCCTGTTTTTGATGGGTGGGAACAATGGTGAGGGCGGAGAACCCCGCTGTCGTCTCAAAATGGTTAGTTTTTAACAACGGTGGAATTTCCCCAATCGATTCCCCCATCCATGATCCCATGTGCATACATTTAGAACATAGAACATAGAACACTACAGCGCAGTACGGGCCCTTCGGCCCTCGATGTTGCGCCGACCTGTGAAACCATCTGAAGCCTATCTGACCTACACTATTCCATTTTCATCCATATGTCTATCCAGTGACCACTTAAATGCCCTTAAAGTTGGCGAGTCTACTACTGTTGCAGGCAGGGCGTTCCACACCCCTACTACTCTCTGAGTAAAGAAACTGCCTCTGACATCTGTCCTATATCTATCACCCCTCAATTTAAAGCTATGTCCCCTCGTGTTGGTCATCTCCATCCGAGGAAAAAGACTCTCACTGTCCACCCTATCTAACCCTCTGACTATCTTATATGTCTCTATTAAGTCACCTCTCAGCCTTCTCCTCTCTAACGAAAACAACCTCAAGTCCCTGAGCCTTTCCTCGTAAGACCTTCCCTCCATACCAGGCAACATCCTAGTAAATCTCCTCTGAACCCTTTCCAAAGCTTCCACATCCTTCCTATAATGTGGTGACCAGAACTGCACGCAGTACTCCAGGTGCGGCCGCACCAGAGTTATGTACAGCTGCAGCATGACCTTGTGATTCCGAAACTCAATCCCCCTGCTTATAAAGGCTAGCACACCATATGCCTTCTTAACAGCCCTATTAACCTGGGTGGCAACTTTCAGGGATTTATGTACCTGGATGCCGAGATCTCTCTGTTCATCTACACTACCAAGAATCTTGCCATTAGCCCAGTACTCTGCATTCCTGTTACTCCTTCCAAAGTGAACCACCTCACACTTTTCCGCATTAAACTCCATCTGCCACCTCTCAGCCCAGCTCTGCAGCTTATCTATGTCCCTCTGTATCCTATAACATCCTTCAGCACTATCCACAACTCCACCGACCTTCGTGTCATCTGCAAATTTACTAACCCATCCTTCTACACCCTCTTCCAGGTCATTTATAAAAATGACAAACAGCAGTGGCCCCAAAACAGATCCTTGCGGTAAACCACTAGTAACTGAACTCCAGGATGAACATTTGCCATCAACCACCACCCTCTGTCTTCTTTCAGCTAGCCAATTACTGATCCAAACCGCTAAATCACCTTCAATTCCATACTTCCTTATTTTCTGCAATACCCTACCGTGGGGAACCTTATCAAACGCCTTACTGAAATCCATATACACCACATCAACAGCTTTACCCTGATCCACCTGTTTGGTCACCTTCTCAAAAAACTCAATAAGGTTTGTGAGGCATGACCTACCCTTCACAAAACCGTGTTGACTATCGCTAATCAACTTGTTCTTTTCAAGATGATTATAAACCCTATCTCTTATAACCTTTTCCAACATTTTACCCACAACCGAAGTAAGGCTCACAGGTCTATAATTACCAGGGTTGTCTCTACTCCCCTTCTTGAACAAGGGGACAACATTTGCTATCCTCCAGTCTTCCGGCACTATTCCTGTCGACAAAGACGACATAAAGATCAAGGACAAAGGCTCTGCCTATATTTAAAATGATTATCATTTAAAATGATAATCAGGCCTTTATGCCTGATAGTCCCCACACATTAAACCAGGGGTGGGCAAACTACGGCCCACGGGCCGCATGCGGCCCACCAAGATCAAGTCATAAAAAAAAAGAAAAATTAAAAAAAAAAAAAAAATTTTTTAAATTTTTTTTAATAAGGTTAATGTGGGGGGCTGTTGGGTTACTGGTATAGGTGGATACGTTGACTTGAGTAGGGTGATCATTGCTCGGCACAACATCGAGGGCCGAAGGGCCTGTTCTGTGCTGTATTGTTCTATGTTCTATATGAGGCGCCCAGAATCATAACCGGGTGAAGCGCCATTTTTGAAAAGTAGAGATAAAGAGGGCTAAAGGCAGGATGCCGCCGGGGGAAGCGCTGAGGTATATGCCGCACGCTAATTGGTTACAACCGGGACTATTAATACTATGCGGCCCTTTAAAATTGTGAATTTCTGAATGTGGCCCTTGCACGGAAAAGTTTGCCCACCCCTGCATTAAACTGTCCATTCGTGCCAACATGAATCACAACAGATCCCACACGATGTGTACCTAGTGAGCAGAACCTGCCAGCGGTGCACAGGTGAATACCCTAGGACGCAGAGGATCAGGCCCGGGGAGTACCCTGGCACTTCACCTTGGCACTACCGCAGCACTGTCCCCGGCAATGCCCGGACACTCCCCAGGATGTGCCATGAGGCAGTGCCGGGGGAGATGCACAGGCAGTGCTCTGGGGAGGGGGGAGGGTGTAGCGTTGGGGATCCAGAGGTGGGGGGGGGGGGGGGGGGGGGTTTGGGGTGATTGTTTTTATTTTTATTATTTACTTTGGTCCTTGCTGGCAGGGTGGGCATAATCAGAGCGCACGCTACCAATATTACATCATGTGTCTTGCCTCTTACATTCTTTTGTTCCATCAGTTTAAAATACAGTAGGAAAACCCCACCAATGCCACTGGCAAGCGAGCCCCCTTCTTTTTCCGCCCGAGATGACACTTTGCCAAAAAATGGCAAAATACCGCCCAATGTGTAAATGCAAGTCTTTCTTTCTTTCTTTCCCTTTTCTCGGCACCATGAGAACCCTCTAAGATCAATCATTAGGCTTCAGAAGAAATGTGATTTTACAAACTCCCCAAAACGGAACTGCTTGCATGAAGTACCTCCAAATCTCATGCTCTATTTTTACCAGGGTGTTAATCAGCAGCTTTATTCATAGAATCATAGAATCCCTACAGTGCAGAAGGCAACCATTCGGCCCATCAAGTCTGCACCGACCCTCTGAAAGAGCACCCAACCTAGGCCCATGCCCCCCCCCCCCCCCCCCACCTAACCCTTTGGACACTAAGGGGCAAATTAGCATGGCCAATCCACCTAACCTGCATATCTTTGGATTGTGGAAGGAAACTGGAGCACCCGGAGGAAACCCACGCAGGCACGGGGAGAAAGTGCAAACTCCACACAGACAGTCACCCGAAGCCGGAATTGAAAAATGAAAATGAAATGAAAATCGCTTATTGTCACGAGTAGGCTTCAAATGAAGTTACTGTGAAAAGCCCCTAGTCGCCAAATTCCGGCTCCTGTTCGGGGAGGCTGTTACAGGAATCGGACCGTGCTGCTGGCTTGCCTTGGTCTGCTTTCAAAGCCAGCGATTTAGCCCTTGAGCTAAACAGCCCCAGTGTAACCCGGGTGCCTGGTGCTGTGATGCAGCAGTGCTAACCACTGTGCCACCGTGCCATTAATTACAGCAGCTAATTACATCAGATCTCTGATTCAAGCCTTATTCACTCAATCTTGTGACAAGGGAAGCTTGAACTCAATTTGCATGAAGTAGATGGATCCCTGTGAACCCAACTTCCAGGCATTTGGGTCTGGGGTGAAGGCTGCTGTGCATCAGGATCTGATAGCAGCCATTAGTTAGGATTACCTGCTAATCAGTAGGCAAACAGATCTAAGAATACTCAATCTGATGGTAACATTTGGAATAGGCCTGCTCGAGGCGAGGCTACAATTTCATAACAACCAATTCTCTTAATGGGTTTGGTGGGGAGTATTCTGTGGCCTCAGCAGCCCACAGGCTGTTAAACACACACACACAGAATTGGAGGCACTGAGCTGTACATGAAGGTAAGCTTAAAAGGTCAAGTAATAAGATTGAATGAGTGCTTTTCTTTATATTTCTGTCCCACTTTTCTAGGATGTTTCTTTTCGTCATTAGATCAGGATAGAATCCAGCTCTGTGTGAGGCCAAGTTAGTTTCTTGTCACTGACACTCAGACTCACACAGGAAGATGAGAGACAGCATGCACTCTATCATATTCAACTCAGTCATATTATCCTCAAAGATAAAGGGCGCGATTCTCAAGCCTCGTTGCACTCTCACTCGAGCGAAACAAGGCCCGTGAATAGCGGATGAGGCAGAAAACGAGAACTGCGCCAGACTCCAAATAGTTGGTGATGCAACCGGCCCGCTCTCATAGGTGAAATCGGGATCTCGCCATAATGTGCCGAGAAATCAATTATTACAGCTTAAGCCCTATTTCCATACAATTAACGGGAGTGACCCCACATCCAACGGCCTCCCGTCATTCAGCGGCCTCCCCAGGAAGTGCTCACGCTGGGGCCAATTAGCATTCCTTTTGAAAAACGTCAACCTGGCGGAAGGGCTTTCTGTGGGGAGCCGAGGAGGTGAGTGGCCATCTTTGCTCACAGGCAAACAGCCCGTGGACGCTGGGCTTGCCACCCCAATTCTCGGCGGGGGGTGGGGGACCCTCGGCTAGGAGTGAGGAACCCTCCGCAGGGCTGGGTCCCATGGGAGAGTGGAGGTGGGGGAGGGGGAGGTGTTGGGGTTGCAACCGGGAGGGAACCACACGCAGCACCACGATGCCAACCCCTGGATTGTGTGTACCTGTTCCCGGGGCAACCCTTGTCCATGCCCGTCTGCCCCACCGACCACCCATAACCCCCACCTACAGCTGAGACCTCTAGCCATGCAGCTGAAGGCTATTGCTAATGGGAAATTGGCAATCGTGGTTAAGTGGACACAACTCAAGTGGATTCCCATGGGTACATAGAACAGTACAGCACAGAACAGGCCCTTCGGCCCTCGATGTTGTGCCGAGCAATGATCACCCTACTTAAACCCACGTAACCTGTATACCCGTAACCCAACAATCCCCCCATTAACCTTACACTACGGGCAATTTAGCATGGCCAATCCACCTAACCCGCACATCTTTGGACTGTGGGAGGAAACCGGAGCACCCGGAGGAAACCCACGCACACACAGGGAGGACGTGCAGACTCCACATAGACAGTGACCCAGCCGGGAATCGAACCTGGGACCCTGGCGCTGTGAAGCATTGATGCTAACCACCATGCTACAGTGAGGCCCTACGGGTAGGCGGGTCATGTAACATGTGGGAGCCATTGCCTTGCATCCTAATCACAGCTTGTGCCTGAACTGCAGGAGACAACACCACACACACGACAGCCAACATCTGAACACCCAGGGGATGAGACCCAGCTCCGGGGACATGTTCATGGCCGGGGGGGTGAGTGAGTGGCACGCGGAGGGGGGGGGGATGCCTGGAGAGATGGTCCAAGGGTTCAGTGGTTGGCCTTGTGAAAGAAAGTGATAGAGGCATCACACTGGTTGTGCACAAGGATGCTTATTGTGTATAACAATTCCCCAGTCTCCTGATGGTGACTCCCCCAGCGCCCCCCCTCACGCCTACCTACCCCCCCACCTGTTCCCCCTCCCCCGATGCCCTCAGTGATCCTCGACGTGCTTTGCCTCCCTAACTCTACCACTACTGTGCCCCCAGACTGCACATCTGAGGCAGAGACAGCCAGCTGCTTACCTCTTCCTGTGGCCTTTGATGCCCCTGGCGGGCATCCTCTGGGGGCTCTGAGGCCGGAGTGCGCCAGCTCACTTGTCGCGGCACATGCAAGACCTCATCACAGGGGTAGAACTCAGGGGGAGCTGGTGCCCACCGTCGCCACTCCATGGTATGGGAGAGCTATTCCTGACGATACACAGCGCGCATCATTAGCCACACGGGTGCTTCACAGTGGTGGGGGGGGGGTGACATAAGTGTTGATGGAGGGGTTGAAGGGAGACGGGGAATGGAAGGAGGCTTAGGATGTTGCATGGAGAGTTGGGGATGGATGCTCGTCTGGGGGGGGCAGAAAGGTCTGCGGGCAGGGGGGTGGCGTTGGTGTCTACTCACTCGTGGTACCCGGTGTAGGTCATTGACCTTTTTCCGGCACTGGAGTCCAATCCTACTGGACACACTCCCGCCGCTCACAGCTGCCGCCATCTCTTCCCAGGCGACACTGGCTGCCGTATGGCTGAACTTCTGGGACTATCGGGGGAACAGGACATCCCTCCTGACCTCTACTGTGTCTAGGAGCTTCCCCAGATCGGCTCACTTAAGGACTTTATCTCACCACCACTGGTATTCAACCAGCGGCAGGCAGTGAAGCCACCACAGGAAGTCCAGAAAGCAAGCTTTGTTAGGGTTGCTTGCAGACTCCCAGGGTAGAGGGGTGGGTGAGGGTCTTTTGTTCAGTGCTTCATTGAGGGATCCTATATTGGTCAAGAGGGTCCTGCTGAGAGCTATAGCCCTGTCCTTGCAGCCAAACCACCTCACCGTGACCCCTTCCCTGTGACTATCACCCTGCGACCCTCATCCTGCCCTCACTCCCATGTGACCTGGCTTTTCACTAATCCTGGGCCTCTGGTGGGTGCAATGCCAGCAGCTACCACTGCTCTCATCGGCACTGTCTGCAATGTACAGTTCCTGGCCACTGATTGGCCATCAGCCCTCCAGGGTGTGATTTACACCCCCATGGTCCTTGATCTCATGGAGGGCTGCTGCTGTCCTCAAAAGGACCTGATAGATGCTTCATTTGATGGATCTTCTCAAAAGGAGGTGACACAGGGTTCTTCTGGCCTCTCCAACCAGTGTAAGAGATCCCAAGGCCTGTGTTAAATACAGCCCCCAGTGTCTGTGTTCCTATATTTATCGAGGGCCATGTGTACTCAACCTTTAGCCACTGTTTCATCAGTGATTAAAAGGCTAATTAAAGTTGGCAGGAGGATAACCAGCTGAATACATGGGTGGCATCTTTGGAAAGATAGTCTGAAAATGTAGAAAATAACAATGTGAAAAATGGGTCTGAAATACGAAGGTCTCTATAATGGTGTCAATGTAAGTCAGGTGCTACCACACACCGGATGTGGAAATATGAGTAAAACCTGGGAGGAGTGCCCCAAACATAGTCCATGCATCATAGGAGGTGACACTGTGGGGTAGAGTTATCCCAATCTAGGTACCCTCGATTCTCGTCTCTATTCATTCAGAAATTTGCTCAGTAGATTATTTCCAGCATAAAGGACACTATATGGATAAAAATAGGGCACACCGATCACCAGGTTATGGACATCATAGTGATAGCATGGTTGTGTTGTAATTCACCGACTGACCACTAGGAGTCTCACCAGTATATAAATGAATGTAAAGTCAGGTGATCCCTCACACTGGCTGGAGGAAGTAAAGGAGAGAGCTTCCATGTGTATGAGTTTGCTGTTGTTCATCTGTTGTCTTGTATATAGTTTATTCCCAGTTAATGTTCATAAATTTTTTATAACTTTAACTACAAGTGTTCTTAAAAACATTACAGATGGGACTTCCGGTTGCGGCTATGACCAGCTAAGTCGCACATTTGGCAGCTCCTGCGACAAAGGTGTTTAAGGGCCGATTGGAGGGCCCCGACGGTACTGTAAAGACGAATCCCGGTGGGGGAAGGCTCCCTGAGGAGAGTGAGACCAACTTTATGGTCGGTACTCGGAGAGGGGCGACAAAAAAAGCGGCAGCAGCTCCCCAAAAAAAGCGGGGGAAGAGGACCAAAATGGCGGCCGGTGGTGCACTAGAAGATTGGAGAAAATGGGCGGAGGAGCAGCAGGCCGCTCTCCTCCGGTGTTTTACGGAGCTGAAAGTGGAACTCTTAGAGTCCATGAACGCGACGACCACAAGGCTGATGGGGGCCCAGGCGACCCAAGAGGCGTCGATAAGAGAGCTGCAGCAGGAGATGGCGGTGAGGGAGGAGGAAGCCACGGTCCTCGTGGGAAAGGTGGAGGTGCACGAGGCACTCCACCTGAAATGGCAGAGCCGCTTTGAGGAGCTGGACACGCGAATGAGGCGGAAGAACTTGAGGATCCTGGGCCTAGCAGAAGGCCTGGAGGGGCCTGATCTCCCGAAATATGTAGCGGAGATGTTGAGCTCCCTGATGGGAGAGGGGGCCGGTCCATCGCCCCTGGAGCTGGAAGAAGCATATCGGGTCATGGCTAGGCGGCCTAGGGCAAACGAGCCCCCGAGGGCGGTGCTGGTGCGGTTCCAGCGTCTCTGCGATCGGGAGAAAGTGCTGAGGTGGGCCAAGAGGGAGAAAAGCAGCAAATGGGAGAATTCGACGGTGCCGATATATCAGGACTGGAGTGCGGAGGTGGCAAAGCGGCGGGCCCGGTTTAACCGAACGAAGGCGGTGCTGCACGCAAAAAGGATCAAGTTTGGAATGCTGCAGCCAGCGCGCTTGTGGGTCACCTACAAGGACCAGCACCATTACTTTGAGACCCCAGAGGAGGCATGGACTTTTGTTCGGGAGGAAAAGCTGGACCTGAACTAGAACTTGGGAACGCCGGCGGTCGAGGCCGCCCGAGTACCCTTGACTGATCAAGTGGCCCATGTCTTTCTTAGGCCAGGTCGGAACTTGGTTAAAGTTGATGGATCGTTTGGTTTCTTTGAAACTTGTGTTATGGGGGGTTTCTTTGTTCCTTTTTGTGTGTCTCTTCCCGTTGCCAACTTCCCTTAATTATTGTTGTTGTAGGGGGGGCTTTTTTACTGTTTTTTGATCTGTTCTTTAAGGGTTATGGTTACTGTTGGTTAAGTACGTTATTATTGGGTAGTCATTTAGTTATTTAGTTATGCAGGCATAGTTATGTATTTATGTATTTATTTGCGATTTGTTATTTATATTGTTATATTGTTAAGTTGGGGAGGCGGGACGGGGGGGGAGCAAGTGGGTTATGCGTGTTTTCTTTTTCTCTTTTTTCTTCCTCTCGTTTAAGGGGGCTTTGTTATCGGTGTGGATGGGGACGGGGGTGGAATTGAAGATGGCGGGGTAGGGTGTGGCCGGGCGAAAGCGCGGGCTCTCCCCTGTTTCCCGCGCGCGGGACGGAGGAAGGGGGAGGAGAGAAGAGTGGGGTGTGGCCAGCAATGGCGGCTTTTCCCGCGCTGAAGCGGAGTCAGAGAGGGATGGCAAGGGGGGGGGGAGGCCCCTCCCCCCCCACATCGGGAGGAGTCGGAGTGTGGCAGGGGCAGCCGGGTCAGCGAAAACCAGCTGACTCTCGGGAGTACGATGGTGGATACACTGCGGCTAGGAGGGGTCCTAGCCAGGGGGGGGGGGGGGGGGAAGGGGGGTTAGGGG
Source organism: Scyliorhinus canicula (assembly GCF_902713615.1). Lineage (NCBI taxonomy): Eukaryota > Metazoa > Chordata > Chondrichthyes > Carcharhiniformes > Scyliorhinidae > Scyliorhinus > Scyliorhinus canicula. Next base: position 105,946,556 of record NC_052155.1, on the reverse strand, counting down.
GGGATACCGGGTTGCTGCTGGAAAGGCTGAGGACGGGAAGGGAAGAACGGGAGGAGAGAGGGGGGGGGGGGGCCATCGCCATGGGGAACGGGTCAGAAGGGGAGGGTCGACCCGGGGCGAACAGGGGACAGAACATGGCTAATAGACAGGGGAAAGGGACGGGTCGCTCCGCGACCCGGTTGATTACTTGGAATGTGAGGGGGCTGAACGGACCGGTCAAGAGATCAAGGGTTTTTTCACACCTAAAGGGACTGCAGGCGGATGTGGCAATGTTGCAGGAGACTCACTTGAGAGTAGTAGACCAGGTGCGCCTGAGAAGGGGGTGGGTGGGACAGGTGTTCCACTCAGGCTTGGACGCAAAGAACCGGGGGGTGGCGATTTTGGTGGGAAAGAGGGTGTCGTTCGTGGCGGCGCAGGTGGTAGCAGATAAGGAGGGTAGGTACGTGATGGTGAAGGGTAGGCTGCAGGGAGAGAATGTGGTGTTGGTAAATGTATATGCCCCGAATTGGGATGACGCGGGTTTTATGAGGCGCCTGTTGGGCCTCATTCCGGGTCTGGAGGCAGGAGGCCTGATCATGGGGGGGGACTTCAACACAGTGCTCGACCCTGGGCTGGACAGATCGAGTTCCAGGACGAATAGGAGGCCGGCAGCGGCGGAGGTGCTAAGGGGGTTCATGGAGCAGATGGGGGGGGTAGACCCTTGGAGATTTGGCAGGCCAAGGGCGAGGGAGTATTCTTTTTTCTCCCACGTCCACAGGGTGTACTCCAGAATAGACTTTTTTGTACTGAGCAGGGGGCTGATTTCGAGAGTGCAGGACACGGAGTACTCGGCCATTGCGATTTCGGACCATGCACCACACTGGGTAGAGGTAGAACTGGGGGAAGCACGGGACCAGCGCCCGCTGTGGCGCCTGGATGTGGGGCTGCTGGCGGACGATGAGGTGTGCGGAAGGGTCCGGAAGGGCATTGAGAGATATCTGGGCACGAACGACACGGGCGAGGTGAAGGTGGGGGTAGTATGGGAGGCCCTGAAAGCAGTGATCAGAGGAGAGCTGATCTCCATAAGGGCACACAGAGAAAGGAAGGAGAGGCAGGAGAGGGAGAGACTGGTGGGGGAACTTATAGAAGTGGACAGGAGATATGCGGAGACACCAGAGGAGGGGCTGTTGAGGGAGCGGCGCAGTTTACAGGCCCAGTTTGACCTACTGACCACTAGGAAGGCGGAGACGCAATGGAGAAGGGCACAGGGTGCGGTCTATGAGTACGGGGAAAAGGCGAGCAGGATGCTAGCACACCAGCTGCGCAAGCGAGATGCAGCCAGAGAGATTGGGGGAGTGAGAGAGAAGGGAGGGAACGTAGTGCAGAAGGGGCAAGAGGTGAACGGGGTCTTCAGGGATTTCTACAGGGAATTGTACCGGTCTGAGCCGCCCAGGAGGAGGGGGGGAATGGAGAACTTCCTCGATAGATTGAGGTTCCCAAAGGTCCAGGAGGAACGGGTGGAGGGGCTGGGGGCGCCGATAGAGCTGCAGGAACTAGTTAAAGGGATAGGCCAGATGCAGGCGGGGAAGGCGCCGGGGCCGGATGGGTTCCCGGTGGAATTTTATAAGAAGTATGTGGACTTGGTGGGTCCAGTGCTGGTGCGAGCCTTCAATGAGGCGCGAGAGGGGGGGGCTCTGCCCCCGACAATGTCACAGGCCCTGATCTCCTTGATCCTGAAGCGGGACAAAGACCCTGTACAGTGCGGGTCCTATAGGCCTATCTCCCTCTTGAATGTAGATGCCAAACTGTTGGCAAAGGTCCTGGCAACCAGAATAGAGGATTGTGTGCCAGGGGTAATCCATGAGGACCAGACGGGTTTCGTAAAGGGACGACAACTTAATACAAATGTCCGGAGGCTGTTGAATGTAATTATGATGCCAGCAGTGGAGGGGGAGGCTGAGATAGTGGTAGCACTGGATGCGGAGAAGGCATTCGATAGGGTGGAGTGGGAATACCTGTGGGAGACGCTGGAACGGTTTGGGTTTGGGGAGGGATTTATCAAGTGGGTGAAGCTGCTGTATTCGGCCCCGATGGCGAGTGTGGTTACAAACGGGAGGAGGTCGGAGTATTTTGGGCTCCATCGAGGTACCAGGCAGGGATGCCCCCTATCCCCCTTACTATTTGCATTAGCGATCGAACCGTTGCCGATGGCACTGAGGGGTTCAGGGGGTTGGAGAGGACTGACAAGGGGAGGGGAGGAGCATCGGGTATCACTCTATGCGGATGATTTGTTGTTGTATGTGGCGGATCCGGAAGGGGGAATGCCGGAGGTAATGGAAATACTAGCGGAGTTTGGGGACTTTTCGGGATATAAATTAAATGTGGGTAAAAGTGAGGTCTTTGTGATACACCCGGGAGATCAGGGGGAGGGAATTGGGCGGCTCCCCTTTAGGAGAGCAGTAAAGAGCTTCAGGTACTTGGGGGTGCAGGTGGCAAGGAACTGGGGGACCCTCCACAAGCTGAACTTTTCAAGGCTGGTGGAGCAGATGGAGGAGGAGTTCAAGAGGTGGGACATGGTACCGCTGTCGCTAGCAGGGAGGGTGCAGTCAGTCAAAATGACGGTCCTCCCGAGGTTCTTGTTTCTGTTCCAGTGCTTGCCCATCTTCCTCCCCAGGGCCTTCTTCAAGAAGGTAACTAGCAGCATTATGGGCTATGTGTGGGCGCATGGCACCCCTAGAGTGAGAAGGATTTTCTTGGAACGGAGTAGGGACAGTGGAGGATTAGCGCTACCCAATCTTTCCGGATACTACTGGGCGGCGAACGCATCGATGGTGCGCAAGTGGGTGATGGAGGGGGAGGGGGCAGCTTGGAAACGTATGGAGAGGGCGTCCTGCGGCAATACAAGCCTGGGGGCGCTAGTAACGGCACCATGGCCGCTCCCCCCCACAAGGTATACCACGAGTCCGGTAGTGGCGGCCACCCTTAAAATCTGGGGGCAGTGGAGGCGACACAGGGGGGAAGTGGGGGGTCTGATGGCGGCGCCACTGAGAGGGAACCACAGATTTGTCCCGGGGAACACTGGCGGGGGATTCCAGAGCTGGCACAGGGCGGGCATCAGGCAACTGAGGGACATGTTCATAGAGGGGAGGTTTGCGAGCCTGGGAGAGCTGGAGGAGAAATTTGAGCTCCCCCCGGGGAACACGTTTAGATACCTGCAGGTGAAGGCATTTGCCAGACGACAGGTGGAAGGATTCCCCTTGCTTCCCGATGGAGGGGCGAGTGATAGGGTGCTGTCAGGGGCCTGGGTCGGAGAAGGGAAGGTTCCCGGACATCTACAAAATAATGCAGGAGGTGGAGGAGGTACCGATAGAGGAGCTGAAAGACAAGTGGGAAGCGGAGCTGGGAGAGCAGATAGAAGATGGGACATGGGCGGATGCCCTAGAGAGGGTCAATTCGTCGTCGTCGTGCGCAAGGTTGGGCCTCATCCAATTTAAGGTGCTGCACAGAGCCCATATGACGGGGACTAGGATGAGTCGGTTCTTCGGGGGGGAGGACAGGTGTGTTAGGTGTTCGGGAAGCCCTGCGAACCATGTACATATGTTCTGGATGTGTCCGGCACTGGAAGAGTTCTGGGAGGGGGTGGCGGGGACGGTATCGAGAGTGGTGGGAACCAGGGTCAAACCAGGGTGGGGGCTAGCGATTTTTGGGGTTGGGGTGGAGCCAGGAGTACAGGAGGCAAGGGTGGCCGGAATATTGGCCTTTGCGTCCTTGGTAGCTCGGAGAAGGATCTTGATTCAGTGGAGGGACACAAGGCCACCAAGCGTTAACACCTGGTTAAACGACATGGCAAGCTTCATCCAATTGGAAAGAATCAAATTCGCCCTGAGAGGGTCGGTGCAGGGGTTCTTCCGGCGGTGGCAGCCCTTCCTTGACTTTCTGGATCAGAGATAGGAACCGGAGGCCGAAACAGCAGCAACCCGGGGAGAAAAGGGGGGGGGGGGGGGGAGGGAGGGGGGTGGGGATAGCAACGAAGGGAGCACGTCAGCGGGGGGTCGCGGGCAAGGACTGCCCGAGGCCATCGGCAGAAAGGGAAAAACGTTTGGTTGCTAGACTGATAGCGCGGAGGGGGGGGGGGGGGGGGAGGGAGGGTGGGGGGGTGCGCGCGGGGGAGGGCGTGGGGAGGTTTTTCCAGGGGGGACTTGTGGTGTTATAATTTAAAATGTAATAGGGGTAAATGTTTGTATCGAAAAATTTCAATAAAAATTATTTTAAAAAAAACATTACAGATATGGGTGGGAAGAACTCAGAAATCCATTTATAAAATGCTTAATTAGACCTCTTTTAAAGCTGGCCAATCAACTGAAGAGGCTGCACTTTGAAAGGGGGCACACCAGTGGTCTCTATATTTCCTACCTTCCCATCCTAGTGGGTTCCAAAAATGTGCCATGCTGGCAAATGTGCATGACCCTGCCGTGACCCCACAATAGCAGAGGTTAGCAGTTCAGCACTTCAGCACTTACATGGGTGGAGGAGCCACAAGGATCTTCAGACCTGATCTCTCTAAAGGGCACTGACCTAGGACAAAAAATGTCTTCAGCAAATTCCTTCTTGTTTAGAGAAGGAGAAAAACCATTCATCATTATTGGTACAATTATTGGTACAAGGGGCTGGTTTAGCTCACCAGGCTAAATCGCTGGCTTTTAAAGCAGACCAAGCAGGCCAGCAGCACAGTTCAATTCCCGTACCAGCCTCCCTGGACAGGCGCCGGATGGGGTGGGTGAAAAGGGGCTTTTCACAGTAACTTCATTGAAGCCTACTCGTGACAAGAAGCAATTTTCATTTTTCATTTTTTTCAATTATGTCATCTGAAAAAGATGCAAAATTGAAATTCAAAATAATTTTCAACAAGTGGAGATGCCAACAAATGACAAAAACATTTTTTCTCGCAGGCGGCAGAGGTGGTCAGCGCCATGAGCAAAACTGTCTAGATTGGCCAACAGTGCTGGAAAAAACTGCACAACCTCCCCAGGGCGGCCAGTGTGAGTAGGCAGCACTGTACCCCTGGCAGTAACCCGTGTCCCACACACCCTTTAGCGTCCCCCCCCCCCCCACCCTGAGAGTGGGCAAACCCCACCCTGCGCCACATGTCAGCACCCATACCGGCCGCCTTGGCCAGGTACCCTGGCCACTGAGGCCACCAGATACCCACCCCCTGGGCTGCATGCATCAGACTGTCTAACACTGTGGTTTTCTGTTTGCCCCCCACCGTGAGGAGAAGGCCGCTCATAAACGGCGGGAGTGAAAAGACTGGAGGGGGACTAACAGATCTGCTACCCCTCACCGTGGTAGAGCAGAGGGCCTTGGACATGGTCGGCGACCCGGACAAAAGGGAGATTGCTGGGGTGGAAGTCGGGCGCGGGCGAGGAAGTGAGACCCTGCTGAGTTGTGGTTCCCCGTGACATGTGCGTCAAGGACTAGCTCCAACACCATCCCCACACCACCCTTACCCCCCCTAACAACACCCTCACCTTCAACCCCACATGACCCTCACCCTTGCCCTCACCCCCATACCACCCTCGCCCCCACCACCCCCTGGCCCGCGGTCTAATCATTTACCTTGTGTCTTGCAGGACCTGCTGGTGATGGGGGAGGTCCATCCAGTGTACCCTATCCCCAGCCAGTGCCACAGCAAGAACCACGTCCCCAGAGCACCCCCCCTTCCACCCCGCCCCCCGAGTCCGAGGATGACACTGACTTCCCGTAAACACCCTCCACCATTCCAGAGACACTCACCTCAGTTGGACACTTTAGTGAAGAGGTCCCTGGGACACTATCTGGTGTGGACCACACAGCTGATCTGGTACATCAGCTGGACATAGGAACTGCCAATGGGGTGGAGGATCGGAAGGGGGGCTGACCCCAGGGAAGCTGCCGTCCAGACGTGTTTGGGGCCTCTGGAACGGACAGTTCCATCGATTGTAGAGATGCAGGTACAGAGCCAGGGACTACATGAGGGCTTGTTGGTGAGCATCAGCATCCTCAGGTGCAGTTGGAGGAGTCCAACTGTGTGGAGGGGAAGGAGGTAATGCCAACCATGTGTGCCACCCAGGCCAAGACCGCATGAGTGGGATCCACGGTGGAGGCATTGGGGGTGAGGGTTCTGGCTATGGATCAGCATGTCCAAGGCCCGGGACATTCGTGCAGGTACTGGCCGAGGCCCAGGACAGGGTTTCCGCCTCACAGGCAGCTATGTGCCAGAGCCATTTGGAAATTGCAGCGGCGCTCCTGAGTGTAGCCCAGTCACAGCAGACCATGGCTGGGAACAATGGCGGCATTGCCGGGGTGCTGGCCGGCGTGGTGCAGACACAGAAGGAAATGGCCCAGTCCCAGAGGGAGATGGCGCAGTCATTGGCTGATGTGACACAAACTCAGAAGGTGGCGGCACAGTCAATGGGTGACGTGGCGCAGTCCCAGATGGAGATGGTCTACTACCCGTGCTCCATGGCCGCAAGCATGCAGATCCTGTTCGAGACCAGAATGGGCCTCCAGGACTGGCAGCGCCAGGTGGTGGAGGAGCCTCAGAGGATAGCTATGCTCACACCTCCTTCCCATAAGAGTAGCCCAGGGATCATCGGGCACCCGAGGGAGGAGGAGGTGTTGGGACCCGTGCCGGTGACTCCCGCAGAGGTGGTGTCGGAACACCACAGCAATTCGGACTCCCCCCCCCCCCCGCTTTCCATGGCGTATTTGTTGGGCAGCGGGCAAAACAGGGCAGCACACCACCCCACCTGGGACACCCTAGCAGCAGCCGGGCCAATGCAGGCCCGGTCGTCTCAGAAGACGGCCACCAATGGGTTGCAGGGCGGGAATCACAGCAGGCCACCTCCACTCCTGATGTATCGTCTGGGGATCCACCAAGAGGTAGCGGTAGGGCCCGTGAGGCCAGAAAGTTAGATACTAGTTAAGTTGGCACGGATGCAGAGCACAGTTTAGTTATAGGGGCTAGGGCACGAATCCGTATATATGTCGTCACATTAAACACCTGTTGCCACCATTACAATCTGCCTCAGTACTCTGTCCATTGGGTGTGAGGGGTGTGCTGGTCTGGGCTGGCCACAGAGGGGGTGACGGGGTGGAGAATGGGCAGATGTTGTGGGTGGTCTGTGCTCCACATCCCCTGAATCCCTCCCTGACCGTCTCCACCACCATCACCCCAGGGATCCGATGGGACCATGTGATGGAATGGCCAGCTCGCATGCAGGGATATCCCAGGTGGACAGTGGAAAGTGTTACCGTGGGCAGGAGTCAGACGTTAGCATATGATGCAGAGCACCAGAGCTCATCGCACAGCGAGTTGTCATCATCCTCCATCCCATTGACCAGACCCAGTGTTACTGCCGACCCAGGGCCCCCACCACGTAGTGCGGCAGGTATGTGTCACATGCGGCAGGTATGTGCCCCTGGCCAGTTCCCCCCTCCAGTCAGTGAACCTTTGGCGATCAGAGCGTCCCGTGCGCATTGGCCCTGACGCACACGTCGTGCGGCCTCCTGTGACTGCCTGGGCCCCATGTCCTTCCCACCCTCCCCTTCCCCCACCTCCTCCTTGTCCGACGAGGCCTGGCGTTCATCCTCCTCCAGCACATCGTCCCTCTGCTGTGCGATGCTGTGGAGGATGCAGCAGGCCACCACGATGCGAGTGACCCTCTCAGCATCATACTGGAGGACCCCTCCAGAGTGTTCCAGGCACCTGAACTGCATCTTCAGGATGCCGAAGCATCACTTGATCACATCCCTGGTCGCTCCATGGCGTTGTTGTAGTGGGTCTCCATGTCGGTCTGTGGCCACCGGATAGGTGCCATCAGCCACGACCTCAATGGATAACCCCTGTCGCCCAGGAGCCAACCCTCCAGCCGATGGGGTGGGGGGCTATGTCTCAAACATTTCAGGACTTGTCGAGTGTGCCAGAATAAAGGCCTCTTGCACACTGCCTGCGTAACGGTCGCAGACGTACATAATGCGCACCTGATGGTCACACACCAGCTGCCCATTCAGCGAGTGGAACCCCTTTCGGATGGTGTAGAGCGACCTGTCATCTACAGGTGCTCGTAGGGAGACAGGCATCTCGTTAATCACCCCCTGGACCCGTGGTCTGTCGGTGATGGTAGCGAACTCTGCTGCTCGGCACTGGAGTTCGGTCCACATTGAAGTGGATGTATTATGCCAACTGGGCATATGTTGCCTCCGTGATGGTGTGGATGCACCTGTGCACTGAGATCTGTGAGATTCCGGCGCCTGGAAGAAACCTAACGGGTAAAGGTTCAGGGTAACCATCACCTTGACGTGTCCTCCCCCATATCTGGCAGATATGTCGCACTGTCTCCCTGCTCAGCCGGAGTCTTCAGCGACATGCCTAGTCCGGCAGGTTAAGATTTGTAGGCTGTTAACCATTGTCCCTGGACCTCGTACAGAGCGAATACTCACACTGCTCTGTCCTGCCCTGCAGCTGTTCTCTCCAGCAGATTCAGATATGAGATTCTGGCCAATAGGTACACTGCCTATTTGTGTCTCTGGCCGTCTCTTTCTTGCAAGAAAACAATTGATCTTCACAGTATTCTTGCCTTGCTTGCTAGCAGCCAGAAAGTGGAAGAAGCTCTCCTCCTGATTTGTTCATTCAGGGGGCTTGACATCAAGTGAACATGCAAAGCGTGTGACCTGCTCACTGCACAGCCTCTTTTCTTTCTCATTTTAAAGGCGGCAGTGGCTGCCATTCTCAATCTAAATGCCAGTATTAACCTTTGGGCGCTTCACCCGCGATCAGGATCACTGCAGGGGCAGGAGACGTGCCCAAAGGCCACGGTGGCACCATGGAGCCACAAATTGCTTTATGACCCTCCTGACGCCCACCCGTGACCCACCAACAACCCTCACTTTGAAAAACCCTGTCCTGGATAATCATATGTACAGGAGGTGGCATCAGCTGCAGAGCTTGAGCCTGGGTTTTGGAGCTTGAGCAGCAGTTGGGTTCACTGTGGTGCATCTATGAGGTTGAGGGCTTCATGAGTAGCAGGTTTATACTTCAACACCATGATGTTTTTGAGTATGCAGAGAGAGAGAGGTGCTGCAGATAGTCAAAAAGGGGAAAGATTCAGAGGGAATGAGTGACCACCAGAGAGTTGAAAAGAAACAAGAAGGTAATGCAGGAGTCCGCTGAGAGCATCTCACTGTCCAACCAGTATCCAGTTCTGAAAACTAATGAAAGCAATGGTTCATCTGGGGAATGCAACAGAGCTAAGTCCATAACAACACAGGTGGCTCAGCTGCACAGGGAGACACAATGCAGACTGGAAGGGAAGTAATAATCAGGGATTTATTTTTAAATTTAGAGTACCCAATTCATTTTTTCCAATTAAGGGGCAATTTAGCGTGGCCAATCCACCTACCCTGCACATCTTTGGGTTGTGGGGGAGAAACCCACGCAAACACGGGGAGAATGTGCAAACTCCACACGGACAGTGACCCAGAGCCGGGATCGAACCTGGGACCTCGGCACCGTGAGGCAAAAGGGCTAACCCACTGCACCACAGTGCTGCCACGTAATCAGGGATTTAATAGTTACGGAATCAGAGGGGTGTTTCTGTGACTGCAGACATGAATCCAGAATGGTACATTGCCTCTCAGTGCCAGGGTCAAGGACATCACTGAACAGTTACAGAGCACCCCCTAGAGAGGGGAGTAAACAGTCAATAGTCATTGTCCACATCTGGTTTTTAAAAAATTAATTTACTGGATGTGGGCGTCGCTGGCATTTACTGCCCATCCCTAGTTGCCCTTCAGAAGGTGGTGGTGAGTTGCCTTCTTGAACCGCTGCCGGCTTAGGTGTATGTACACCCACTATGCTGTTAGGGTGGGAGTTCCAGGATGTTGTCCCAGTGACAGTGAAGGAACGGCGGTATATTTCCAAGTCAGGGTGGTCAGTGACTTGGAGGGAACCTCCAGGTGGTGGGATTCCCAGGTATCTGCTGCTTGTCCTTCTAGATGGTTTGGAAGGTGCTTTCTAAGGAACCTTGGCGAGTTACTGCAGTGCATCTTGTAGATGGTACCAACACAATCGGCAGAAAGTGGGATGTGGTCTTACAGTCAGAATTTAAGGAATTAGGTAAGAAATCAGCAAACAAGGCCTCAAAAGTAGTGATCTGTGGATTTCTCCCAGTACTATGTCAAGTAAGTATGTAAACAGGATGATGGAGCAGATTAAGAAGATGTACTTGGAAGATGGTGCAGAAAGAGGGGTGGCACGGTGACACAGTGGTTAGCACTGCTGCCTCACGACTCCGAGGATCCAAGTTCGATATCTGCCCCGGATCACTGACTGTGTGGAATTTGCACATACTCGCCATGTCTGTGTGGGTCTCACCCACAGAACCCAAAGATGTGCAGGATAGTTGGATTGGCCACGCTAAATTCCCCCTTAATTGGAAAAAAAAAATTGGGTACTCTAAATTTATTTGGAAAAAGAGAAAGATGGCACAGAAAGGAGGGCTTTAGATTCATAGACATGGGGGTCAGCACTTGGATGGGTGTGACCTCTATAATGAAAATCAAAATGAAAATCGCTTATTGTCACAAGTAGGCTTCAAATGAAGTTACTGTGAAAAGCCCCTAGTCGCAACATTCCGGCGCCTGTTCGGGGAGGCTGGTACGGGAATTGAACCGTGCTGCTGGCCTGCCTTGGTCTGCTTTCAAAGCCGACGATTTAGCCCTGTGCTAAACAGCCCCAATAAGCTGGCAGGTTGCATCCAAACACAGCCAGGAATAATTCCCTTGCAGGCTGATTTGGGATGGGTTTAAACTAAATTGGCAGTGATGTGGGAACTAGGAAGTAATACTAGAGAGGAATACCAAGATGAAAAGAGTGGTAAGTTGCAAGTGCAGACATTCCTGTGGCATACGATATTGTGGTGATAATGGAGACTTGGCTCAGGAGAGGGCAGGACTGGACATTAAATATCCCTGGTTAGGAAAGGAAGGAATGGAGAAGGGGTGACAGTATTGATTAAGGAGAACATTACAGGAGCACAGAGAGAGGATGTCCCAGAGGGGTCAAGGGCAGCATCTATTTGGCTAGAGCTCAGGAACAAAAAAGATGTAATTATATTTCTCGGTTGGATTTGACCCAGGTAAATTAGAGTCAAAGTTTGGCATGCAAAACTGTAAGTGAACAATGGCCTGCTTTTAAAGAAGAAATAGGCAGAATTATCCAGCCCTGTGGCGGGGGGTGCGATCAGGGAGAGTTCCTGTTACAGGGGGTGGTGGGAATTCATTCCGTATCAGGCAATGCTGGACTAATTAATTATGCATTTGGGGTTTTCCCGACATTGTGCTCGGCAGAATGGGCTGGATGGTTTGCACCCTGCCATCATGTCCAGGCATGATATTTAAAAGGCTCCCAGACATCAACTTACCCACTGTAGAAGTTGAAAGATCCATCTCCTGGAAGGTCCTGAAGTTAGAAGATCCATGTGGTTGATGCTCCACCCACCCACTGCTGCATGTGGGATTCCAGGGCCCAGCCACTGGAGACCTCCACCTTCCCTTCAGATCTCTGTGAGCTGCTCCAGGCCTTCTTTTAGGTGGGTCTAACAGTTGGTCCAAACTGAGAAACATCAGTGTTCTGGAATGATGTGAAGATCCGCTGGTGGCACGGATGGTTGGATGGGGGGAAGATTCCAGTTGGGCCTTTATCTGCATCTCATTAACGAGTGACAGCACAGTTTCATGCTGACCTCCCCAGGAATGGCAACCCACTATTACAGGTGGCAGCGCATGTTCCGCTGTCACTTTACGTTGGCGAGAAACCAACTTTTTGGCTCCCACTACATTGTTCCTTCTCATCGTTCAGTCACAGTCAAAGTATGTTCCCATGAAGGAGAAAGGTAGTGAAAACAAGGTAGTGTAATCCAGAGCTCCCTGGATGACAAGGGAGTTAGAGATTAAGATGAATAAGAAAAAGTGTGCTGATGACAGATGTCAAGTGGCTAATACGACTGAGAACCAGGCTGAATATAGAAGGTTTGGTGGATAATTGAAAAAGCAAATAAGAGAAGCAAAGAGAGTGTGAAAAGAGCCTCATAGCTAACTTAAAAGGCAATCCAAAAGTCTTTGAGAGGTAGATAAATAGTAAAAGGTTGGTAAAAGGAGCAGCGGGGCTGATTCAGGACCAAAAAGGGGCTCTATTCATGGAGACAGGGAGTACGGTTGATGTATCAAATAAATATTTTATATCTGCTGCACAGGAAATAGTGAAAGAGGAGATAGTTCATACACTTGAAGGGTTTAAAGTTAATAAGGAGGAGACATTGAATAGGCTTTATGTACTTAAAGTTAAAAAAGACACCAGAACCAGATGAGATGCATTGGAGGATACTGAGGGAAGTGAGAATAAAAATTAGGGAGGCACTGCCTATAACATTCATAACGTATGATTCTAGGTCTGGAGTCACGTAGAGCCAAGATTGGGTGAGGATAGCATGTTTTGTTCCCCAAAGAAACACGAGTGGTTTTATATGACAACCCATTAGCTTCATGGTCACTATTACTGATACTAACTTTTTATTCCAGCTTTATCTTCATTTTTAGTTTATTCATTCACAGTGTGGATGTTGCTGTTAACTGAACTCAAATTCATAAAATACCATGGTAGGATTTGAACTCACATCTCTTACTGTGCAGATTGTTCAGATTTCTACCCAGTTACTATTCTGGACTGAAGAATCCATAATTATGTTGTCTCTTATACAACCTCCTAAGCAGCATTCTATACATAGGGTTCAGTCAGCTACTTTGCAACACCAAATAAAAATAATCATCCAGCATGTATTTTTAATGGACGAGTTAAAGATGACCATTTTACTGCAATAGATTTGAGTCAGAGGATTAGCACACAAGTCCATTAAATTCTCAGCAAACCATTTGAGTACAACCCTTTGTAATAGCAGATTGTTTGACCTAAGGGGGTCAGAGTCAATATGATCTGTCATAATCCAGCAGCAGTGAACCTCCTGCACACTGCTAGCTCAGTTAGAGTGGTCCATCAGAAATGTTTGCAGCACTGACAAAGGTAGAGAAACAAAGGCCGGAATTCTCCAGCCATTCGCTGGCAGCGGGATTCTCTGATCTCTCTGGCAGCACACCCCCACCTGTGTGTTTCCGGGTGGCGTGGGGTGACTTTAATGGGAAATGCCATTGACAAGCAGCGGGAGTGGAGAATCCCGCCACCAGCGAACGACCCGGCCAAATTCTCTGGGCTGGATTCTCCCAAAATGGGACTATGTTCCCACGCCGGAGATTCCTGGGAAAAAGTGGAGCTCATTCACAGCCCTGTAGGAGGCTAGCAGGGTCCAGAAATAATTCACACAGCTTTAGTGCGGATACGGGCCCCCGCACTTCCTGTTTTGAGTCCGCGCATACGCACGACGCGACCTCCAGCAGCCACGCCAAGCGCCATGGCGGACTCAGATTGCGGACGCAGATAGAAAAGTTAGAGGCCCCCGATCGGCCACGCGCCCGAGGATCTGACCGCGCAGATCTCAACCTCAGCCGCCTATAAGCACCCACCCCCGTGTCCGATCCCCCCGCCACCCCCGCAACCCCGTGTCCCCCCTCACCCCCACCAGGGTGGCCATAGACTGAGTCCGCATCTGCCACGCCAGCATCCTGACCGGCAAAAGCAGGTTAGTTCCACGCTGTTGGGAACTCGGCCAGTCGGGAGCGGGGGATCACTGGGCTGGCCTCTGTCAATGGGCTCCCAGCCACGCAGCGTACTCCCCGATCACGCCGATTCTCGGGTTCCGAAGAATCGCCAGACCGGCGGGGGGCCTGAATACGTCGTGAAATTGGATTCTCTGTTCCCGTGCCGAACGCGATTTCGATGCTGGGCTGCAGAGAATCCAGCCCTCTGTCTTCTCATGGGGCAGAGTGCAACAGAGAATCCAAGAGAATCTGTCGGTCCGGTTAAGAAACAAATACCGGATAACTGTAAATTAAAAAGCTGGCAGAAACAAATGTCCTTTTAAAAACACTTTTTATTTGAGGAAGATTATGCTTTGTTTATTTGATTTTGGGCAAAAGCCACGGGGACCTTGCTTGTTAATTTAAGAAGGTCATGTACAAATATTTACTTTTCTTTTAGAGGATAGATTATTGCACTAATCAGAGCCAATAACTGTCATGTAGAATGTGAGATTTCCCTGAGTTAAAGTGACAATCATTAACCTTGTATTAAACCCTTTATTGATTCCATGGTAATCGTTGTTGCACAAGCTCAATATATTGTTTGGCAACTGTTGTCATCAACTGTCCCTCAGTTCAAGGATGGTGTCTACTCAGGGTCACAAGTTTCTGCATGGCTTTCCCTGTGACTGATGCGGTGAATGTATTGCTGCTACAATTCACCACTGTATTGCATTGTATTGTATTGTATTGTATTATGTTGATGCCCTTGTGGGCTGCGCCTATGGCTCCGCCCCCTCGGGGGAGGTATATAGATCTGCAGCCTGTAGGCGGCACTCAGTACAGAGCAGTCACAGGCAGTCACAGTTCTAGCTGATTAAAACCACTGTTCACTTCTACTAATCGTCTCATGTGAATTGATGGTCGCATCAATTTAATAAGCTACAATATTGCAATGGAAGCCGCCCTCAAACCTGATCGATTGGAACTCGACCCAAAGGCAGCTGAAGCCAAAGGAATCTTTTCACACTGGCTCTGCTGCTTTGAGGCCTACCTCGCCGCCTCCTCCTCGCCCGCTGTCACCGAGACACAGAAGCTGAGCCTCCTCCACGCCTGGGTGAGCCACAGAATCTCTGTACTAATCAAAGACGCGACCACGAACGCAGACGCGGTTGCGATCCTGTAAAGACACTACGTGAGGCCGGCGAACGAAGTGTTCGCGTGGCATCTCCTCACCACACGTCGTTAACATCCCGGGGAAGCGCTGGAGGAATATCTATGCTACCTGAGGGTACTCCCTCGAAACTACAATTGCAAGGACGTCATGGCCTCGCAGTACAAGGAACTCGCCATCCGGGACACCTATGTGGCTGGAGTCCGGTCCAACTATGTCAGACAGCGCCTGCTCGAAAAGGGCGCCCTCGACCTAGAAGAGACGGTAAAACTATCCACCTCATTAGAGGTAGCCTTCCAGAGCCTAAATGCTTTTCCTCCGACCACGTGATTTCCTCGTGGGCGCCAGAGGTGCGATCATCGCCCGACCCGAGGGTGTCCCAGGCCTGTGCCGCGCAGCTGCCCGCCCAACCCGGGGGGCCGCCCTGCTATTTCTGCGGACAGAACCAGCACCTCAGGCAGCGTTGCCCAGTTTGGAACGCGACCTGCAGCGACTGCGGCAAGAAAGGACATTTTGCCGAAGTCTGCTTGGCCCGACCCAAAGTTGCAAAATCGCAGGCTCGACTCACAGACTCACAGGCCCGCAGACCCCGCAGCATAGCTGCGGGCCTGCCGGTACCGCCCCTTCTGATGCGTCGTCTGCCTCGTACTATCCGTGGAAGCGCCATCTTTAACCTTACCCAACATGTGCGACTCATGGGGGCCGCCATCTTAGCCGCCATCTTCAATGTCACCCGACACGTGCGACCAACGGGGGCCGCCATCTTGGCCGCCACCTTCAACGCCGCCCGACACATGCGACCGATGGGGGCCTCCATCTTGGGACCACCCCTCTACCACCGACCATGCCGTCTACTCGCAGCTTGGCGATGTCACCCCCGACCAGTCACGGCCCAAGCACCTCAAGAACTCCATGATGACTGTCCGGGTCAATGGGCACGAAATGCCATGTCTATTTGACTCTGGGAGCACGGAGAGCTTCATATATCCGGACACGGTAAGGCGCTGTTCCCTCCAGATTTCCCCCGCATCCCAAACAATCTCCCTTGCTTCCGGATCACATTCAGTGCAGATGCGGGGGTACTGTGGCGCGAACCTCGCCATACAGGGTGCCGAGTACGCCGATGTTAAACTCTATGTCCTCCCCCATCTCTGCGTTCCTCTCTTGTTGGGACTGGATTTCCAGTGCAACCTCAGAAGCCTGACCCTGAAGTTCGGCGGACCCCTAACCCTCTCACCGTATGTAGCCTCACAATCCTTAAGGTCTCCCCTCCCTCGCTCTTCGCGAACCTCACCTCCGACAGTAAACCTGTCGCCACCAGGAGCAGGCGGTCTAGTGCCCAGGACAGGACTTTTATCAAGTCGGAGGTCCAGCGGCTCTTGAGGGAGGGGGTCATCAAGGCCAGTAACAGCCCCTGGAGAGCACATGTGGTAGTCGTCAGGACCGGGGAAAAGAACCGGATGGTTGTGGACTACAGTCAGACCATAAATCGGTACATGCAACTCGATGCGTACCCCCTTCCCCGCATAGCGGACATGGTGAATCAGATTGCACACTACCAGGTTTTCTCCACGGTAGATCTGAAGTCCACATACCACCAGCTTCCGATCCGCCCGGAAGATTGCCACTACACTGCCTTTGAGGCAGACGGCTGCCTCTTCCACTTCCTCAGGGCCCCCTTTGGCGTCACCAATGGGGTATTGGTATTCCAAAGAACGATGGACCGAATGGTTGACCAGTACGGGCTGCGGGCCATGTTCCCGTACTTGGATAACGTCACCATCTGCGGCCATGATCAGCAGGACCACAACGCTAACCATCAGAAGTTCCTCCAAACCGTCCCAAGCCCTCAAACTCACCTACAACAAGGAGAAATGTGTTTTCCGCACAACCCGACTAGCCATCCTCGGCTATGTCATGGAAAACAGAGTCCTAGGGCCCGACCCCGACCACATGCATCCCCTCCTGCAAATCCCACTTCCCCACTGCCCCAAGGCCCTGAAGAGATGCCTGGTGGGTCCTCAACTATGCGGACAAAGCCTGCCCACTTATCAACGCCACCATCTTTCCCCTGACGACTGAGGCCCGCCTGGCCTTCAACCGCATCAAGGCAGACTTTGCCAAGGCCGCGATGCACGCAGTGGACGAATCCATCCCCTTCCAGGTGGAGAGCGACGTGTCAGATGTCGCCCTGGCCGCTACCCTTAACCAGGCAGGCCCGAGGCCTTTTTTTCCCATACCCTCAATGCCTCCGAGATTTGACACTCCTCCGTCGAAAAGGAAGCTCAAGGTAGCAAGCTGTGCGGCATTGGAGGCTTTACCTGGCCGGTAGGAGGTTCACCCTCATCACCGACCAACGGTCAGTAGCCTTTATGTTCAACAACACACAGCGGGGCAAGATCAGGAATGATAAAATCTTGAGGTGGAGAATCGAACTCTCCACCTATAATTACAAATCGTGTATCGTCCTGGGAAGCTCAATGAGCCCCCAGATGCCCTGTCCCGTGGCACATGCGCCAGCGCGCAAGATGACCGACTTCAGGCCATCCACAGTGACCTCTGTCACCTGGGGGTCACCCTGCTTCTCCACTTCATCAAGGCCCACAACCTGCCCTACTCCACTGAGGAGGTCAGGGCCATGACCAGGGACTGCCAAGTCTGCGTGGAGTGCAAGCCGCACTTCTATCGGGCAGACAAGGTCCACCTGATGAAGGCATCCCACCCCTTTGAGCGCCTCAGCATCGATTTCAAAGGGCCGCTCCCCTCCACTGACCGCAACGTGTATTTTCTCAACGTCATTGACAAGTAGTCCCGTTTCCCCTTTGCCATCCCATGCCCCGACATGACCGGGGCCACGGTCATTAAGTCTCTGCACAGCATCTTCACCCTGTTCGGTTTCCCCACTTACGTCCACAGTGACTGGGGCTCCTCGTTTATGAGCGATGAGCTGCGTCAGTACCTGCTCGGTAAGGGCATTGCCTCGAGCAGGACTACCAGCTACAACCCTCGGGGAAACGGATAGGTGGAGAGGGAGAACGCGACGGTATGGAAGGCCGTCCTTCTGGTCCTACGGTCTATGAAATCTCCCGGTTTCCCGCTGGCGGGAGGTCCTCCCTGACGCGCACCACTCCATTCGGTCGCTCCTATGTACAGCCACGAACGAGACCCCTCACGACCGTCTCTTTATCTTCCCCAGAAAATCCACCTTCAGGGTCTCGCTTCCGTCCTGGCTGGCAACACCAGGGCCTGTCCTCCTCCGGAAGCACGTGAGGAGCCATAAGTCCGACCCCCTGGTCGAGAGGGTCCAGCTTCTACATGCCAACCCTCAGTATGCCTACGTGGCGCACCGTGATGGCCGATAAGATACAGTCTCCTTCCGGGATCTGGCACCCGCCGCTTCCCCAGCGACCATCACCTACACTCCCCCCTACACCGAACACCGCTCCCGCCCCGCCCCGCCCCTATGTTGCCTACACACACCCCCCCCCCCATCGCCGACCCACCATGATGAAGCTCCAGAGGACACGCTCCCGAAGTCAACGAGCCCAACACCCGTGCCTGCAGTGATGAGTACAACGCCCATGCCCGCAGCGAAGCCAGAGCTAAGACGATCGCAGCAAATGATCAAGGCGCCTGACAGACTCGATCTGTGAGCCCACTTCACCCCCGCTGGACTTCAATTTTTTAACAGGGGTTGAATGTGGTGAGCATATTGCTGCTACAATTCATCACTGTATTGCATCGTATTGTATTGTATTATGTTGATGCCCTTGTGGGCTCCGCCTGTGGCTCCGCCCCCTCGGGGGTGGTATATAAATCTGCAGCCTGTAGGCGGCACTCAGTACAGAGCAGTCGCAGGCAGGCACAGATCTAGCTTATTAAAACCACTGTTCACTTCTACTACTCGTCTTGTGTGAATTGATGGTTGCATCAACTAAACAGGCTGATTCTCAGCCCACAGATCCTTGAGCACATGTGGCAGATTTTCCCACAAGTTAGTGGGATGTGGAATGCAGGATTTGCTTCCTTTTCCTTTCTTCTCTGCCACCCCTCTGGCTCATCAATTAGACCTTGTGATCCAATGTGTGATGCAGCTTGATAGACAAGTCGTGACTAGTTTGAATGAGTGGTAGCAAACTCCTCCAAGTCATCAAGGTCAATGCTGCTGCACTTCAAGGAGAGATTCAGAGTGTCTTTGAAATGTTTTCTTTGTCCTGCCCTGGGACATTGGCCATCTGAGAGTTCAGAAAACAGGAACTGGCAGGCGAAACAGTTTTCGGCCAACCAGACGGAATATCCAATTCATCAAAGTTGGTTTTTCAGTTTCCCCTGAATGCTAGTGGAGCTGGCTTCAGGAAGGACACTAGCATTTGTTTGATGGTCCTGGATGAGTTCAGCTCCGACAGCACTCACAAAACTCAACACCATCCAGTACAGCCGCTTGTTTGGCACCCCATCCACAAACATTCACTCCCTCCACCACCGACACACAGTGGCAGCAGTATGTACCATAAACACGATGCACTGCAGCAGCTCACCAAGGCTCTATCAACAGCACCTTCCAAACTCTGCCACCTAGAAGGACAAGGATGGATAGGAAACCCACCGCCTGCAACTTCCCCTCGAAACCACACACCACCCTGACCAGGAACAATATCACTGTTCCTTTACTGTCACTGGGTCAAAATCCTGGAACTCCCTTCCTAACAGCACTGTAGGTGTACCTACACCACAGGGACTGCAGTGGTTAAAGAAGGTGTCTCACCACCACCTTCTCAATGGCCATTGGCAATGTGCAACAAATACTGCCCAAGGCAGCAAAGTCCACATCCTGTGATCAAATATTTTAAAAATCCTACAGTGTGTATAAGACTGCTTTCTAACCCAGTACCTAAGAAAATCAAAAATTGAAAAGCACACTACTGTGGATACTGGAAATCTAAAATAAAAACAGCAAATTCTAAAACTGGAACTGGAAATTCACTGGGACAGTCCAGCAAGCCAAGGATGTCAATGTGCTCAAATCCTATTACATCTGTAACTTTTCCCAGTTCTGATGAAAGGTCATTGACTTAAAAAGTCAATTTCGCTTCTCTCTCCACTGATGCTGCTAATCAGCTGAGTGTTTCCAACATTTTCTCTTTTTACCTGAGAAGATCAACGAGGGAGGATTCCCTACTATATCTAGTAATGGAGATTAAACCACAGCAAATAAGAGAGGCAATGGTAGGGAAGCATCTAAACAACAGTGATCACAATATGTTTCAACATAATAATTAAGAACGGCATAGGTAGTAGATTGGAGGAAAGTTGATTTTGAGTGACTGAGAATAAGACGTGGGAAAGCAAAATGGGTCACAGTATTGGCAAACAGTGATGCAGAACAGCAAAGGGAAACATTTCAAATGCCGTTCACCAGTGGGCCGGGATTCTCCCCTACCCGGCGGGGCGGGGAGTCCTGGCAAGATGGAGTTGCGTGAACCACTCCGACGTCGGGCCGCCCCAAAGGTGCAGAAGTCTCCGAACCTTTAGGGGCCAAGCCCTAACATTGAGGGGCTAGGCCCGTGCCGGAGTGGTTGGCGCTCCGCCGGCTGGCGTGGACGGCCTTTGGCGCCACTCCAGCCGGGGCCGAAGGGACTTCGCCAGCCAGCGGACGTCCGCGCATGCGCCGGAGCGTCAGCGACTGCTGACGTCATCCCCGCACATGCGCAGGGAAGGGGGTCACTTCTGCCTCCGCCATGGTGAAGACTATGGCGAAGGCAGAAGGAAAAGAGTGCTCCCACAGCACAGGCCCTCCCGCCGATCGTTGGGCCCCAATCGCGGGCCAGGCCACAGTGGGGGCACCCCCCGGAGCCAAATTGCTCCGCGTTCCCCCCCCCCCCCCCCAGGACCACGGAGCCCACCCGCGCTGCCTGCTCCTGCTGGTAAGGTAGGTGGTTTGATCCACGCTGGCGGGAGAGGCTTGATAGCGGCGGGCCTTCGGCCTAGACTTCGGCTGAAGAATCGCCGGGGGGCCCGCCAACCGGCGCGGTGCGATTCCCACCCCCGCTGAATCTCTGGTGGCAGAGACTACGGGACACGGCGGAGGTGGGATTGAAGGAGAATCCCGCCCCAGGTTCTAGGAAAAAAGAACAAATTAAACACACATGAGACATCTTGGATGAATGAAGATGTAAAGGAAAAATTGAGGGTAAGGATGTGCACTAAGTACATTGGCAGCAGAAAAAAATAAAAATAAATTAGAAGTCAAAAGTAGAAAAGAAAAGAGGAACTATGACATTAAATTATCAGGGAGCATTAAGCAAATAGTATAATATTCTATAGGTGTATAAATTTAAAGAAGAGAAAGTCAAGATAGAACAGAGCGAAAGAATGGACAGGATAAAATCACAGTAAAAGCAAAATGGCAGAATATTAAACTATCATTTTGTTTCAGTATTTATTACGTGTGCATGACATCGGAAGTGAAGAAGAGGAATGATATATCCACATTTAAAATAATGAGGGGAAATATTGAATAAATTAATTATACTCTGAAAGGATGAAACTCCTGGCTTAGATGAATTGCATTTGTGCGTTTTTAAAAAATCAAGAGAAGGGATGGCTGAGGCACATATTTAATATTTTGTTATCGAAAGGTGGAGTACCAGAACACATGCACTTAGCTAACATTATACCTATATTTAAAACGGGACATAAAAGATATTGAGGGAACGATAGATGAGTCAGCTTAACATCAATAGTGGGAAAGATGATAGTATTAGAATGGATGGTCAGCATTGATTTCACAAAGGAAAGTCTTGCTTGACCAAACTTAATTGAATTTTTTGAAAAAGTAACAGAGAGAGTAGAGAAGATTAATGCAGTCAATATAATTTATTGAGATTTCCAAAAGGTCTTTAATAAAATGCCACATAATACACTAATGACAAAGGTCCGAACATGTGGCGTAATACGCAGAATAGATAGCCAGCTGGCTGGCCAAGACAGAAAGCAGAGTGTAGGGATAAAGGGTAGCTATTCAAAGTGGCGGCAAGTTGTAGGTCAAGGTCCCACAAGGATCAGTGTGGGAATAACTATTGTTGGGGTGCGATTCTCCGCACCCGCGGAAAATCGCGAAGTTGACCGTGAAAACGGCCGACTTTTGCGACGGCCCGACACGGCCCATTTCCCGAGGTATTCACATCCGGGAAATGGGCTAGGAACGGGGCCGCGTCAATCACGTGCGCGATGATGCCAGAACGCGGCGACGCTACGAACACACCCACGTGACGCCGCCCGACGCTGTAAAAGGGCACGGGCGAGCACAGAGACTAGGCCAGGATGTCGGAGCTCAGGAGAGCAGCCCCGCGATTCGTTGAGGCTGACATAGAGACGCTGCTCGAATAAATCGAGCAGAGGAGGGGCATCATCTGCCCGCGTAGAGGGCATTGCCACCCTGCCAGCGCGGTGCGCCAGGCCTGGCGTGAGGTGGTTGCTGCGTTAGTGCTGTAGGGCAGACCCCTCGCTCTGCAGACCAATGTCGGAAGAAGATGCACGACCTCACCAGGGCTGCCAGGGTAAGTGCCAAGAGGGTGCCCCCGGGTCACAACCATCCCTCCCCCCTTAACTTAATCACCCACCTCCCCCCCCGCCCCGGCACGGGGGGTGGAGGGGGATTGGGGCAGAGTGAGTTGAGGGTGGTTCACAAAGTAGTCACAGACCCTGCGCTCTGGCCTCCGTGGAGAGATGCAATGGTCTTATTACATCTTGACCTCCAAACTGTGCCAGTATCTGAACGGCCTGCTGATACCTGCCGTATTGTAATGATCTACCTATGCCCCCTCCCCCAACAGGACAAGACCGCTCACAACACCCGTAAGCGGAAGAAGACTGGAGGGGGTTCGCCCATCCTGCACCCCCTCACTACGTTTGAGCAGAGGGCACTGGACCTTGTTGGGGGATCTGCCACCCGGGAGATCGCGCAATGCGAGGTTGGCGGAGCTGCAACAAGTGAGACAACCCTGCATGACAAACACCCCCCCTCCCCCATCCTCTGTCCCTTCACACACCCTGCCCACTTGGACACCTCCCCCATCCTCTGTCCCTTCACACACCCTGCCCACTTGGACACCTCCCCCATCCTCTGTCCCTTCACACTCTGCTCACTGGGACACCTCCCCCATCCTCTGTCCCTTCACACACCCTGCCCACTTGGACACCTCCCCCATCCTCTGTCCCTTCACACACCCTGCCCACTGGAACACCTCCCCCATCCTCTGTCCCTTCACACACCCTGCCCACTGGAACACCTCCCCATCCTCTGTCCCTTCACACCCTGCCCACTGGGACCGTCCAGCGCCCGGCCGAGCGAATCTCAATAACCCGTTTCATTCTCTTCCCTAGGACGTGATGCCGAACGACCAGGGCCGTCTGCCTCCAGGCAGACACAGGTATCTGCCCCCACCTCACCCAGGGCCGCACAACAGAGGATGCCCGATCAGCGGGGTGTCCCATCCTCCCCAACCGAATCTGTGGAGCAGGACGCCCAGAGGGCGGCGAGAGAGCAAGAGAGAGAAATGGCCCGCGAACGCCCTGCGGCCTCTCAGCGGGCCGATGACATAGAGGAGGCATCAACCAAGACGACCTCGAGCTTGCGGCACTGCTATCTCCCACACCATCCACCATCCCAGAGACACTCACCCCGGTGGGCCTATTTAGTGATGAGGCTCCTGGGTCACAGTCTGGGTCGCACATCACAGCTGAGCAGGTACAGCAGGTAGAGGTCGGAGCAGCCGAGGGCCCGGACTGGCGGACGCCAGACCAGGCCCAGCATGCAGCTGGCTCCCAGACGTTTTCCGAGTTCCTGGACTTTCTCAACCCACCCGCACAGCCGATGCATCAAGAAACCTAGGGAAATAATGACGGGATGAGGGCTGTCTTCCAGACTCTGCAGACGCTGTTAGAGGAGTCGAACCGCATCCACGAGCAGGGAGTGGTGCCGCTCATGGCAGCAATCCAGGCCGACACCGCACGGGTGGCATCCGCGGTTGAGGCAATGGGTCAGGTTATGCAAGGCGTTGGGCTTAATGTGCACACGTCATCCTCGGCCCTGGACAGAGTTGCCCTCTCACAGGCAGCAATGCGCCAGAGCCAACACGACATTGCCGGCGCGCTGCGGGCCTTGGCTGAGTCTCAGCAGGTCATGGCCCAGTCGCAGCACACCATGGCACAGTCACAGCAGTCGATGGCACAGTCCCAGAAGTCGATGGCACAGTCCCAGTAGTCAGTCGCGGAGAGCATCAACCGCCTGACACATGTGCTGGATGGTGTCGTGCACTCACAGGTTGAGATCGCACAATCCCTGGCGGGAATGTCTAACTCCCTGGACTCCGTCTCTGCAAACCTTCGGATCCTGGTGGATACCGTTGCAGGCGTCCAGGACTGGCAGCGCCAGGTGTTGGTGGCGCGACGGGGCACCTCCCCGCTCGCACCTCTGTCCCAAAGTGAGGCCCGGGGGCCACCGGGCTCCACGAGGGAGGAAGAGGTTTCGGGGCCCGTCCCATTAACTCCATCACGGGACGTCCCGGAATTCTCGGCCTCCCCCCGTCCCATCCCTGGTGCATCAGGTGGGCAGCAGGCAGAGCAGGGTGGCACAACGTCACCCGAGATGCCCGCAGAGCAGCCTGGCCCATCAAGGCCAGGTCGCCCCAGGAAACGCTTGCCGAAGGAGAAACGAGTCGAGGGGGGCGATTCGCAGCAATCCTCCTCCACTCCTGCTGTATCATCTGGGGAATCACTTAGACGTAGTGGTAGGGCCCGTAAGGCAACAAAGAGAGACACTGAGTAAGTTGGCCCGGGTGAAGGGCACAGTTTAGTTGTAGGGGCTAGGGCACCTGTAAATTATTGTTCACATTAAACGTACTGTTCCACCTTACTTGTAATACCGTGTGATTGTTCCACAGCCACAGGAATCGTGATGGTGACCGAGTGTCGCTGGGGTTGACGAGCGATGAAACTTCGGTGCCAGGTGTGCAGTCCCTTCACCCCCACCCTCTCCCACAGCTAGCCCACGCGGGCACGTGATGGAGTGTCCGTGACGAACTCAGCGGCCACCAAGGTGGATGGTTCAGCTATTGCCATGGGTCACACTCTCTCTAACGATTCTGAGCTCACAGCTCTTCGCAGAGCGGGCTGTCATCATTCCACATGGCACTGATCACACCCGCTGACACAGCCATCAATGTTGTGCCATACCGTCTGGACCCAGTGGTAAGGGTGATGTCGAAGTGGAGCAGTGTACACTGAGAGGGGGTGGGGGGGGGGGGGGGGGGGGGCGGTGTTGTGGTGGTGGCAGTTGTGTGTTGACCCTCTGCACGACTAGCGATGCAGGTGGTGGTTTGGTGTTCAGCGGAGACGTCGCATACGACACGTGAACCGTGCTGCCACCAAGGCGTCGCGTGCCCGCCGTCCTCACCGGGTCCGTTGTGCCGCCTCCTGGACATCACCAGCACCAGGGTCGTGTCTGCGTGCTGCGCCCGCCACTCCGCCAGCCTCCTGCTCCTCCTCCTCCTCCCTCTCCTCCTCCTTCTCCTCTGTGCTGGCACCACTGCCACTAGCTTCTCTCTCCGCCTCCTGCAGCAGGTCATCTCCCCTCTGCATCGCGATGTTGTGCAGCGCACAGCAGACCACAACAATGCGAGCGACCCTGTCGGGTTGGTACTGCATGGCCCCTCCGGAGCGGTCCAGGTACCTGAATCTCATCTTCAGGAGCCCAAGGCAGCGCTCCACCACACCCCTGGTTGCTGCATGGGCCTCGTTGTATCGGGTTTCCGCATTGGTCTGAGGCCTTCGTATAGGCGTCATCAGCCAAGACCTCAGCGGATAACCCCTGTCGCCTAGCAATCAGCCCCTCAGCCGGGGGGGAACGTCCCTCAAACATCGCAGGGATGAATGGCTGCGTCAGTATGTAGGAGTCATGCACACTCCCTGGGAACCTTGCACAGACATTCATGATCCTCATGTGGGGGTCGCATACCACCTGGATATTCATGGAGTATGTCCCCCTCCTGTTTGTGAACACGTCCCTGTCCCCTGCAGGCCGGCGCATGGGGACGTGAACACAATCGATTGCCCCCTGCACCATCGGTATCCCGGTCACGCTGGCAAATCCACGAGCTCGTGAGTCTTGAGTTGCTCGGTCCTCGGGAAAGGTGATGTAGCGATCGGCAATGGCATAGAGGGCGTCGGTCAAATCCCGGATACACCTGTGGACCGATGACTGGGAGATCCCGGAGACGTCCCCGCTCGGAGACTGGACTGGAAGGAGCCGGTCGCATAGAAGTTAAGAGCAACCGTCACCTTGATGGCACCCGGGATCGCGTGTCCTCCCCCCGTTCCACGTGGGGCGAGGTGCGCCACGAGGTGACAGATATGTATCACCGTCTGCCTACTCAGCCAGAGTCTCCTCCTGCAGGTGATATCCGCCATTGTTAGGAAAGAGATCCGGGCACGGTACACCCTCGGCCTTGGTCGTCGCCTCTGGCGCCGTGGCTGCACCCTCACTCTCTCCTCCTCCCCCTCCTCCCCCTCCCCCCCCTCCCCATGCTGCTCGACGACTGGCAACTCCTCGGCCCTTCCCTCTGCTGCTGCAGCTGGCCGTGCATCCACTGCGGGTTGTGGGTGTGGATGCTGCTGCATCTCTAAATGCAGTGCAGCGACCCCAACCACTGCGCAGAACATAGCCGTTCTGTTCACAGACATTGTGCTAACCTACAGAAGGGTGGTAGGGGGCAGAGAAACGGGACATGTTAGACGGAGGTTAGATAGAGATAGATAGAGAAATACAGCACAGAACAGGCCCTTCGGCCCACGATGTTGCGCCGAACTTTTGTCCTAGGTTAATCATAGAATTTTGGACAATTTGTCATGGCCAATCCACCCAACCTGCACATCTTTGGACTGTGGGAGGAAACCGGAGTACCCGGAGGAAACCCACGCAGTCACGGGGAGGATGTGCAGACTCCACACAGACAGTGACCCAAGTCGAAATCGAACTTGGGACCCTGGAGCTGTGAAGCAATTGTGCTATCCACAATGCTACCGTGCTGCCCTTAAGAAGTTAACCTACACTCCCTTATTCTACCCTAATCCAAGTACCTATCCAATAGCCGCTTGAAGGTCCATAAATTTTCCGACTCAACTACTACCACAGGCAGTGCATTCCATGCCCCCACTACTCTCTGGGTAAAGAACCTACCTCTGACATCCCCTCTATATCTTCCACCATTTATCTTAAATTTATGTCCCCTTGTAATGGTGTGTTCCACCCGGGGAAAAAGTCTCTGACTGTCTACTCTATCTATTCCCCTGATCATCTTATAAACCTCTATCAAGTCGCCCCTCATCCTTCTCCGTTCTAATGAGAAAAGGCCTAACACCCTCAATCTTTCCTCGTATGACCTACTCTCCATTCCAGGCAACATCCTGGTAAATCTCCTTTGCACCTTTTCCAAAGCTTCCACATCCTTCCTAAAATGAGGTGACCAGAACTGCACACAGTACTCCAAATGTGGCCTGACCAAGGTTTTGTACAGCTGCATCATCACCTCACGGCTCTTAATTCAATCCCTCTGCTAATGAACGCTAGCACACCATAGGCCTTCTTCACAGCTCTATCCACTTGAGTGGCAACTTTCAAAGAACAATGAACATAGACCCCAAGATCTCTCTGCTCCTCCACATTGCCAAGAACCCTACCATTAACCCTGTATTCCGCATTCAGATTTGTCCTTCCAAAATGGACAACCTCACACTTGTCAGGGTTAAACTCCATCTGCCACTTCTCAGCCCAGCTCTGCATTCTATCTATGTCTCTTTGAAGCCGACAACAGCCCTCCTCACTATCCACAACTCCACCAATCTTCGTATCATCTGCAAATTTACTGACCCACCCTTCAACTCCCTCATCCAAGTCGTTAATGAAAATCACAAACAGCAGAGGACCCAGAACTGACCCCTGCGGTACGCCACTGATAACTGGGCTCCAGGCTGAATATTTGCCATCCACCACAACTCTCTGTCTTCTATCGGTTAGCCAGTTTGTTATCCAACTGGCCAAATTTCCCACTATCCCATGCCTCCTTACTTTCTGCATAAGCCTACCATGGGGAACCTTATCAAATGCCTTACTAAAATCCATGTACACTACATCCACTGCTTTACCTTCATCCACATGCTTGGTCACCTCCTCAAAGAATTCAATAAGACTTGTAAGGCAAGACCTACCCCTCACAAATCCGTGCTGACTATCCCTAATCAAGCAATGCCTTTCCAGATGCTCAGAAATCCTATCCCTCAGTACCCTTTCCATTACTTTGCCTACCACCGAAGTAAGACTAACTGGCCTGTAATTCCCAGGGTTATCCCTATTCCCTTTTTTGAACAGGGGCACGACATTCGCCACTCTCCAATCCTCTGGTACCACCCCTGTTGACAGCGAGGACGAAAAGATCATTGCCAACGGCTCTGCAATTTCATTTCTTGCTTCCCAGAGAATCCTTGGATATATCCCGTCAGGCCCGGGGGACTTGTCTATCCTCAAGTTTTTCAAAACGCGCAACACATCTTCCTTCCTGACAAGTATCTCCTCAAGCTTATCAGTCTGCTTCACGCTGTCCTCTCCAACAATATGGCCCCTCTCATTTGTAAATACTGAAGAAAAATACTTGTTCAAGACCTCTCCTATCTCTTCAGACTCAATACACAATCTCCCGCTACTGTCCTTAATCGGACCTACTCTCACTCTAGTCATTCTCATATTTCTCACGTATGTGTAAAAGGCCTTGGGGTTTTCCTTGATCCTACCCGCCAAAGATTTTTCATGCCCTCTCTTAGCTCTCCTAATCCCTTTCTTCAGTTCCCTCCTGGCTATCTTGTATCCCTCCAGCGCACTGTCTGAACCTTGTTTCTTCAGCCTTACATAAGTCTCCTTCTTCCTCTTAACAAGACATTCAACCTCTCTTGTCAACCATGGTTCCCTCACTCGACCATCTCTTCCCTGCCTGACAGGGACATACATATCAAAGACACGCAGTACCTGATCCTTGAACAAGTTCCACATTTCACTTGTGTCCTTCCCTGACAGCCTATGTTCCCAACTTCTGCACTTCAATTCTTGTCTGACAGCATTGTATTTACCCTTCCCCCAATTATAAACCTTGCCCTGTTGCTCGCACCTATCCCTCTCCATTACTAAAGTGAAAGTCACAGAATTGTGGTCACTACCTCCAAAATGCTCCCCCACTAACAAATCTATCACCTGCCCTGGTTCATTACCAAGTACTAAATCCAATATGGCCTCCCCTCTGGTCGGACAATCTACATACTGTGTTAGAAAAGCTTCCTGGACACACGCACAAACACTACCCCATCCAAACTATTTGATCTAAAGAGTTTCCACTCAATGTTTGGGAAGTTGAAGTCGCCCATGACTACTACCCTGTGACTTCTGCACCTTTCCAGAATCTGTTTCCCAATCTGTTCCTCCACATCTCTGCTGCTATTGGGGGGCCTATAGAACACTCCCAACAAGGTGACTGCTCCTTTCCTATTTCTAACTTCAACCCATATTACCTCAGTAGGCAGATCCCCCTCGAACTGCCTTTCTGCAGCTGTTATACTATCTCTAATTAACAATGCCACCCCCCCACCTCTTTTACCATCCTCCCTAATCTTGTTGAAACATCTATAACCAGGGACCTCCAACAACCATTTCTGCCCCTCTTCTATCCAAGTTTCCGTGATGGCCACCACATCGTAGTCCCAAGTACCGATCCATGCATTAAGTTCACCCACCTTATTCCTGATGCTTCTTGCATTAAAGTATACACACTTCAACCCATCTCCTTGCCTGCAAGTACTCTCCTTTGTCATTGTTACCTTCCCCACTGCATCACTACGTGCTTTGGCGTCCTGACTATCGTCTACCTTAGTTGCTGGACTACAGATCCGGTTCCCATTCCCCTGCCAAATTAGTTTAAACCCTCCCGAAGAGTACTAGAAAACCTCCCCCCCAGGATATTGGTGCCCCTCTGGTTCAGATGCAACCCGTCCTGCTTGTACAGGTCCCACCTTCCCCAGAATGCGCTCCAATTATCCAAATACCTGAAGCCCTCCCTCCTACACCATTCCTGCAGCCACGTGTTCAACTGCACTCTCTCCCTATTCCTAGCCTCGCTATCACGTGGCACCGGCAACAAACCAGAGATGACAACTCTGTCTGTCCTGGCCCTTAACTTCCAGCCTAACTCCCGAAACTTGTTTATTACCTCCACACCCTTTTTCCTACCTACATCGTTGGTACCAATGTGCACCACGACTTCTGGCTGCTCACCCTCCCCCTTCAGGATCCTGAAGACACGATCAGAGACATCCCTGGCCCTGGCACCCGGGAGGCAACATACCTTTCGGGAGTCTCGCTCGCGACCACAGAATCTCCTATCTATTCCCCTAACCATTGAATCTCCTATTACTATTGCTTTTCTATGCTCCCCCCTTCCCTTCTGAGCCCCAGAGCCAGACTCAGTGCCAGAGACCTGGCCGCTGGGGCCTTCCCCCGGTAGGTCATCCCCCCCAACAGCATCCAAAACGGTATACTTGTTTTGAAGGGGAATGGCCACGAGGGATCCCTGCACTGTCTGCCTGTTAGTTTTCTTTCCCCTGACTGTAACCCAGCTACTCTTGTCCAGTACCTTTGGTGTGGCTACCTCCCTGTAACTCTTCTCTATGACCCCCTCTGCCTCCCGGATGATCCGAAGTTCATCCAGCTCCAGCTCCAGTACCTTAACACGGTCTCTGAGGAGCTGGAGTTGGGTGCACTTCCCGCAGGTATAGTCAGCGGGGACACCAGTGGTATCCCTCACCACCCACATCCTACAGGAGGAGCATGCAACTGCCCTAGCCTCCATCCCCTCTTACTTTACAGAATTAGCTGCCCTGTGGACCAACTGGACCTCCGCCCTCCGACTCTGCTCCCAGTCAGCTGTACTCTAAACTCCTGGTTCCCTTCACGCTCTTTGATAAATATAGGAAATTAAATGAAAGGAGTACCTTACTCCCTCCTCACCTAACTCCCTCAGTCACCAAACTCTCACTGTAGCACTCAAATGCCACAAGCTCAGCACTCCCTCAGTCACCAAACTCTCACTGTAGCACTCAAATGCCACAAGCTCAGCACTCCCTCAGTCACCAAACTCTCACTGTAGCACTCAAATGCCACAAGCTCAGCACTCAGTGCAAACAAAGTCTGCACTGTATCTAGCCCCTATTTATACTGTGACTCTAGCTTCTAAAAACTGGCCTAATGCAATTAACTAATTAACAAGCTCCAGCTGCAAGTAAGTCCAAGTAGAACCTTGTTTAAAGCTGATTCAAAATTCACCTTCTTATAGACCAAACAGCAACTTTTAAGTTAATTAACTAAATAAAAGAAATACTAGACTTTAAATAACCCTTATACGCCCTCAGTCACCAAACTCTCACTGTAGCACTCAAATGCCACAAGCTCAGCACTCAGTGCAAACCTAGTCGACAACTCGGCAGCCGCCAGCCACGGGATACCTGTGTGTCCCGGTGGCCTGGTCGCGCTGCTGGCACGCGGGCAGCCTAACCCCTGGTCACTTTCTGCATCCAACGGGCAGTTCACTACGTCCTCTTCACCGGTGCATCAGTGGCCTGTGGCCGTAAGCCACAGGGCAACCAGCGGCCGTGTCCTCGTGACCGGCACGCCATGGCATGGTGGCAGACATTTGTAACGGGGTTGGACGGATCACTCGCTCACTCTCTACCTACCCCCCCACTCCCACTCCCCCCCTCCGTCTCCCCACTCCCCCCTCCGTCTCCCCCACTCCCCCCTCCGTCTCACCCACTCCCCCCTCCGTCTCCCACACTCCCCCACTCCCCCCTCAGTCTCCCCCACTCCCCCCTCAGTCTCCCCCACTCCCCCCTCCGTCTCCCCCACTCCCCCCTCAGTCTCCCCCACTCCCCCCCTCCGTCTCCCCCTCTCCCCCGTCCGTCTCCCCCACTCCCCCCCTCGTCTCCCCCACTCCCCCCTCAGTCTCCCCCACTCCCCCCTCCATCTCCCCCACTCCCCCCTCCATCTCCCCCACTCCCCCCTCGTCTCCCCCACTCCCCCCCTCCATCTCCCCCCCTCCGTCTCCCCCACTCCCCCCTCCGTCTCCCCCACTCCCCCTCGTCTCCCCCACTCCCCCCTCGTCTCCTCCACTCCCCCCTCCATCTCCCCACTCCCACTTCAGTCTCCCCCACTCCCCCCTCAGTCTCCTCCACTCCCCCCTCAGTGTCCCCCACTCCCCCCTCGTCTCCCCTACTCCCCCCCTCCGTCTCCCCCACTCACCCCTCAGTCTCCCCCACTCACCCCTCAGTCTCCCCCACTCCCTCCTCAGTCTCCCCCACTCCCCCCTCAGTGTCCCCCACTCCCCCCTCGTCTCCCCTACTCCCCCCTCCGTCTCGCCCACTCCCCCCTCAGTCTCTCCCCACTCCCCCCCTCCGTCTCCCCCCTCCGTCTCCCCCACTCCCCCCTCAGTCTCCCCCACTCCCCCCCCTCAGTGTCCCCCACTCCCCCCCCTCAGTCTCCCCCATTCCCCCCGCTCTGAACCCTCCTCCCGTTCTCAGGGATGCCTTACCCATTGTGGCCAGACTCCAGCAGTGCGCTGAGCTGGGCGCTGAGCGGTGCGCTCACCTACTCGAAGCTCTCGTCAGCCAGCATGACTGGTTGACGAACTTGAAAAGCAGGTGTGTTGGCCGGCGTGAAAACAGTGCGTGATGACGTCGGGACTTCGGCCCATCCGGGCCGGAGAATAGCGGGGGGGCCAATAAGTAGCGATTCTGGTCGTGTCGGGGCGCCTTCGAGGCCTTTGCCGGGAATCCCGATGTGTAGTTTGTGCAGGGTTCGGAGAATAGCGGGAGGGTGTCGGACCTGCGTCGCCTTGAAAATTTGCGTGGCCCGCTATTCTCCGAACCGGCGTGAGTGCGGAGAATCACGCCCTTGGAATTTTGGAATCAAAATCACAATTTCTCAATTTGCGCATGGGGTCGATATTCAAAAGTGAGCTGTACTGCGGCAAATTGCAAGAAGTTATTGATAAACTTGTGGAATGGACACATAATTGGCAAGTGAAATTCAACACAGATACATTTGAGGTATTACATTTTGGTAAAACAAATAAGGTGGAAAAAACACTTGGAAACTAAGATTCTAAATATGTTAAGGAGCAAAGCAATCTGAGAGTACATAGAACATAGAACATAGAACAGTACAGCACAGAACAGGCCCTTCGGCCCTCAATGTTGTGCCGAGCCATGATCACCCTACTCAAACCCACGTATCCACCCTATACCCATAACCCAACAACCCCCCCTTAACCTTACTTTTTATTAGCACACTACGGGCAATTTAGCATGGCCAATCCACCTAACCCGCACATCTTTGGACTGTGGGAGGAAACCGGAGCACCCGGAGGAAACCCACGCACACAGGGGGAGGACGTGCAGACTCCACACAGACAGTGACCCAAGCCAGGAATCGAACCTGGGACCCTGGAGCTGTGAAGCATGTATGCTAACCACCATGCTACCCTGCTGCCAAATACAAATAAAAATGCCAAGTACAAATACACAAATCACTAAAACGGCAACACAGGTTAATGAAGACAAAAAATCAAACCAAGATGCTGGTCCGCTGCCAGCACCTGCCGACCGGCGTGCCATGATTCCCGCCACTGATCTCAGACATTCAAGCAAGAGCCAGTGATAGATTTTTGTTCCTCTTGAGGTGCCTTGCAATGCTCCAGACATACAGCCAAGAGTGCAATGAGGTTCTCAGAACTCTTCCTGCCTCAAGGGCTACTGTAGGCAGCGAAATGTTGGTGCGATGCCTGAAAAGACAGCACCATGTCTAATTCTTCACAGAGTGCACTGGTGGGGTTCTTATTCCTTAACAGAATGGTCACATGCTCCACAGGCTGCTTAGTCTACCAAGGATGAAGCCTTTGTCATACAGGATTATGCAAACTCATTCTGAGATTGATGTCCTTCATTTGGATGCTGAGGTAGTAAAGATTTCTTTGATGTCAAGCCTGCATGGAGGCACAGATGAAAGAGGCTCATATGAACTTGTCATCATCATCATCCTGAAACATTGTAGCTATAAGGATCTCACGGGCACACCTCCTGCCTCTGGCCTGTGCTTTGATCTCTTACTCTGCGGCCTCAACATCATTGTCCTCATCAAACGTATCCCACTCAATGTCCTCCTCATCAGAGGGGATGTGCAGCTCCTCCATCTCTCCATCAGGAAACTCATCTCCTCCTTAGGAGTGCCAAGTTGTGTTGAATGCAGCAAACCACAATGAGATGGGATACGCTCTGGGGAGGGCACCACCTGACTCGTCCAGCCATCAGAAAGACAACTTCAATATGCGATCGGTCTGCTCAATCAAGAGCCTGTCGGGGAATGAGCCGCATTGCACCTCTAATCTGAAGCACTTAGTAGCTGCCAAATGGACATCACTAGCCACGTGATTTAGAGGTCGCCTTTGTCACCGATAAGTCAACACAATGCACCGAGGGCCCTCAAAGACTTTGGTACTGTGAGCTCCCATGGTATCTTGCATTGATCTGCCAAATCTGATTTTGGTGGTCACAGGTATGCTGCATATTGAGAGAATGGAAGCCTTTTCTATTGATGAATCATAATGGCTGCTGCCCGGGAGCTCTTAAAACCACATACATGTAGTCAATGGCCCCCTGTACCTGTGGGAGGACTTAAATCACTGCAACTTCCACTATTGTAACAGTCTGGCTTATCCAGGAAGAACTGAACGTAATTATTTGCCTTTCTGAATAGGACGTCGGTAACCTGTTGGGTGCATTTATGAGCAGAGGATTGTCATATTCCACAGAGGACACCATGGCTCAAATGGAATGAGCCATTTGCAAATAGGATAAGTGTTGCAGTCACCTTCAGAACTACTGGCAATGGATGGCCTCACAATGTCCAAAGACCTTTTGCCTTTGGAGATTTTTGCATATGCACTTTAGTCATTGTCACTTTACAGTTGAATCCTTGTGACCTTTATGCATTCCTCTGAGAAGGACAAAGGTCACTCAGATGCTATCGAAGAATGTGGCAGATGTGAGCCATCACATCTCTTGACAAGCAAAGACATCTACAGCACTAGCTCTCACTCGCCCGCAAGAATGAGAGGTTTCTTCGGTACACCCCGATCGCACCAAGTTCCTCCATGGAGGTGGTCTCTCTGCCTCAACTGGGTCTTTATGGGGTCTCACTGGCCCATGTTCCTCAGGGTGAGGCTCTTCCCTTTGCCCTGCCAGACAGAAGTGGACCCTTCTTCTCCTCAGTTGCATGAGAGCCATGAAAGAGGGAGCACATCTCCTAATCTCTGCAGGAGAATTGAACAGAGACATGATTGAACATAATCCATGATTGCCTTCCATCGCCAAGCTAGGAAACCATTGTGAAGTCTATGGGCTGTCCTCATTCCAGGAATTCCAACTTCCCTTGCAGCTGCAGCACAGCTTTAAAGATCACAGGAAGCTGCACCACTCCCCACCCTACAAGATACCCCAGGCGTGACAGCACTTTCACAGAGGAGGTTGGATCTGGATGAATACAATCAGGCGCTGTGAGCCTCTGTCAGAGCACTGTCAGGCTTCCTGCTTTGGAGTAGACTCGAGCCCGGCCTTGTACTAATGTAATGATTGTAACAGTTGAGGCATGGAAAGCCTGGGCTGGGATGTGGAGAGACCCTCGGAGATGCTCTTTAGCCGTGGCCCCTTTGTTGGATCATTGTGACATTCCTCTGGGAGGAACAAATAGTCATTCAAACCCAATTCAAATTTGGCCCCAAGACTACAGATTCTCACAAGAATACGCATCATGAGTTAAATTGCTCAAATCCTTCAATTGACATTTCAGTCTTGCTAACATGTCTCAGTTGAGCCTTACTCTCTATGCCCTCAAGCAGTAATTATTCTGGTGCCCCTTCAAATCAGCAGTCGTCAACCCCTCCCAAAAACCTTCAGATCCCTCATTAGTGATTTTTGTCACTATTTTTCAATTGTATCATTCCATCGACTGTTGAAAAAACGTTGCTCTGCTTCTATAATGAACCCAACTACGATCACCCCCCCCCCCCCCCCCCCTTATGGCCATCCAAGCCCTTTCATTCATCCTGGAAGAACATCATGTACAGTTTTCCTCCCTCCCCTCTAATCCAGGAGCCCATTTAATTATTATAGGTGCGCCTGCCTTCCCCCAAACCATTTTCTGTTGAAGTACCAAAGCCCCATGTTCACTTGACCCCCCATCCTTGACCCTGACCATAATGTCAATTGAAGGATTTGAGCAATTTAACTCATGTTGCGAATTCTTGCGAGAATCTGTAGAGCAGGACAGGGTACTGATCATTTCACATCACAGAAGTGAAAAGGAGTTGGCTAGTAAAAAGTCAGAAAGATATCTGCAGTGGTTCCAAGGATTATGATATCTTACTACACAATTGTGGAGTAATCGTTGGCTGGATATTGGAATTTGCGTTTGCAAAAGCAGTCAAGTTAAAGAAATCCTAAAAGGGATTGGTGTAAAACCCGGAGTGGATTCGCTAGTAAAAGTGTTCAAAAGAGTCCTTTGAAAAATGTGGAGTAGATTTTGGACTGCACACCGCTCCACGGTAGCACAGTGGTTAGCACTGTTGCTTCACAGTGCCAGGACCCGGGTTCGATTCCCATCTTGGGTCACTATCTGTGTGGAGTCTGCACGTTCTCCCCGTGTCTGTGTGGGTTTCCTCCACGTACTCTGGTTTCCTCCCACAAGTCCCGAAAGACATGTTTGTTAGGTGAATTGGACATTCTGAATTCTCCACCTATCATTGACAGCTCATGACCACATCAAAGGCAGGAAGGCACTTCCTGCTGAGAAAAAGAGGAAATGAAAGCACTTAACTCTTAGATGTTTATAAACATTGCGGTTAAGTTCAAAGCATCAACCTTAAATACTTATCCCCCTGGCCCACCGCGAGGTACACCCCATCAGGGCCATGCTGGCAAATGCTTGCACTAATCCACACTCGTGTGAATCTCAACCCAGAGGGCCGGAGAATCACAGAGGCATGGAGAATCCGATATCCAGCCAGTTATTTTGACGCATTTCCATCCTCCCGCTAGTGCAGGTGTGAACCTATTTTTAATAGAATTTACAGTGCAGAAGGAGGCTATTCGGCCCATCGAGTCTGCACCAGCTCTTGGAAAGAGCACCCTACCCAAGGTCACCACCTCCACCCCATCCCCATAACCCAGTAACCCCACCCAACACTAAGGGCAATTTTGGACACTAAGGGCAATTTATCATGGCCAATCCACCTAACCTGCACATCTTTGGACTGTGGGAGGAAACCGGAGCACCCGGAGGAAACCCACGCACACACGGGGAGGATGTGCAGACTCCGCACAGACAGTGACCCAAGCCAGAATCGAACCTGGGACCCTGGAGCTGTGAAGCGATTGTGCTATCCACAATGCTACCGTGCTGCCCATTAAGAAACCTTAATGCCGCCGCCAGGAGGGATCAGAGCATCGCAAATGCACTGATCTCATATTTTTCCCCAATGTTCTATTCTCCACCATATTGGGAGCTCGGTTATCAGGATGGGGAATCGGGCCCACTCCCTTGGCTTCAGAGTGGAATGTGTATTTGATCACAGAATCGGTGTGCCTTAAAAAAGGGACTGTGTGTGTTGCGTCAAATGTACTTTGTCTTCTGCTTGAATCTTAAAATCTGTGTGTAATTGCTAAACTTAAGGAGGGGGGGGATAAAGGAGTATTGTATTTTAATCCATTTTTTCATGTTTGGTGAATAGTTGTTTCTTAAGAAATCTAATTAGTGGTCCTGGTACTCTGTCCCTTCCTGTTTGAAAAAAAGTAAAAGCTATAGGTCTGGATTCTCCGTTTCTGAGGCTAAGCCAACATCCTCGGGAGATATACAACAGGAAAATAGGCGTGAACCTCTCACCGATTCTGGTAGCGGTGAGGGGCTAGCTCCGCCGACACGTGGACTTCCCGCAAATCGCACCGAAAAGGCCGGAGAATGGCTGGGCCGCACATGCGCAGGGCTGAGAACCTGCACCGGTCACGCCGTAAAACATGGCGCCGGCCGTGCGCGAATCCTAATCCACCAACCATGACCCCACAGCCCACCCCTTGTCCACCCCTAGCAAGTAGCAGAAGCTCCCCCCCCCCCCCCCCCCCCCCACTGCCCGCCCCCCGGCTAGCGGCACAGATCCTGGCCGAGTGTGGCAGTGCTGGACATTCTCAGCAGCTGGCACGTTGGGTTCACGACTGCTGGGACCACATGTGGTCCGTGCCATCAGGAACTCGGCCCATTGTGGGTGGGCGGAGCATCGTGGGTGGGCTAGCCGATGACACGCCAACGGCGTTGAAACGGCACGTGGCTTATGTCACAATGATGTCAGATTGGAGGGGGCAGAGCATGGCGGACCGGCGTCAAACCAGCGACGGCTCCAATTCTCCAATTAGGGTTCCATTTAGGGACCGTCCCATCCTGTTAAAGAAACATAGAAAATAGAAGCAGAAGGAGGCCATTCGGCTTTTCGAATCTGCTCCATCATTCATTATTATCATGGCTGATCATCCAACTAAACAGCCTAATCCCACTTTCCCCCATATCCTTTGATCCCCTTCGCCCTAACTGCTATATCTAATTGCTTCTTGAAAATATACAATGCTTTGGCCTCAACTACTTCCTCAGATAACAAATTCCACACCACTCTCTGGGTGAAGAAATTTCTCCTCATCTCTGCACTAAATGGTCTACGCTTTATCCTCAAACTGTGACCCCTGGTTCTGGACGCACCCACCATCAGAAGCATCCTTTCTGCATCTACCTTGTCTAGTCCTGTTAGAATTTAATACATTTCTATGAGATACCCTTCATTCTTCTGAACTCCAGCGAATACAATCCTAACCGATTCAATCTCTCCTCACACGGCTGTCCCGCCGTCCCAGGAATCAGCCTAGTAAACCTTTGCCGCATTCCTTCTAGAGCAAGGACATCCTTCCTCAGATAAGGAGACCAAAACTGCACACAATATTCCAGATTTGGCCTCACCAATGCCCTATATAATTACAGTAAGACATTCCTGCTCTTGTACTCGTATCCTCTCGCAATGAAGGCCAGCATACAATTTGAATCAACTGGGATTATGTATAACGTCAACTTGGATCATAATGAAAAAAAAATGGGATCATAACACCTGCCAAGCACAGCCTTGTATCATAGAGCGCATTGCCCTAAGACTGCCTTTGGTATCTGGCCCTGACTCTATGATGCACGCTGTCCTAGGACTGCCTTTGGTATCTGGCCCTGACTCTATGATGCACGCTGCCCTAAGACTGCCTTTGGTATCTGGCCCTGACTCTATGATGCACGCTGCCCTAAGACTGCCTTTGGTATCTGGCCCTGACTCTATGATGCACGCTGCCCCAAGACTGCCTTTGGTATCTGGCCCTGACTCTATGATGCACGCTGCCCCAAGACTGCCTTTGGTATCTGGCCCTGACTCTATGATGCACGCTGCCCTAAGACTGCCTTTAGTATCTGGCCCTGACTCTATGATGCACGCTGCCCCAGGACTGCCTTTGGTATCTGGCCCTGACTCTATGATGCACGCTGCCCTAAGACTGCCTTTGGTATCTGGCCCTGACTCTATGATGCACGCTGCCCTAAGACTGCCTTTGGTATCTGGCCCTGACTCTATGATGCACGCTGCCCTAAGACTGCCTTTGGTATCTGGCCCTGACTCTATGATGCACGCTGCCCCAGGACTGCCTTTGGTTTCAGGCATCAACTGCATGGTGCCCCAGGGCTATCTCATACTTATGCCCCCTCTTCTTTTATCCCAGCCCCCAATGATGTGTCTCAGTCCACCCATTCCCTCCTGTATTCTAATCATTCCACCATCGTCATGTGTCTCTGTTCACCCCTTCCCTCTGTGTTGACCACCCCCTCTGCCCCCATCCCCCCATCCTTGCCTCTGTCCTATCTAAACCACCGTCCCACAGCCAGTAAAGAGTATTCATTGCGTACTTCCCTCCCCTTCCCACTGGCCTTGCCTGAGCAGCCTTGGTACGGACTCACAGCAGACTCACTACCTGCCACGATGCCCACCTGGAATATTCCGCCAAGATTATAGGGGAAAAATTTGTCGGCGCAGCACCATTTCTTGTTGATTTCTCAAGGACACGCAGTGCATCAGACCACTGCATAGGCAGCCCAAGCTATATTCTTCATTAGTATCAATGTGGAACGGCACGCGGATGTGTAGGTAGCAGCGCACACTGCTGGCTGCCCTTAGGGAATCATTATATGTTGCATAGCATCGCCAGAACGCCTCCTCAATGAGTTACTAATGATTGACAGCCAATATGTAGTTACAAAAATATACAGCAGTTTTAAATGGATTAAAACAGACAATGCTGAAACTGCACATCAGATCAATTGACATCTGAAAGGGAAAGATAGATTAATGGATAACATAAATTCCTACTTAACTATTCAAACATTTCCTTATTTGCTTCAAATTTAATATATGGCTGTATAGTAACTTAAAAACATAATTTAAGATGATATATACTGTGCACAGATCTCTGTTCTTTCTCATAATATTTCTTTATTTAATTATGATATATCTAGAACTTTACCATGTGGTGGCACTGTTCACAGAATGTCTTGCTAAGTGTCCTGAAATATAAAGACACCAGCCCTATTCCCTTTTTCCATGTTACTCCACTGCATTAGGGACTTTTAGTCCATTTTTCTTTATTCTGCACAATAGCAAAGTTCGTATGTGTTCTATTTACATAACCTAAATTTATTAATATTACATCATTACTATTGCTTATTACTTGACAAAAATTGAGATTGCGGAAAAGATGTTTTTTGAAAACCTGTGTAGATCAGTAAATAGTAATGCAAGTACCTCCACTACGCTATGTTAACCCAGCATTATTACAATCACGCAGCTCTTCCTTGAGGCTTTTCTCTGAACGATTAATGCTCTGTAGCTATAAAGCTGAAAAAGGAAATCTTTTTATTAAGAGTTTCCAGATCATTGAGGATGCTTCAGACCAATCCACACCCAACAAACTGCTCTGAAAAGTCTGCTCAGATTTTGACAGTTGTGACAAATTCCACCACAGCACCTGAGACAATTGTAACATTTGAAATAAAACCCACAACATTCTAAACAAAAGAATCCACAATATTCTTTTAAAAAAAACAAATTTGCCCTATATCCTTATGTTAACAGATCCTTGACAAAATTAAAGGATCCAGATCCAAATTTTGTCAAAACTAATGAATGTTTCCTTAGGCCATACTGGTTTCATTAAAGTCAATCTATTAGTTTCTGAGGGATATTGGTAATAGGCAAACAAGACAAACAGAGGCAAAATCATTACCTCTGTCCACCTTCAGTAAACTACTGTTTCAGATACTTCATTTCCTGCCATTATTACCCACTATCCTTATCTGTGAAGTGTGATGATATGTGAACTATCATCTATGTATATAGTATAATAACTAAACTGTATGTAAACAGTAGTGCCTGTATGTATAGATTAGTATTCTAGCATCGACCACAGGTGGTGTGACGACAGGAGAAGGTTACTGAAAGATGGCCACATGGTGAGACAGGACGCATTCTAGCATCAAACCACAGGTGGCGTGGTTACAGGAGAAGGTCACTGAAAGACACCCACATGTGGGACACGTATTTTCCTGGGCAACAGAGAGACACAAGCTGGACAGCAAGCTCAGAGTGCAGTCACAGATCGAGCAGCTCCTGAGTCAACAGTAATTAATAATAGTTAATCATAGTTGTTTGTATTTAGCTGTCGTATCCAACTGCAATCTTAGTAAATATCACAGAAACCCTTTAGTATTTCAGTTAATTAATAAACAGTTTTGTTAATTTACAA
The DNA here is from genome assembly GCF_902713615.1 of Scyliorhinus canicula. Taxonomy (NCBI): domain Eukaryota; kingdom Metazoa; phylum Chordata; class Chondrichthyes; order Carcharhiniformes; family Scyliorhinidae; genus Scyliorhinus; species Scyliorhinus canicula. Next base: position 105,904,603 of record NC_052155.1, on the reverse strand, counting down.
AGTCGCATGTTCTCTGATTACTTCAACTACAAAGGCCTCGCAATCCATGAATACAGAGAAAATTACATGAAGGAGAACAAATGCTGATTTTTAAAAAATCATCAACTGGCAGTGTTCTCTGGCAAATAGCACCAAAGAGTCTAGATTGTTCTTTAAATTGCCTGGGCACAATTCAGGGCACAAATGTTAAAGATCACTTTCAGGCCCATTTAGCGGTGTGTTTCTATCCCACTGAGGCTGCAAGTTAGTTGATTTCCTGCTAGTGAGCTGACCAGTGTGGCACTGCCAGGGTGTCTGGGTGTCACTGACAGGGTGCCAGGGTGGCAGTTACAAGGTGTCCTGGTGTCAAGTGGGTGCCAGGGTGCCACCCTGCCCTGTACCTGACCACCTGCGTGTCTCGGTGTCTCTAAAGCCTTGCGAGACCCTCCAGGTGCCTTTATACCTGGTTAATGTTTGTGTGCCATGATGTGGAGATGCCGGCGTTGGACTGGGGTGAGCACAGTAAGAAGTCTTACACCAGGTTAAAGTTCAACAGGTTTGTTTCAAATACTAGCTTTTGGAGCACTGCTCCGAAAGCTAGTGTTTGAAACAAACATGTTGGACTTTAACCTGGTGTTGTAAGACTTCTTACAATGTTTGTGTGGACCAGTACTAAACAGTGCCCTGGCGAGGTCCCAGTGTCGACTCATTAGGTTTATTTAAACATGCACGTGTACACCTTGCCCAGTGAGGGCAAGATCCAGATCATGCCAGGAAGAACAAGTCGGTTATCTTGCGATTGGTCCGGTGTGGAACCCAATTTGGGGCCCTCGCGGGATTCACCCATTGCGCCCAGATCTGCGCCAGGAGCAACGGGGTCGCTGAATTACGGCCTAGTCTTTGTTCAGAATTTCTCGCCTTCCAAAACAGTTGCCGCAGATGTTTTTAAAAGTTATACCTTTCCACTGCCTCCTCTTCCCTCTCGGATTTTTTTTTTTGAAGCATACGTACACACATGAGCAAATACATCCATGTTTTCTTTGACTCGGTTATTTTTCTTCCTGTTGACAGTTTGTTCTCTTTCTCTTGAATATGGGGTTTCTCAGTCAGGCATGAACACTGTTCTCAGTGGAGCACACGTCTATCCATTTGCAATGATTGTGTTTTGTGCCACTTAGACTAACCCAGGCATTATTGAAGATTAAAACACATCAGGTGCGATTCTCCTGAAAGATTTCTGAGTGTTGCGATGAGAGCAAATTGCCGTGAGCTTCCTGCCGTTCAGCCCGGCGAGGCCGGCAATGCTATTCAATGCTAATTGGTCCACTTAACAAGGCCTCATGGCTTCTCGCTCCAAATAAAGACTTGCCAGCTGATTCACCAGCACCGCGCTCGTCAGCCACCCACTAATAAGATCGAGCAGCATTTAAGCAGCACTTGCTCAGCCAACCCCAGCTAGCTCACAATAATGGCGCTCAGCAGGCCGGCCCAAGATTGGGGGATGCTGACCTGGGGAGGCTGCTAGACGCTGAGGAGGCCAGGAGAGATATCCTGTTCCCCCAAGGGTCTAGGAGGGTCAGTCATTGGGCAGCCAACGCCTTGTGGGATGAGGTGGCGGCGGCAGTGAGCTCGGAGAATGTGACCAGGAGGACTGGCCTCCAAAGCAGTAAGAAGGTCAATGACCTATACCAGGCAGCACAAGTGAGTAGACACCAACGCCCCCCTCCCCCCAGAGATATCCACCCCCCAACTCTCTATGCAACGTCCAATCCTCCCTCCACACTCCTGCCCCTTCAACTTCCCCAATGGTTCCTCCAGCCACCTGCCCCTTCAACCACCCCAACACTCCCTTCATACACACCCCTCCCAACACTGTGTATCACGTGTGTGGCTAACGATGCCCTATCTGTGTCTCTTCAGGAAATGCTCTCCCAAAGTCGCTGGCAGAGGACCCAAACTGGCAGAGGGGTGCCAGACATCAAAATCCTCACCACCTTCGAGGAGCGTAACCAGGAGGTGACCAGTGTGGCCGAGGACACGGCGGGTCACCAACGCAGAGGCTGGCGGACGACGCAGAGGTGAGGAACCACCGGGCTTGACCCATAGGACCTGTCAAACAGGAGTTGTTATTGTCTTACTGACTGACCCATCCCTCCCACTGACCACACGTCATTTTCCTGCAGGTCCTCCAGCCAATGGCGCCAGCCCATCCGGGGTGGCACCCTCTCCTGACTCCGAGAACACCTTGGAGGAGAGCTCCGAGGATGCAACCATTATAGTTGGAGCACAACTGTCATCTCTATCCTCCATCAGCGCAGATACACGCACCTCGGTGAGACATGTTAGTGGTCAGGCTTCTGGGGCACAATCTGGTGAGGACCAACCATACTGCTGCTGATGTAGATCAGGTAGAGGCAGGAACCCCTAGACGAGACAGCGGTCAGAGGTTTGCTGGATCTCTGGATCCCAGGATCCAGCTGGGTCCCAGCCTGATGCTGAGCCTGTCGAAAAGGTTTCCCCAGAGCTGGTGGTGACGTTATGGGGTGGTCGGACATTCAGAGGGAGATGTTAGCGTCCCTCAGCAGATCTATAGCCGCTTGGAGGCGTCCCAGAGGCTACGGGCACTGGAGATGTCGCCGGCAATGTGTGGCACCTTGGCCAACATTGTGGTGCACGATGTTCATACCATTAGTGAAGGTGTCCAAGGTGTTCCGCAGTCGGTGTTGGGTATGCTGGGGTCTCGATAGAATGTCTGCCTTCCTGGGGGATGTGACCCAGTATCAGGCTGACCTTGACTTGGTTCTGTAAGGAATTGGGACCGGGTTTAGACTGACAAACAGTGATGGCTCCCACCCCGGTCCCTCCAATTCCCCCATTGATCCCTACCCCTCCCCCCCTCCCAGCCATAACGCCCTGCCCAGGCACTCCCGGCTGCAACGGGTCCCCCCTCATCGGATCCCATACCCTGTACCCAGGACACCAGCTCACGATGTCACCTGGACTGGCCTCTGGTCTGCTTCCCGTGGTACTCGCCCATTCTCCGGCCATGGACATGTCCCCAGAGCAGTGTGCCATCCCCTGGGTGTTTGGATGTTGGCTGCTGCATGTGTGGTGTTGCCTCCCACAGTGTTCAGGCACAGTGTCCGTGCACCAAGGTCTGATCGGGCTGCTAGGCAATGACTCCCACGTGTTACATTCCCACAGGAATTCACTTAGGTTGTGTGGAGTGCTCACTTAACCATGATTGCCAAATCTCTATTAGCAATAGCCTTCAGCCGCATGGTCAGAGGCCTTGGCAGTCGGTGGGGGTTTTGGGTGGTCGGTGGGCAAGATGGGTAGGGATAAGGGTTGCCCCCGGAATGGGTAAACACGATCCAGGGGTTGGCATGGTGGTGCCATGAGCGGTTGCCCCTCGGTTGCTCCCCCCAGCGGTTGCCCCCCTTCCCATGAGGCCCACCCCTGTTGAGAGTCCCCTACCTCCAGCCGACGGTCCTCCACCCCCTGCCGAGCACAGAGACGGCAAGCCTAGCGTCACCGGGCTCTTTGTCTGTTAGGAAAGATGGCTACTTACTTCCTCGGCTCCCCACAGAAGGCCTTCTGCCATGTTCATGTTTTTAAAAAGGAGTACTGATCGGCGCCAGCGTGACTACTTGCTGGAGAGGCCGATGAATGATGGGAGGCCGTTGGATAAGGGGTGGCTCCCGATAATTGTATGGAAATCGGGTTAAGTGGTGCTAATTGGTTTCTCACCACGCTATGGCGAGATCCTGATTTCGCCTCCGAGATCAGGCTGGTTGCATCGCAATCTGTTTGGGACCTGGCGCAGTTCTCGTTTACGGCCTCTCCCGGTATTCACGGCCTCATTTCGCGGAGCGAGAGCACAATAAGGCCGAAGAATCACGCTCTTCATTTCAAAGCTCCAGGATGCAGCATCCAGGCTTCACTGGAAAGTGAAAAGACATCCAGAGTTGCAATAATTGCTCTCATTGGAAAGTTGTTTTTGCAGCAACTGTATCTATTTAATTAGGGGAATTATTTTCGAACTCTATGCAAGTGCCAGGCGATTAGTGCCCATTGCTAGCGTCATTAACATTCAGAGTAAACCTTGGGAGAGACAAGAGGAAAAGAGTAGAGTTGATCACTTTCTTTCCTGTGAAGGACCTCAGTGCAGTTCTCCCTCCCCGTAACAAGGCTCTCTTGTTCTGTTACCCAGGGGCAGCCATTTAGAACTCAAGAGAACAGAACAGGCTGCAGAATGGACTAAGAATCAGCGCATCCTTTCAGCTTATCCTAAGGGAGGAATAAGAAACGGAAACTTAGACTGAATACTTCTTATGTGACCCTGATGTTGGTGGACAGGGAGAGGATCTCCTTGACTCAGTTGTAACCTCCTCACTTTTGAATCAGAAGGTTGTGGACTCAAGCTCCAGTCCAGAACCAGAGTATATGATGCAGGCCAACACTTTGATGCGATATTAAAGGAATGCTCTGTTGCTCAAGATGGTGTCCTTCAGAAAAGATATCAAATAAAGGCTGTGTCTGTCTGTTGAGGTGGATCCTATGGTGCAATTTCAAAACAATGGTATAGGATTTTGCCCATGTTAACTACTCGATTGCAATACAATTGTTCACTGGTGGGACCTTGCAAATTTGCATCAGCATTTTTCTACAAAACAACAATGATAACATTTCAGTTGTACTTCACTGACTGACGGACTTTAAAAAGCCAGAGAATGTGAAAGACATTAATGCATGTCCTTTCTCTTTCTGTCTAGGGGTGGACAATAAAATTACTGGCATGTCCAGCAATGCCCACATTCCATGAATTAAACATTTTTATTAATGTATGGGATGTGGGCATTGTTGACTGGCCCAGCATTTGCAGCCCATCTGTGATTGCACTTGAACTGAGTGGTTTGTTGGGCCATTTCAGAGGGCAGTTAAATGTCAACCACATGAAAATGAAAATCGCTTATTGTCACGAGTAGGCTTCAATGAAGTCACTGTGAAAAGCCCCTAGTCGCCACATTCCGGCGCCTGTCCGGGGAGGCTGGTACGGGAATCGAACCGTGCTGCTGGCCTGCGTGGTCTGCTTTAAAAGCCAGCGATTTAGCTGAGTGAGCTAAACCAGCAACCCCATTGCTGTGGGTCTGGAGTCAAATGTATGCCAGGCCAGGTAAAGATGCAGATTTTGTTTCCGAAAGTGTGTGTGTGTGGGGCGCGGGAGTTGGGTGGGGATAAAAGAGAGATCCTGAACAGATATTTTGAAAGGCTTATTAAAGTCTTTGGCCAGCATCTTTATCTGAGTTTAGTCACTGCCCTTGATCAACAGATATTTGCAAATGGGATTTCCACAGCTCCATTAATCTGCCTGGCACATGCCAGTCCGAGCTGGGAATTCAGACCAACCATGTGAGCAATGGGTCTACCATTCTTGTCTAAAAGCTGACTTTGGATCCAAACAAGATCCTCTCCCGTTTTTAAATGGATTGTGAATATGATAACAGGTTGATTTTATTTTTTCCCTTCCTAGCCAGGGGATGCTGAAGTGAGTTCTTTTTTCTACCATCACTACCACAGCTAAGATCCGTTCATTTAGCACAGAACGATCGTTGAACCTGGAAAGGTTTCAATTCTGAATAGGACCGTTCAAAATGGTAGAATGCTGTTAAAAAGAAAATGTTGTTTTCTTGCGCAAATAAAATTAAGCTGCCATGTATTTTCAAAGCATGTTTGGGCAGCAAAGGAATGAAACATGGAGAATAGGGAACAGGGTGTTCTTTACTATTGAAACATTTTATTAGTCAGAGGGCTGTGAGCTAGGAAACAGGGCTCAGACCCAGATGAGGTGCTGAAGAAGCAACAGCAAGAGAGGGAGGCAACCATCCTCAGGAAACAGCTCAGCTGGGCATGCAATGCAGAAGGCACAAGCCAGTTTGTGTAAAAGAAAGTTTCTCCTCGCTGAACCGAAGTCCATTTCCAAGTCCTGGTCACCTAAGCTGTGACAGTCACTGGCTAGATTTGACCAATAGGTTTCTGGTTATTGTTTGGGAAATAGAGAGGGGGAAACAGATGCTTTTGGGTTTCCAGTCTTTAAGGGAATAAGTGCTCATTATTAATGTGAAGTGTAAGATTGTTCTTTATAGTGTCTCATTATCTTTCTTCTACTTTAATAAATGTTTATTTTTGTTTAATAAAAGAAGAGGTTTGAGCTCTTGTTGTTCCCACGAACGTTTCTCGCTAATATCCAAAATACAACATGACACAAAACCAGTGTTTTGAGGTTGAAACACTCGCACATAACTTCAATGGGGTTTTGTAACACAACCCAATATGGTTGTGGTAATCACTGTTACAGTATTATATATATTGTGGTAAACCACTGTTACCACAATATATTGTTTGTTGTCTCTGCTGGCTCCGCCTGTGGCTCCTCCCCTCAGGCTCTGTATAAAGGTGGCCGACCTCTGGCCCTGCCCCAGTTCGGGATCAGTTGCCAGCAGGTTCTCGTTTAGCTTATTAAAGCCACAGTTTTGTTCCACAACTCGTCTTTGTTATAATTGATGGCACATCAATGGTGATTAGATTTCCCACAATAGAAGACTCCTGATGATATCTCCGTTGTTAACGGCCTGTGATCAGGAACGTTTATGACAGAGTAGTTAACTGGCTATAGTGTACCTGCTGGTCTAACTGCTGCTAGATTAAGTTTTAAAACAAATGTAAAATTGAAATGTCAGCTTAATGATCATTCAAACAGGCTTTTCGGCTACTTAAATTTAAGATTCCTCTCAAAGTACAATTGGAAACCTCTTCAGTACTTTGCCTGAAGGCCCACAGTGCCACAAAGCAGGTCTCAAATCCACCCCAACTGGAACTGGGACCAAACCCCATGTTGGCCACCCAGCCACTGGCCCCCAAGAAGTTCAAATTGCTGTGGCAACACACACTTTTACATGTATGTTGTAACCTGGAGCTATGGATAGTGATGGTAGAGGCTCCAACATTCTTTCCATCACATGGTTGACAAGGAATCTCTGCTCTTACTGCCTGCCACTGCCGTGTGTTGGAAGCATTCACAATTGATATTTAACCTGTTTGGCCACATTATGACCACACCTTCCTTGGCCATCAAGTCCTGGGGTGCGATTTAATGGAAATGAATCACAGTCCCGCTGCTTGCAGCACCGAGAAAAACCCCGCTATTAAACGGGACTCTACTTTATTTTTGGGCCTTGGTGAGGAATGCCCTGCCAAGACCGCACTCAGTTCATTTCCTGCACTAACAAGCTCAGCTCGCCAGTACAGGAAGTGATTGGGGTGCCAATTTTAAATGGTAACCCAATCTCTGGACTGCCCAATGCCTCAACCTACCAATTAGGGGGTCCTCGAGGCCCCCACACCCCACCTTATAAGGGCAGAGCACCCTTGAGCCTGATCACCAGCATGGGCAGGATTCCACCTGGGTACCTTGGCACTGCCAGACTTGCACCCTGACAGTGCCTCTGCCAGCCTGGACGTACCACCTGAGACCCTAGCATTACCAGGGTGGCACCCAGGTGGCACTGCCAGGGTGCCCAGGTGGCAGTGCCATGGTTTATGGATTGGCATCAGGAGTGCCAGGGTACCATCCTGCCCAGTGTCCAACCATCTGGGGCCCCCAATAGCCTGGTCCACGTTTGTGGAAACCAGTAAGAAGGGCACCGGCTCAGGGCCTCCGAGGCAAGGCCGCTAGGTCCCGGGCCTTGGGTAACTCCGGCGCAGACATATTCAAGTGACTAACTATTCACTTGAATATGCAAATCTGGATCCTGCCCATCGAGGACGAGATCCAGATCGCGATGCTTTGCGAGGTGTAACAAGCATCATAAATCTCGCAAGAGGTCTCTCCGAAATTTACCGGCCTCGTCGTGTCCCGAGTCGGGTGCAATGAGGCTGTAAGATCGCACCCCTGGAGTGCGACTTGAACCTGGAGCTTCTAGCTCAGAGGAAGGGATGCTGTCCACTGCACCACAAGGCCTCCTCACTGTAAATTAGAGATTAACTTTCAGATTAGGGTAATGTTAGTTTATAGACTTTACAACCTATAACTTTTCTGAAATTTAATTTATTAGTTTGTATTTGCAAAATGTAAATTCATTTTTTTGAACAAAAAAGAGAAAATTGGTATGATAAGGAATAGTAGCCATTCCTGATCACAATACGTTTATCTAGGAGATGAATTATACAATATTTAACCGTTCACATTTCTTGTTTATTTAAATGTCCCACACTGAAATGTGTAAAATAGATTAATTCAGAATAACAATCCACAAATCATCCAAAAGCTTATTGTCCTCATATCTAAAATATGACTTTGAAGTTTAATAGCCATCCCTATACATTTTGCAGTAAAAATGGATGTACACTACTTTGGGTAATTTCTCGAACAGTACTGAACATGATTTGCAAAACCTCAAATCCATATCTATATGCAGCAAGACTTGGACATAGGCTGATAAGTGGCAAGGGATATCCGCACCACACAAGTGCCAGGCAAAGACCATGAGATGATCCAACCGTCGCCCTTTGACATTCAATGGCATTACTATCGCTAAATCCCCAAAGGTGAACATCTTGGCACTTACGATTGACCAAAAACGAACCTAGCCATATAAATGCCACCGTTACAAGAACAATACAGAGGCTGTGAATTCTGCACCTAGAAACCCACCTCCTGGCTCCCCAATGTCAGTCCACAATCTACAAGACACAAGTCAGGAGTGTGGTGGAATACTCTCCATTTGCCTGGTTGAGTGCAGCTCCATCAAATCTCGACACCAAGCAGGACAAAGCAGCCCACTTGATTGGCAACCCATCCACCACCTTAAACATTCGCTCCGTCCACTACTGCCACAGTGGCAGCAGAGTATAGCATCTCCAAGATACACTGCAGCGAATATGTTCCTTCAACAGCAGCTTCTAAACCCGCGACTCCTCCAACTTAAAAAAAGGACGGAAGAACACCACAACCTGAGAGTTCCCTTCCAAACCACACACCATTCTAACTTGGAACTATATCGCTGCTCCTTCACTGTCGTTGAATCCTAGAAGTCTTTTCTTAGCAACACTGTGCGTGTATTTACACCACATTGGCTGCATCAGTTCAAGATGGTGGCTCATCATGACCTTCTCAAGGACAATTAAGGATGGACACATCTTGTGAAAGAATGAACAAAGTATGAAAATCTGCTAATTTTGTGAATTTTGCACGGAAGATGGACTAAACCAGAGCCATGGAATGAAGCAGTTGCCAATGATTGTGTGTGTGATCTTATATCAACTATTTATTAAAAATATATTTTACTCTTTATAAATTTTCTATAGCTACGATATTACAATCGTAGTTGTTGAGAGGGTGGGTTGGGAAAGTTAGGATTGACCATAAGACGTGGGAGCAGAAGTAGACCATTCGGCCCATCTGCTTCAATGAGATCACAACTAATCTGATATGATAATCCTCAACTCCACTTTCCTGTCTTATCCCCATAACCCTTGATTTCCTTACTGACTAAAAATCTGTCTATCTCAGCCTGAAAGCAAAATTAACAACCCAGCCTCTCTAGCTCTCTGCAGTATATAATTCCACAAATTCACTACTCCTTCCTTGGTACAGAGAAAATTGGGTTGACCTAATTTTTTTTCTATTTTTCTCGGTATGTGATAGGTGATGGTGAGCTGCCTACTAATGAATGCCATTTCAGAGGGGCAATTTAAGAGTCAACCACAGTGCTGTAAATATGGAGTCACATGTAGGCCAGACCAGGTATGGACAACAGTTCCTACCCTGAACCAAATGAGTTTTTATGATGATCTGATAGTTTAATGATAAGTATTAGCTAAACTAGCTTTTCCTTCCAGAATCATTAATCAAAGATTAAATTCCTCCAGTACGATGTGAGCTGATGTCTTCAGAGCAAGAATCCAGGTCTTTTTCAGGATGGCAGCCGGTGACTAGTGGTGTGCCTCAGGGGTCTGTGCTGGGATCACAACTTTTCACAGTATAAATTAATGACCTGGAAGAAGGAACTGAAGGCACTGTTGCTAAGTTTGCAAATATACAAAGATCTGTAGAGAGACAGGTAGTATTGAGGAAGCAGGCAGGCTGTAGAAGGACTTGGACAAGCTAGGAGAGTGGGCAAAGAAGTGGCTGATGGAATACGATGTGGAAAAGTGTGAGGTTATGCGCTTTGGAAGGAGAAATGGAGGCATAGACTTTTTTCTAAATGGGGAAATGCTGAGGAAATCAGAAGGACAAAGGAACTTGGGAGTCCTTGTTCACGATTCTCTTCAGGTTAACGTGCAGGTTCAGTCGGCAGTTAGGAAGGCAAATACAATATGAGCATTCATGTCGAGAGGGCTAGAATACAAGACCAGAGATGTACTTCTCAGGCTGTATAAGGCTTGACCCCATTTGGAGTATTGTGAGCAGTTTTGGGCCCCATATCTAAGGAAGGATGTTCTGGCCTTGGAAAGGGTTAAGAGGAGGGTCACAAGAATGATCCCTGGAATGAGGAGCTTGTTGTATGAGGAATGGTTGAGGACTCTGGGTCTGTACTCGTTGGAGTTTAGAAGGATGAGGGGGGATCTGATTAAAACTTACAGGATACTGCGTGGCCTGGATAGAGTGGATGTGGAGAGGATGTTTCCACTTGTAGGAAAAACTAGAACCAGAGGACACCATCTCAGACTAAAGGGACGATCCTTCAAAACGGAGATGAGGAGGAATTTCTTCAGCCAGAGGGTGGTGAATCTGTGGAACTCTTTGCCGCAGAAGGCTGTGGAGGCTAAATCACTGAGTGTCTTTAAGACAGAGATAGATAGGTTCTTGATTAATAAGGGGATCAAGGGTTATGGGGAGAAGGCAGGAGAATGGGGATGAGAAAAATATCAGCCATGATTGAATGGCGGAGCGGACTCGATGAGCCGAGTGGCCAAATTCTGCTCCTATGTCTTATGGTCTTATGGCCTTGGTTTACTAATACAGCAGGACCACTGTGGTGCTTTCCCCTTTGAGGATTCCAAGATGGTGTCAGGATTCCCTTTGGTAACTGGGCCAATAACCAGAGGTCATTTAAAATCATCGATAAAAGATTTGGAGGGGAAATGAGAATTTTTTCCACTCTGAGATCTGGTCAGGATTTGGAACACTTTACCTGAAAAGGTGGTGGAAACTGATTCCATAAATAATTCCAAAAGTATGGATAGGCTTTTGAGGAACTTACAGAGTTACTGACAAACAACAGGGATGGGGGGGAATAAGAGTGACTGCTGTTCTAACGAGCCAGCAAACCTGACTGATCGATGGTGCCTCCTATGCGATAATTTTCTATGATTATTCTGCTAGCCAATTTCCCAGCTCTAAATACCAATTAATAATTAGTTTGTTGAACTTACAGATTTAATGAACATTCTGTATTTTTCATAACAAGTAAACCAGGAAAAACACTGTCACATGTCATAAATCAGTTGCCTTCACTCAATTTTTACTCCACTGAATAAACAGAAACATATGGTTAGCAACACAAACATCTTGTAAATGATGCAAAGATTAATGGACTCTGACATTAGAACTTGACAGAGATTCAATCACTGACAGTTAACGTAGATTGTCCCTGTTTGTTTTATGCACCTTCTTTCCTTTAAATGTCTTCGATATAATTTTCTTTTGTACTTTTATCTGCCATCATCATAGATTTTGCTCTAACCTGTAGAAGGGCAGGTTATACAAGGGCCTTCTCCACAGATGCTGCCTGTGCTGTGTTGTGTTATGCTGTGGTCAGTTGACAGGAATTGTTCTTCTGCAAACCACCCAAATCAGCTTTTCCTCCACAGATGGTGAAGCATTTCCCATCTACCAACTGCCCAAGAACTGTCAAAACTCTCGTCTAACGGGAATGGTAAATTCATTTCTTCTTTGGTTGAGGGTGACTGAAACTGAATATTGATTGAAACTGAAGACCATAGGCTGAAAATTTTAGAATGAACACCAAATTACTGGGTCCTACTCAATTCCCCTTGTATATTTTGTAATACTTAAATTTGGTAACACAGTTCTCAGGAACTTGGGAATTGGGGATCCTAAGCTTCTGTCCCTCCATTCAATGCAACAAATGTATTGCATTCAGAAACAAACTCTGCACATGTGGAAACATCATGGCCGGGATTCTCCGACTCAGCGCCGGGTCGGAGAATCCCCGGGGAGTGGGGGGGAGGCCCACCGCCCTGACGCCGGCTTCCCCATTCTCCGGCGCCGTTTTTCAGGCGCCCGCAGGATCGCCGGTCGGAGGCCGTAGACAGCGCCTCCCCCCGGCGATTCTCTGGACCCTGATGGGCTGAGTGGCCGACGAGTTTGGCCGGGTGCCGCCGGCGTGGATTATTCACCACCCACATGGCGGGGACCTGGAAGGAGAGTGTGTGGGGGCTGTCCTGGAGGTGGGGGGGGGGGGCTCCATGGTGGCCTGGCTCGCGATCGGGGCCTACCGATCGGTGGGCGGGCTGGTTCCATGGGGACCTACTTTACTCCGCGCCGGGCCCCTATAGGGCTCCGCCATATTTCCCGGGGGCCGGCGCGGAGAAGGGAACCCCCGCGCATTCGCGGAAATACGCCGGCCGTTCTGCGCTGGCTGGAGCTGCGGGGACCACTCCGACAGCAACCTAGCCCCCTGGAAAGGGGAGAAGTCTTCACTTTCGGGGGCCGTTGACGCCGAAATGGTTGCCGCTGGTTTTCACGCCGGCGGGGGACATAACCCCAATATTACAGAATCCCGCCCATTAATATTTTCGAGTAAAATAAAGGATAGAAAAATAGATATTGATAACATTGAGTTTTATAATAGCTTTGATAGAAAGTTAATTGGGGTTGCAATCCGAACACTTATGTCAGAATCATGTCCAGACTGGCGTTTCACCCTATTTATGTCCTGCCAGCAGGCACTTGCGCTACTAAGGTTGCATCCGAGTTACCCAATGTCTCAAATATAAACTGGAAAGACTGATAGCCTGTGCCTTCCAGGGGGTGTATCTGCTTTCCCTTGCCTTCGAGAAGATTTTGTACTCCTCCCCATTTTGTAAAGAGGCTTGTACTATGACTAATCTTTTTTACTTGTCTTGGGTGGTCCTGGTAGGACTCAATTATGTCCAGTGCACTTCATCTCACTGAGCATACCAGCCTCCAAATCTCCAATGCCAGGTAAATTTGCGCCTGAGCAAATAAGAACATCCAGTACAGATCAGTACAGATTCAGATCAGTGTCTTTGTTGTGGGCAGTCTGAGGAGCCACCACTAACCGCTGTCACCACCTATCCCCTCCAACTCCACCTCCAAATTGACTGGAAACCCCATTGGAAGCACAAGCCTGGGAATTCAACATTCCACAGGAGCTTAATGTTGTTCCATTGGGAGTCCAATAGAGTTATTTCAGGGCGAATGCTTTTAAAATTACAGCACCTCGGAATCAAGCCATTACTTATTCTAATGTGATCTATTACATACATCTTTACCTCCGTTTGAACTTTCACTCGGCACTTTTTTCATCAGGACACAGACATTCATTCATTGCACCCCTCGTTCCAGTTTTCTCTCATGCAGTGGATTTCAGACAATTGCCACTCTTAAAAGAATAAGTTTGCCTCTAACCCATGATAAATGAATGCGGAAATACAACTTAATTTCTTTCATGCATTGCGAAATAGTGAATGGTAAGGGTTTATCATCAAATCAATAATCATTCATATAATGCCTTTTGTCACCTCAGGGTATCCCAAAGCATTTCATTGCCAATTAAATTATGTTGTATTATAGAGAAACATCGTAGACACCTTGCAGAGTCAGATCCCACGTACATCAATGAAATGAATAACCCATTGATCAGGATATCAGGAGAATTTCCCTGTGCCGGAATGTGGTGACTAGGGGCTTTTCACAGTAACTTCATTGAAGCCTACTCGTGACAATAAGCGATTTTCATTTCATTTCATTTTCGTTCAGATAATGCAATTGAATAATATATTGTCGCCTAGACCCTAGGGGGCAGAAAGACCCTGTTATAGTGCCTCATTGAAAGATGACACTTATAACAGTGCAGCGTTGCCACAATAGTGCACAGGTTTGTTAGCCGGAACTATGGAATAGAGTATCACTTGAATCCCACAACCTTCTGACTCAGGCAAGAGTGCAGGTTGAGTCGAATCTGACGTAAATAACCTGGGGAGAAATGCATTTTTAGAATTTTTGAAACTGTATTTATTGAAAGCAAAGAAAACATCAACACGGTGTGGAGTACTTTCAAGGGGTGATTTAATTATGTATATTCTTTTGAACATACCACATGTTACAAGAGTAGCCTTACGCATCAGACAAGTGGGTCCAAGTGCCTGATTCACGAGGAATTAAATTCAAAGAAAAGTACTCAGTGATCTAATTTTTGGAAAACGTTTTAGATCTTGCCTCGATTGTTTATAAGCCTTGTTGAATCATTTCCTTGTAGTGAACGACATGTAAATCGGTTCAAGCCTAAACCAGTGACCTTTTCATCTGCTCAATCTTTCAATGCAGTTTACCTTTATAAAATGGGTTCACCTGCAATTCTGGCCTTTAGAATCCACAGAATCTCTACAATGCAGAAGATGGCCATTCAGCCCATCAAGTCTGCAATGACCCTCCAAATGAGCACCCTACCTAGGCCCACTCCACTGTCCTTTCCGTGTAAACCCATCTAACCTGCACATCCCTGGACACTAATGGGCAATTCATCATGGCCAATCCACTTAACCTGCACATCTTTGGACTGTGGGAGGAAAACAGAGCACCTGGAGGAAACCCACGCACACATGGGGAGAAGTGCAAATGCCCCACAGTCAGTTACTCAAAGCTGGTATCGAACCCGGGTGCCTGGCGCTATGAGGCAGCAGTGCTAACCACTGCACCACTGTTAACTGTTGACTTTTAATAGTGCAATTAGCAGTTCAGGATTTTTGTTTTGTATTTCGTGTTTGTTTTTCACATAGCTGCGACTGCATAAGTATTACTTGTTGCTGATATTTGCAGCTGCACCCACAAAGCCCTGGAAAAAATGTCATAAACAGCGCGCACGTTTTTTTATTCTGTTTTTCCAAGCTTTCGGTGACTCCTCTGCCAAAGTCAGAGCAGATGCGGAGGAGAACTCCCTTGAAAATCTACCCCAAGGTCACGTCTGGCCAACCTTTTTGAATAATGTGAGGATGTAACAGATAGGGTGATAGAGTAACGCATTAGAAGTCATCAATAAGGATATTGCAATGCTTTTGAAAAGGTCCCACTGTGGTAAACATCACTGGTAACACACTACATCTATTACGGTGCTGCTACTGTATTACAGGTACAACAGTAAATCCCAGCCTGCTGCCTCCTCCCAGCAGGCGGTGTATAAAAGTGTGCGCTCTCCTGCGCTGCTCCCATTCTGGTTCCAGCTGCAGGAGGCACAACATCTTGTGCAATAAAGCCTCAATTATTTTCACCATTCTCAGCACGGGGCAGCACGGTAGCATAGTGGTTAGTACAAACCAGGGTCCCAGGTTCGGTTCCCGGCTTGGGTCGCTGTCTGTGTGGAGTCTGCATGCTCTCCCCGTGTGTGCGTGGGTTTCCTCCGGGTGCTCCGGTTTCCTCCCACGGTCCAAAGATGTGCAGGTTAGGTGCATTGGCCTTATTGGTAAATTGCCCTTAGTGTCCAAAATTGCCCTTAGTGTTGGGTGGAGTTACTGGGTTATGAGGATAGGGTGGAGATGTGGGCCTGGGTAGGATGCTCTTTCCAAGAGCTGGTGCAGACTCGATGGGCCGAATGGCCTCCTTCTGTACTGTAAATTCTATGATTCTTGTCTCGTGGTAATTGACGGTACATCAATTTATTGCACAAGATTTTTAGAAGATAAACATCTTGTCTGGAGCTGAACCTTCACGCGGCTGATGCCACATCCACCTTTGAGCACTGGCTAGCCTGCTTTGAAGGCTACCTCAGAGCAGCCACTGAAGAACTCTCGGACCCACAGTGATGCACTATCAATTATGACGAGATAAGAGTAGAATGTAATCGAGGCTTTATTACACAGAGATATGTGGCCTCCTATAGCAGCTGGCGAAATGGCTGCTGTTCAGAGAGCACACACATTTATACTCCGCCTACTGGGCGGAGCCAGCAGGCAGGAATCTACCCCCGTACCTGTAGTACAGGGGCCTTACCGTAATACCAGTACATACAATATAATACAACAGTGGTGACTACCACACACAGAAACTCCAGGTCCTCTACTCACCGCAAGCCTGCGCCGCACGGCAGTCGACCAACTCTGGAGGGCCCAAATGTTACTTCTGTGGCCAGAGCAAACATCCCAGGCAGCGCTGCCCGGCACGGAGCACGACCTGCAACGGGTGTGGGAAGAAAGGGCACTTTATTTCCATCGCTGCACCCCCCACATGTGATCCATCTTCTCCACCACATGTCACATGCGCCCCATGGGCGCCACCATCATCGGCACCATCTTGGACCGCGCCTCAGGACCTCCACTCACGGACCACCAATACCTCCGCCATCGCTGATCAGCCCAGGACCTCCCAACATCTTCCGCAGCTCACCTCCATTACCCTTGACCAGTCTCAGCCCAGCAACCTCGCGACCGCTACGATGACAGTAAAGATCAACGGGCACGAGATGACCTGCCTCTTTGACTCTGGTAGCACAGAGAGTTTCATCCACCCTGCTACGGTAAGGTGCTGCTCCCTCCCGGCACTCCCCATCACCCAGAAAATCTCCCTGGCCTCCGGATCCCATTCCGTGCAAATCTGAGGATACTGCATCGCGACCCTCACCGTCCAGGGCGTAGAGTTCAGCAACTTCAGGCTCTTCGTCCTCCCCCACCTCTGCGCTGCCCTGTTACTAGGTCTCGATTTTCAATGCCACCTCCAAAGCCTTACGCTGAAATTCGGCGGACCCCTGGCCCCTCTCACCGTCTGCGGCCTCATGACCCTTAAGGTCGATCCACCTTCACTGTTTGCAAATCTCACCCTGGACTGTAAGCCCGTCATCACTAGAAGTAGGCGGTACAATGCGCAGGACAGGACCTTTATCAAGTCGGAGGTCCAATGGCTTCTGCGGGAGGGGATCATTGAGGCCAGCAACAGCCCCTGGAGAGCTCAAGTAGTGGTGGTGAAGACTGGGGGAAGCACAGGATGGTCATTGACTACAGCCAGACCATCAACCGGTACACGCAGCTCGACGCGTACCCCCTCCCACGCATATCTGACATGGTGAATCAGATTGCGCAGTATCGAGTCTTCACCATTTATGCTTCAGTCATAGAGGCAATTGGTGAGACGGCATCTTGAATACTATGTGCACTTTTAGTCTCCTTGTTTGAGGAACAATGTAAACGCATTGCAGGCGGTTCAGAAGAGGTTTACTAGATTGATACCCAGAATGAACAGGTTGTGTTTTGGGGAAAGGTTGAACAGGCTGGGCTTTTCTCCACTGGAGTTTAGAAGAGCAATGGTGATATACCTTCAATGAGGCAGAGAGAGCAAGTGAACAATAGGCTTTATTAGTCATGAACTTGTCTAGCCAGAGTCAGTAGTACAGAATGGAGGCTGCCTACAAGAGGCCGGCTTATATATGCCTCGGTGTGGGCGGAGCCAGAGGCGGAGCCATACTGGGGTTACAGTACAGTACCTGGAAGCAGTTCACATCACCACTTACAGGTCATAGGTCACAGGTTACGGTATCATGCATGCATTATGGTGAATATGCATGCATTATGGTGAACCGGATCGTTCTCTTCGACCTCTGCAGTTCAGGTGGTGCGGCGGGCACAGTTGTCGCTGGTGGTGACTCCAGGGGCGTTGTGTCTGGAGCTTGAGCCTCAGTCCGGGGTGTCGGAGACGGTTGGGGTGCAGGGGTAAGGAGGGGGGTGATGGGTGGCGGAAGTGCCAGCGCGGGACTTTACAGGAGACCCAGGGGAGTGTATGGTTGCTGTGGGTAGCGGCGGGCAGCGGGGAGGGGGGATGTATGCAGGGGCAGCGCATTGGCGGGGGAACCAGCTGGCGCCAGGTCCCGTAGGGAGACCGTATCGTGCCGTCCGTCCTGGTGCACAACGTAGGCGTTCTGGGGGTTGGCGTGCAGCAGCTGGACTCTCTAGACCAGGGGATCGGTCTTATGGCTCCTCATGTGCGTCCGGAGAAGGACTGGTCCCGGAATTTTCAGCCAAGGTGGAAACAAGACCCCGGAGATGGACTTCCTGGGGAAGATAAACAAACGCTCGTGAGTTGTCTCGTTCGTGGCTGTGCAGAGGAGCGATCTGATGGAGTGGAGGGCATCAGGGAGGACCTCCTGCCAGCGGGGGATGGGGAGACTTCTATATCTAAGGGCCAGAAGAACGGCCTTCCATACCGTTGCGTTCTCCCTCTCCACCTGCCCATTTCCCTACGGGTTATAGCTCGTAGTCCTGCTCGAGGTGATGCCTTTGTTGAGCAGGTACTGATGCAGCTCATCGCTCATGAACGATGCGCCCCAGTCACTGTGGACGTAGGCAGGGAAACCGAACAGCGTGAAGATGCTGTGCAGGGCCTTTAGTACGGTGGCTGAGGTCATGTCAGGGCAGGGGATGGCGAAGGGGAGGTGGGAGTACTCACCGATGACGGTTGGTGGAGGGGAGGGGCCCCTTTGAAGTCAATACTTAGGGGCTCAAAGGGCCGGGAGGCCTTTACCAGGTGGCCTTGTCTGGCCGGTAGAAGTGCGGTTTGCACTCCACGCAGACTTGGCAGTCCCTGGTCACGGACTTGACCTCCTCAGAGGAGAAGGGCAGGTTGCGGGCCTTAATGAAGTGGGTAAGCCGGGCGACCCCCGGGTGGCAGAGGTCATTGTGGATCGCCCAAAGTCGGTCATCTTGTGCGCTGTGCCGTGGGACAGGGCATCTGGGGGCTCGTTAAGCTTCCCAGGACGATACTTGATCTCGTAGATGTAGCTGGAGAGTTCGATCTTCCACCTCAAGATTTTATCATTTTATATTTTGCCCCGTTGTGCGTTGTCGAACATGAAGGCTACCGATCCTTCGTCGGTGCAGATGGTGAACCTCCTACTGGCTAGGTAGTGCCTCAAGTGCCGCACAGCTTCCACTATGGCTTGTGCTTCCTTCTCGACCGAGGAGTGTCGAATTTCGGAAGCGTGGGGGGTCCTAGAAAAAAATGCTACTGGCCTGCCCACCTGGTTGAGTGTGGCGGCCAGTGCGACATCTGACGCGTCGCACTCTACTCGGAAAGGGATGGACTCATCCACCGTATGCATTGTGGCCTTGGTGATATCAGCCTTGATGCGGCTGAAGGCCAAGCGGGCCTCATCCGTCAGGGGAAAAGTGGTTGTTTGAATAAGTGGACGGGATTTGTCCGCAAAGTTGGGGACCCACTGAGCATAGTAGGAGAACAGCCCCAGGCATTGTTTGAGGGCCTTGAGGCTGTGGGGAGGGGGGAGTTCTGTGAGGGGGCGCATACGGTCGGGGTCGGGCCCTAGGACTCCATTCTCTACGACATAGCCGAGGATGGCTAGTCAGGTAGTATGGAAGATGCATTTTTCCTTGTTGTAGGTGAGATTGAGGGATTGGGCGTCCTGGAGGAACCTCTGAAGGTTGGCGTCATGGTCCTGCTGGTCATGGCCGCAGATGGTCACATTGTCCAAGTACGGGTATGTAGCCCGCAAACTGTACTTGTCCACCATTCGGTCCATCATTCACTGAAAGACCGAGACTCCATTAGTGATGCTGAAGGGGACTCTGAGGAAGTGGAAGAGTCGGCCGGCTGCCTCAAAAGCAGTGTAGTGGTGTTCTTCCGGGTGGATTGGGAGCTGGTGGTAGGCCGACTTCAGATCGACCGTGGAGAACACACAGCACTGTGCGATCTGGTTGACCATCTCCGCCATGTCGGGGAGGGGGGTACGCATTGAGTTGCGTGAATAGGTTAATTGTCTGGCTGTAGTCTACAACCATCCGATTCTTTTCCCCGGTCCGGACGACCACCACTTACGCTCTCCAGGGACCTCGATGATCCCTTCACTCAACAGTCGCTGGACGTCCGACTTGATAAACGTCATGTCCAGCGAACTGTACCGTCTGCTCCTGGTGGCGATGGGCTTACAGTCAGGAGTGAGGTTCTCAAAGAGTGAAGGGGGTGAGACCTTGAGGGTCGCGAGGCTGCACACCGTGAGGGGGGGGCAAGGGTCCGCCGAACTGTAGGGTCAGGCTTCGGTGGTTACATTGAAACTCCAATCCTAGCAGTAGGGGGCCGCAGATGTGGGGGAGGATGTAGAGCTTAAAATGTGCGTATTCTGCGCCCAGCATCGCGAGATTGGCGATACAGTACCCCTGGATCTGAACCGAATGGGACCAGGAGGCAAGGGAGATTGTTTGGGAGGTTGGGTAGGTATGGAGCGAGCAGAACCTTACCGTGTCAGGGTGGACAAAGCTCTCTGTGCTCCCGGAGTCGAAAAGACAGGGGGTCTCGTGCCCGTTGACCCTGACAACCATCATGGAGTTCTTCAGCTGTTTTGGCTACGACTGGCCGAGGGTGACTGCACCCAGCTGCGGGTAGTCTGTGTGGTCGGTGGAGTCACAAGATGACGGCCCCCATGAGTCGCACGAGTGGGGCTGGGGCGAAGATGGCGACCAAGATGGCCGTCCCCATCAGTCGCACATATTGGTCAGTGATGGGGCCGGCGGCCAAGATGGCGGCCCTCATGAGTCGCACGTGTCAGTCGGTGTTGGGGCCAGTGACCAAGATGGCGGCCCCCACGAGTCGCACGCTGCGATGACACATCTGACGGGGGCGTTCCGGGCAGGCAAGCAGCCGCATTGTGGGGTCTGTGGGGCTGCGAGTCCATTGGGTCGGGTCTGGTGTGCTTTCGATTTCTGGGCCTTAGGCCGGCCCAGACAGACGAAGTGCCCCTTTTTCACACAATTGCTACACGTTGATGTGGGGCCGGGCAGCGCTGCCGGGCCCTGGCCCTGGCCGCAGTAGCACTGCAGTTCCCCAAGCTGGGCTGGCAGGCAGGCACACAGCCTGCGACCTAGTCGGGTCCGACGGTAGGCCACCTCCAGTGAGGTTGCTAGCTTTACCGTGTCCCGCAGGTCGGAGGTCCCATTTTCCAGCAGGCGCTGCATGATATAGTTCGAGCAGACCCCCGCCACGTAGATGTCCCGGATCTGTGAGTTCATAAGTTCCTCCGCCGTCACATCTGCAGTTTCTCGCGAGTAGTCAGGTTTCGAGATATTCATCCAGCGATTCTCCGGCGCGTTGACGGTGAGGTGTCGGGCGAACACCTCATTTACGGGTTTCACGAAATGCGCCTTGAGGGTTGCGACCGCCACTTCGTACGTGGCCGCTTTTTCGATCATTACTGAGATTCGATGGCTCACCCGGGCGTGGAGGAGTTGCAGCTTGAGAGTCTCTGTGGGAGGCATTGAGGAGGAGTCGAGGTAGGCCTCGAAGCATCGGAGCCAATGTTCAAATATTTCCTTGGCTTCGGATGCGCGGGCATAGAGTTCGAGCTGGTCTGGCTTTAGAGCGGCTTCCATCGTGCTGTCTATGACTAATAAGTTGATATACCTTCAATTCACCATGAGGCAGAGAGAGCAAGTGAACAGTAGGCTTTATTAGTCATGAACTTGCCTAGCCAGAGTCAGTAGTACAGAATGGATGCCGTCTACAAGAGGCCGGCTTATATATGCCCCGGTGAGGGCGGAGCCAGAGGTGGAGCCATACCGGGGTTACAGTACAGTACCTGGAAGCAGTTCATATCACCACTTCCAGGTCATAGGTCACAGGTTACAGTATCATGCATGCATTATGGTGAATACATTCACCTCAAAGGGGTGATTTGATTGAAGTATATACGATCCTAAATGGTCTTTCAGGACAGAGATGAGGAGAAATTTTGTTCTCTCAGAGGGTTGTGCGCCTTTGGAACTTTCTGCCTCAGAAGTTGGTGGAAGTGGTATCACTGAATATTTTTTTTAAAATTTAGAGTACCCAATTCATTTTTTCCAATTAAGGGGCAATTTAGCGTGGCCAATCCACGTAGCCTGCACATCTTTGGGTTGTGGGGGCAAAACCCACGCAAACACGGGAAGAATGTGCAAACTCCACACGGGCAGTGACCCAGAGCCGGGATCGAACCTGGGACCTCAGCGCCGTGAGGCAGCAGGGCGAACCCACTACGCCACCCTGCTGCCACCACTGAATATCTTTAAGGCAGAGGCAGATAGATTGTTGTTAGGCACGGCATTAAAGGTTTTCCTGGGTAGATGGTATTGTGGAACTTGAAATACAAACAGATCAGCCACAATCTTATTGAATGGCGGAGGAGGCTCAAGGGGCCAAATAGCCTACTTCTGCTCCTATTTTGTATAGAACATAGAACAGTACAGCACAAAACAGGTCCTTCGGCCCTCGATGTTGTGCCGAGCCATGATCACCCTACTCAAACCCATGTATCCACCCTATACCCGTTACCCAACAACCCCCCCACCCCTTAACCTTACTTTTAGGACACTACGGGCAATTTAGCATGGCCAATCCACCTAACCCGCACATCTTTGGACTGTGGGAGGAAACCGGAGCACCCGGAGGAAACCCACACACACACACGGGGAGGACGTGCAGACTCCGCACAGACAGTGACCCAGCCGGGAACCGAACCTGGGACTCTGGAGCTGTGAAGCATTTATGCTAACCACCATGCTACCATGCTGCCCAGGCCATGTTCCTGTAATGCTTCACAATGGGGCTTTCATGTTCACATTCATGCTACACCACTTCCTATAAGATCTGCAACTTCCCTGCAAGCACTTTAACTCTCACACTTCAAGACAATTCCTCTATCAATCCCCACTATGTGGTAAGGAAGTGAAGACATTTCCCCTTTGATTACTGAGTTGAGTGAATATGGGGTGACTCTGAGAACCCGTTGTCTGATCCATGCCTCCACCTGCTGTGCCCCAATTATTTAGTTTCTCTTGCGGAAGCTCAGGGCCGGAGAACCGGTGGCAACCACTCTGGCGTCAACAGCCGCCGGAAGTGAAGAATTCTCCGTACTTTCGGGGGCTAGGTGGACGGCGGAGGGGTTGGCACCGCTCCAGCCGGCACCGAAGGGACAGCGCGAGTTCGCGCATGCGCCGAAGGGCTGGTGTGATCTCGCACATGCGCAGAACCGCCGGTGTGGTTCCACGCATGCGCAGATCGGCCGCATTATTTGGCGCATGCGCTGGGTGTTCTCTTCTCCACGCTGGCCATGGCAGAGCCCTATAGCGGCTGACGCGGAAGGAGGAAGTTCCCCCGCGGAACAAGCCCGTCCGCAGGTCAGTGGGCCCCGATCGCGGGCCAGTCCACCGTGGGGCCCCCCGTACCCCCTCTCCCCCCCGAGGACCGCCCCTGCCGACTTACCAGCCATGTCCTGCCGGTACGTGAGTTGAGTGATTCACGCTGGCGGGACTGGCCAAAAATGGATGGCTGCTCGGCCCATCGGGGCCCAGAGAATTGCCGGGGAGGCCGCTGCCAACGGCCCCCGACTGGCGTGGCATGAATCCCGCCCCTGCCCGAAAAAATAGCGCCGGAGAATACGGCAACCGGCGTCGGGTCGGAATACGCACCGCCCTTTCGGGGATTGTCGGACCCGGCGGGTGGGGGGGGGGGGGGGGGGGGGTCAGAGAGTCCCGCCCTAGATCTGGATGGAGTTAGATCCTTGGCTAAGAATTAGAAATGCAAAACATGCCATTGTGGTTCTCAAGTGATGAACCCCCAGTTGTTCCAGGCCAGAAAGGAGAGGTTTCTGTCAAATGAGACCTAACATCGCAGGATTGCAGTGACAGCATTTGTGGAATAAACAGTTGGTGTGATTTGAAAACGTGTTCTCCAGATTTCCCATACAGATTTCCCAGAGGTCCACTCATTACAGAATGAACTATAGGTTTCACAACGCTCTTCCTCTCAAATTACAACATAGTTCTCCAGAGCCTTCAACATTCTCAGAGAAATACATGAAACTGTTCAGCTCTTTAATTAATTGCCTTCTTCAAGGAGCCCCCGTAAGACAAGAATCCATCGGCATTAAATTGGTGGAACATCTGGCGCTCCATTACCTTTGATCCTGCTCATCTATGCTACCTCAGCTTCCTCCTCTTCACCAGCGCTCAATAAGACACTGTCTTTCTGAATGCAAGGTGGATGGATATGAGCTGGTACCTGTGACGTCGAGAGGATGTAACAGATGCTTGTGAAATGGCCCACATTTCCTGCTGTGAGTTTCTATGTAATTAATTTTGGGTAGCTGCTACTCAAGCAGAAAAGGAACATATGTTAGCTTGGTGAATGTTTGAAATTGTTCTGCACACAATGGGAGGATTTGAAAGCCCTCCTCTGATCAGTTTGGTGGTGGAGGTATTTAGTTGGGCGGGTAGGGACCATGCCACTTTTCCATCTCTGCCCCAATGAAGTCCGTTGCAAACAGCCACATGTCTTCCCACAGCCATATGAAAGCTCCACCTTGCCATCGCATGCTATTGGACTTTCAAAAAAGCAAAGTTTAAAAAGCAAAGTTCAAAAAGCAAACTGTCGGGGTTGTTTGCAGGCTTCCCGTGTGTGGGTGTGGTGGGTTGTGGGGGTTGGGGCCTCGTTCAAAGGCACTCAGAGCCTGATCAAGAGATAGCATGGGAAGGCCCTCCACTGCCCAGCTAAAGGCCTGATTGGAAGTTAATAGGGCAGACCTTCCTGAACAGAGGCAATGCAGGGCTACTCACAGAAACTCTGCAGCCAACAGAAAGGGTGACAGCTGTCCTGTATTTCATGGACGTTGTCACTTATCCAGAGTTGTAGGTCGCTGGGAAGCTGTTTAAGACCTTTATGCGCACCTGCGAGTTTGCACTATTCCTCGCTCTGGATCTGACAGCCTCACAAGCAACACCCTCCACTGCTCCCCATCCATCTTGGCTCCCACAGCTTCGCCAGTAACCACTGCCAGCTTGAACGGCCACCCACACCAACTTGTCCCTTCATTTCTTCCCCTCAGCTTTGCTCACCCTCTGTCGAGACCCCCGTATCCTACATTAAATATCTCCCAAAGTTAATGCCAATACATTGAAGAGGGATTCTGAAATTACATGTTCCATGTGGGACTGTAATGCTCAGAGCTAGCTTGATAATAATGTAGCTCCAATTCTCTAATTGTAATCTCTGTGAAAACATTGATTTTGCAGGATTCTGATATTATCTCTTGAGGGCCATGCATCGACAAGGATGCTGTGACTGGGTGCTACTGAGTGAGAGAATTTTAAAAGGAAGCATCAAGAAGAAAGTATTTTCCACCAATCAATGCCTGACACATACTCTCTACTTCACAGGTTCCCACAGATTGGAGGATTATACTTGTTCTCATGGGGATTCAACATTTAGACATTGGTCGGCCAACTTAACCTTTTGGCTTTTAGAAGCAGGAAATAACATTGAGCTTTACCTCACTATACACCCCAACATCCCATATTGTTTAAGGATAATTAAATTGCATGCAAATAATTTCAGGTGGCATTTTGACCTGGAAATACAATATGCAACAGTCAAATATTATGTTAGAAATGTTTCTCTGTTCCAGCCACAAAGGTTGATGCTGAAGTATTAGGATATGAAAATATTGGTGAGTAAGATATGAATGGTTCCACCATTTCATCCCATTCTTTTCACTGATACTGCTCCACGTTTGGACCACAGTGCTTGTCGTATGTAAACTATGTGCACAGGTATTATTTGAGTTGCAAAACTGTGGATAACTTTACTTTGACCCTTTCTCCAAGCCTGATTTCTTTTTCTTATCTGCTATCAAGGTTTATGTGGGAGGAAACAATCACACCACCTACAACCTTCAACCCTATGTTGTGCCGTAGAGTTTCCCTCAGCCTCAAACATAGCTAACTTCCTCTAGTCGATGCTCACTGATATTCAGTTTGGGTTCCGCCAGGGTCACTTAGCTCTTGACCTCATTACAACCTTAGTCTGAAAATGAAGAAAAATGTGAAACTCCTGATGTACCATCAATTGAACGCGAGACGAGTTGCAGAACAAAAGTATGGCTTTAATCTACTAGATGTTAGCCCTGCGGTCGATTACAGTAGAAGGACGACCGCTGGGAGTACTGGGTATTTATACCCCGCCCTGGAGGCGGGGTTAACTCAGCCTCTCGACCAATCGGGGAGCCGTCACATGACTGGTCTCAACCAACCGGTCGAGAGGCACATTACCGACCAGAGCCAATGGTAAGCCGGTGTTCTGCACCAATGGCAGGCAGCTATGCTAATCATACCACCACATTCACCCCTTGCAGAGAAAGAAGCCGGGGTGGGGGGGGTGTCAACGAGAGCTGGGGGGGGAGGGAGAACTGGTGGTATGAGTAGTAAGGAGAGGTAAAAAAAAATGTATCCTTGGCTTCCCACTGGCCCAGACATTTAGCAACAGTACACAGTGTCCATACAAGGTCCATGGTGGTGTTGAAGTTAAATGGACTCGATCAGCCTTTTTGTTGCCCGTGATGTCCTGGCAGACCGCCGCAGGGGAGTTGGTTACGTTGGTTCAGCCGATGGTGGTGGTTCAGCTGATGTCCTGGACTCCGGGAGCGATGGTCCTTGAACTGTCTCCGTACCCCGGGCTGGTGGTGGAGACGCCATGGATGAGGAAGGGGTGGCCTGGGTGGGGCGCTGGGGGAAAAGGGGCCGGGGGGGGGTCTGTGGTGAAGGGGGGGAGGGCTGCACGCCGGCGGGTGCCAGGTCCCGGAGGGAGACCATGTCCTGCCGACCGTCGGGGTACTCCATGTACGTATACTGCAGGTTAGCGTGGAGTAACTGGACTTGTTCCACCAACGGGTCGGACTTGTGCACCCGCACATGCTTCCGGAGCAAGATGGGTCCGGGGGCGGCCAGCCACGTCGGGAGAGGGGATCCGGAGGACGACTTCCTGGGGGAAACCAGAAGACGTTCATGAGGTGTTTGGTTAGTTGTGGTACAGAGGAGGGGGCGGATAGAATATAGGGCATCGGGGATAACCTCTTGCCATCGGGAAATAGGGAGATCTCTGGACCGGAGGGTCAGTAGGATGGTCTTCCAGGTAGTGCCATTCTCCCGCTCGACCTGTCCGTTACCCCGGGGGTTATAGCTGGTCGTCCTGCTAGAGGCAATGCCCCTGCTGAGCAGGAATTGACACAGCTCGTCACTCATAAATGAAGACCCCCGATCGCTATGTATGTACGCGGGGTAGCCGAACAGGGAGAAGATGGAGAGGAGGGCCTTAATGACGGTCGATGTGGTCATGTCGGGGCAGGGAATGGCGAAGGGGAAGCGGGAGTATTCATCGATCACCGTCAGGAAGTAAATGTTGCGGTTTCTAGAGGGAAGGGGCCCCTTGAAGTCTATGCTGAGACGTTCGAAGGGGTGGGATGCTTTGATCAGATACGCGCGCTCGGGGCGGTAGAAGTGCGGTTTGCACTCTGCGCAGATGTGGCAGTCACGGGTTACTGTCCTGACCTCCTCGATGGAGTAGGGCAGGTTGCGGGTCTTTATGAAATCATAGAAACGGGTCACCCCTGGATGGCAGAGGTCTGCGTGGAGGGAGCGGAGGCGGTCTATCTGCGCGCTGGCGCTGGTACCGCGGGACAGGGCATCAGGAGGCTCATTGAGCTTCCCAGGACGATACAAGATATCGTAGTTGTACGTGGACAACTCGATCCACCACCGCAAGATCTTGTCGTTCTTAATCTTGCCCCTCTGTGCATTATCGAACATGAAGGCTATTGACCGTTGGTCTGTGAGGAGGGTAAACTTCCTGCTGGCCAAATAGTGCCTCCAATGTCGCACAGCTTCGACTATGGCCTGGGCTTCCTTTTCCACTGAGGCGTGGCGGAGTTTGGAAGCCTGGAGGGTTCTGGAGAAGAAGGCCACGGGTCTGCCCGCTTGGTTCAGGGTGGCCGCCAGAGCAACTTCTGATGCGTCGCTCTCGACCTGGAAGGGGAGGGACTCGTCGATGGCGCGCATCGTGGCCTTTGCGATGTCCGCTTTGATGCGGCTAAAGGCCTGGCAGACCTCTGTCGATGGCGGGAAGGTCGTGGACTGAATGAGGGGACGGGCCTTGTCGCCGTAATTGGGAACCCATTGGGCGTAGTAAGCGAAGAAACCCAGGCAGCGTTTAAGGAATTTGAGGGTATTGGGGAGAGGGAGTTCCATCAGGGGGCGCATGCGTTCGGGGTCGGGGCCTATCACTCCTTTACGCACTACGTAGCCGAGGATGGCTAGACGGTCGGTGCTAAACACGCACTTATCCTTATTGTAAGTCAGGTTAAGGAGTTTTGCGGTTTGGAGGCATTTTCGGAGGTTGGTGTCATGGTCCTGCTGGTCGTGGCCGCAGATGGTGACATTATCGAGATACGGGAAGGTAGCCCGTAATCCGTATTTGTCGACCATTCAGTCCATCTCCCGTTGGAAGACCGAGACCCCATTTGTGACACCAAATGGAACCCTGAGGAAGTGGTAGAGGCACCCATCTGCCTCGAACGCGGTGTACTTGCGGTCACTCGCGCGGATGGGGAGCTGGTGATAAGCGGACTTGAGGTCCACCGTGGAGAAGACTTTGTATTTCGCAATCTCGTTTACCATGGCGGAAATACGGGGGAGAAGATACGCGTCCAGTTGCATAAACCGGTTGATGGTCTGACTGTAGTCGATGACCATCCGGTTTTTCTCCCCAGTCCGGACCACCAGCACTTGGGCTCGCCAGGGACTGTTGCTGGCCTCGATGACCCCTTCCTTCAGCAACCTATGGACCTCGGACCTGATGAAGGTCCAGTCCTGGGCGCTGCTCCGGGTCGCGACGGGTTTGCAATCGGGGGTGAGATTAGCAAACAAGGAGGGGGGGGTCCACTTTGAGGGACGCAAGGCTGCAGACAGTGAGGGGGGATATAGGGCCGCCGAATTGGAAGGTCAAGCTCTGCAGGTTGCACTGGAAGTCCAGTCCTAGGAGTGCCGGTGCGCAAAGGTCGGGGAGGATAAGGAGTTTATAATTTTAAAAAACCTTCCCCTAGACCATGAGGTCCACAATGCAGCACCCGGTGATGCGGACGGAGTGTGAACCTGATGCTAACCCGATTTTGTGTTTTACAGGGTGGACAGGGAGCGCGCAGCGTCTTACCGTGTCAGGGTGTACAAAGCTTTCCGTGCTCCCGGAGTCCAGCAGGCAGCCCGTCTCGTGGCCGTTGAGGTGGATTTGCATCGTCGTCTTGGCAAGCGTGCGTGGACGTGACTGGTCGAGCTGAATGGCCGCGAGCCGTGGAGAAGATCCATAATCGTCGTCATCGGCCGAGTGGGTGCTGGCAGGACCTTGTGTGCCAGTCCAGGATGGCGGCGCCCAGGACCCGCACGTGGAGTCGGGGCCCCAAGATGGCGGCGCCCAGGAACCGCACATTGAGTCGGGGCCCCAAGATGGCGGCGCCCAGGACCCGCACGTGGAGTCGGGGCCCCAAGATGGCGGCTCCCAGGACCCGCACTTGGTTCCGGGGCCCAAGATGGTGGCGCCCACAGGACCCTCATGGTTGGTGGGGGCGGGGTTAGCGGTGCCGGCGGGCCGATCGGAGCAGCTGAGAGCGGGGGCAGAGAGGCGCGCAGGCCGGGCGCAGGGGTCCGGGGGCGGGGGGGGGGGAGATTGACGCGGTGCGCTGGAAGGGCCCGGAAAGGCCCGGAGGAGGAGGTCCCCGGTCGCTGCGCGGCTCAGCAGCGACCGACTTGGACTGGCAGACCGACGAAAAATGGCCCTTCTTCCCGCAACTCTTACAAAGGGCGGAACGGGCCGGGCAGCGCGGGCGGGGGTGTTTGGCAAGCCCACAGAAATAGCAGCGGGGCCCGGCGAACCTGTCGGGGCGTCCCGCGGCGCAGGCCTGAGGGGGGTCGGGAGCGGCGGATGGCGGTGGGGAAGCGTGCCAGGAGGCCCAGGATGCTGCAGAGCGGCTGGGGACATAGGCGCGGGTGTTTAAGTCGGCGACCTCCAGGGAGGTGGAGAGAGTCCGTGCCTCAGTTAGGCTGAGGTCATCTTTTTCCAGCATCCGCTGGCGGATAGCGGCGGACTGCATCCCAGCTACGTAAGCATCTCTGATTAAAAGTTCCATGTGCTCCGTGGCTGAAACCTGGAGGCAGGCGCAATTTCTCCCCAGGACAGCGAGGGCCCGGTAAAACTCATCTCAGGACTCACCAGGGAACTGTTGTCTGGTAGCCAGCAGATGTCGGGCGGACACTCTGTTTACCGGCTTAAGAAATTGTCCTTTTCGGTTATCCATGGCCACATCATATTCCTTTTCTTCCTCTATCATCGCGTAGGCCGCCATGCCCACGCTGGAGTGGAGAATATGAAGCTTCTGTGCCATGGTGGGGGGGCTGCTTGCGGTCGCCAGATAGCTATCGAAACACGCCAGCCAATGCTTGAAGATTGCCGATGCGTTCTGAGTTTGCGGGCTGATGCGGAGGCATTCGGGCTTAATCCGGAGCTCCATCTTCAAATTTCTAGTAGATTAAATTGATGTACCATCAATTGAACGCGAGACGAGTTGCAGAACAAAAGTATGGCTTTAATCTACTAGATGTTAGCCCTGCGGTCGATTACAGTAGAAGGACGACCGCCGGGAGTACTGGGTATTTATACCCCGCCCCCAGCCTCTCGACCAATCGGGGAGCCGTCATGTGAGTGGTCTCAACCAACCGGTCGAGAGGCACATGACCGACCAGGGCCAATGGTAAGCCGGTGTTCTGCACCAATGGCAGGCATCTATGCTAATCATACCACCACAACTCCCGAGGTGAGATGAGAGTGACATCAAGGCCAGATTTGACTGAGTATGGAATCAAGGACCCCGAGCAAAACTGAGTCAATGGAATCAGGGGCAAACTCTCCACTGCTTCGAGCCATATTGAGCACTAAGGGAGATGGTTGTGGTTGTTGGACGCCAATCATGTGCTGGATTCTCCGTTTTTGGGACTATGTCCCCATGCCATCGTGAAAACTGTGGTCTTTTATGCCAGGAAAACGTGTCAAAAGGCCACAGATTCACCATCTTGCAGGGGGCTAGCAGGCAGCTGTCGTAGAGTTCGTAGCTCTGGCTGCTGATACGGCCCCCCCGCACCTGCGGGTCAGAGACACCGCACGTGCATGGCTGCGGCCTCCAGCGGCCGCGTCGTGCTCCATGGCGGACTCAGCCCACGGATCTGGACCGCCGAAACAGTGCCCCGCATCGGCCGCTTGACCGCCCTGGACCTCCGCACACATAGCCCCCAGTCTCGAATTAGGTCCCCCCTGCCCTCCGATCGGCCCGCTCCTGACTGTGGCAGTCACAGGCTGAGTCCACAGCCGCCACGCGAGGTTCCCGAATGGCAGGACCATGTTAGACCATGCCGTTGGGAATTCGGCTGGTTGGGGATGAAGCATCACGGGGCGGGTCTCAGGCAATGGCCTGAGGCGGTCGATACTCAGCGGCATACGCCCTGAGTACGGCGATTTTGGGGGACGGAGAATAGCGAAACAGGCGCCGGTCTTGATTTCATGCGCGAAAACGGATTCTCTGCCCCGTCGCCTTGCGTACATCTACAAGATGCACTGCAGTAACTCACCAAGATTCCTTAGATAGCATCATCCAAACCCACAACCACTACCAACTAGAAGGACTGGAGCAACAAATACCTGGGAACCCCACTACCTGGAGGTTTCCCTCCAAGTCACTCAACCCTCTGACTTGGAAATATATCGCCGCTCTTTCACTGTTGCTGGGGCAACACCCTGGAACTTGGATTGTCGTTAATGATTGCATGATGTTCAGCACCATTTGCAATTCCTCAGATGCTGAAGCGGTCCATGCACATGTGCAGCAAGACCTGGACAACATTCAGTTCTGGGCTGCTAAGTGGCAAGTAAAAGTCACACAAATGCCAGGCACTGACCATCTCCAACAAGAGAGAGTCTAACCATCTCCCTTTGACATTCAATGGCATTACCATCACTGAATCCCCCACAATCAACATCCTAGGGGTTGCCATTAACCAGAAATTGAATTGGATCAGCCATATAAATACTGTGACTACAAGAGCAGGTCAGAAGCTCATCTCCTGACTGCCGAACCCCCCCAAGGAATATGCGTCATCTACAAGTCAGGATTGTGATGGAATACTCTCTATTTGTCCGGATGAATGAAGCTCCAACAAGACTCAAGAAGCTCAACACCATCTAGGACAAAGCAGCCTCCTTGATTGGCAGCCCATCCACTACCTCCAACATTCTCTCCCCCACCACTGATGAACAGTGTGTATCAGCTACAGGATGCACCGCATCAACTCAGAAGGCTCCTTCAACGACCCCTTCCAAACTCGTAGCCTCTACCACCAAGAAGGACAAGGGTAGTAGATGCATGGGAATGTCACCACCTGCATGCTTCCCTCCAAGACACACAGCAAAATGACTCGGAAATAAATAGTCGTTCCTTCACTATCACTGGGTCAAATCCTGAACGTTCTCCTAAACAGCACTGTGGGTGCACGTGCAGCACATGGACTGCAGTGGTTCATGAAGACGGTTTGCCACAACTGTCTCGAGGGCAATTAGGGATGGGCAATTAAAATGCTCACTTTGGCAGCAACACCCGCATCCTTTGAAATAAGTATTTAAAAGTTGTGTATTATTACAATGATGTAATCTTAGTGAATCTAGTGAGGTTAACTCTCCACTCCCCATTCATGAGACATCCAACCTATCTCCTTTATGCCAGGATCACAGAATTAGCCCTAATATATCTGAAAATATTCCAGAATTACTCATATTTAATGAATAAAAAATAAAGATTCTCCATTTATTTTTCAACCACATGAAAAACATCTACTGTCAGGTCCTTTAAGGAGTTTTGTATTTCTTCTGCTTTCCCCTCTTTGTAGAGAGTCTCACAAGAATCATAGAAGCCCTATTGTGCAGGAGGAAGCCATTCAGCCCATCGGGTCCACACTGAATAATTCTCCAGCCGCTAGGATTCTCTTTCCCGGTGGCAGTGAACCCCTGCTGACGGGATTCCCGGTGGTATGGGGTGGCTTCAATGGAAAATTCCATTGCCCAGCGGCAGGAGTAAAGAATCCCTCTGCCAGCAAATGGCGCGACACCAAGAAACGCGCGCTGGGGAAAGCAGAGAATCCCTCCATCTCTGATCACTACATGCTGTTGGATTCTAAAGCAGAGTTCAAAGAGATTGACGCTCACAGGCCAATCCCCGGCACTCATTTGGAAGTGTTGATGTTGATGTACTGATCCAGTTACACTTGTTTTGTTGTGTAGGTCATACTGACATTCCCAAGGGCATTATCTCTCAAGTTATTGGAAACAAATATGGCCGGATGATCTCATTGACTCGCTGCTGGCGTACAAGTTGTGCACATGTGGACGTGCTCTTTCATTTTTCACCATCTCCTGATTAGTTTTCTGCTTGTGCAATACGATCTGGAGAAAAGCATTTCTGGCAAAGGCACATCTTTTCTGTTATAATAACATATTCTGCTCACATAGCTCGAGCAGGAGTAACTGGGGTTTAGCCACTGTATCTCATTTTGAGTACTATGTTCAGTTCTG
Organism: Scyliorhinus canicula; assembly: GCF_902713615.1. NCBI lineage: Eukaryota > Metazoa > Chordata > Chondrichthyes > Carcharhiniformes > Scyliorhinidae > Scyliorhinus > Scyliorhinus canicula. Next base: position 105,870,900 of record NC_052155.1, on the reverse strand, counting down.
GGCAGTGCACCTTAGGAAGAATAGATTGTCCTTGGAGCAAATGCAAGACAGATCGCCAGAATGATATCAGGACTAAAATAATTCAATTATGAGGACTCTAAGGTTTGTATTCTCATGAGTATCCCGGATTAAGGAGTGATCTGAAGTGCTTAAGATGATAAAAGGAGCTCATTAGGTAGATGGAGAGTGGGGAATCCAGAAAGGGGACAGAAGTGTAAAATCAGAGCTAAGCAATTCAGGGATAATGTCAGGAAGCATTTCTTCATGCAGAAGGTACTGGCAATTTGAAACACTCTCCCCCATAAAGATATTTTCAACGATTGTGAGCCCAAGTTTCCCACGAGTGCAAATGGCGACGTGAGCACAAAACATCGCTAGACTCGGGAAACAAGAATCACGTCGGAAAGATCTCGCTTTCCATTTCTCCCCGCTTCTCACCTCCGCCAGTGATGTAACAAGGTTCCCGCCCAGGAAGGTTGGGAATCACATTTCAAAACGTTAAATACAATTAGCAGGTTTCCCCATCATATCGTCCCTCCACATTTAGAATTTCCCACTCGCTGTCATGACATCACGTTGGCGAGGTTTACAACTGCTCTTTTTGCTGGGGCTTCCCGATACCATACTCGGTAACCACAGCTGCTGGTCATTTTGAACCTTGTCCAATATGACAATGATAAAGACTTAGGGGGAGATGGAGAGTTAAAGGTTAACGTCAAAGCACACAAATGATGTCAGATCACATGACTGAGAAGTAATGACTGAAACGAAGGGAGGGCCCAACCTCGTGTAGAGGCATATACTTGCTGAGAATAAAGAGTAATGGTTTTGAGAAACAATAGATTCAAGCAGCATATTTTGGAAGGTCAGGTAATCCCCAGAATGCCTGTCTAGACCCTGACCACACAACAAAATATGGTGGTCACGAGTAAAAGACCCAGTGAACCTTTAACAGAAGATACAGGACTGGCAAGACCAGATTCCTTGAAGGAAGGACAAAAATCATTCAAGACTCACCAAGACGTTGGAACATTGCAGGAGCAACAGATGGATGCTGACATAGACCCAGAAATCAGACAGCAGTGAGCACTGACCCAAGGCAGCACAGGAGCAGGAACAATTCCAGGACCCAGCAGAAGCCTGGAATCCACACTGACGCTCGCAGTACCATTTCTGAGTGCCAAAGGCTCTCAACAAGCCCAGAACTGGGACAACTGGAGAAAAAGGTTCCCAAGGTACAGGAGTGCTTCAGGATTACACACAAAAGATAAACAAAAACAAAGTCAGTACATTATCTTATGCAGCAGGATCTATTGCTGGTGATGTGATAGCAAGGTATGGCATGATAGTTGGTGTGACTTCAACTTCTTATGAAGAAGTCTTCCAAACTTACAACACTTGTTTAATAATAAAGAGGGCTAAATTTAATTTAAAAAAACAAAGATCAGGTGAAAACATAGATTCGGGAGAGTGCCACAACTGGAGGTGGGGGGGGGGCTTTATTTAGAGGGTGTCTGGTGGGGGTGATGATGTGAGGGGGGGGGGGGGTGGTGGTCTGGTGGGAGTGGGGTGGGCAGGCTTTGCATTGTGGGGGTGATACGCTAACAATTGCACACAGAAACACAAAACGGTACAAAGGAGGCATTATTACCGTGAGATGTTATTCCCTCAAGTGTAGCTGTAAAATGGCAGCTCAGGAGACCTCATGGATATTTATACTGCTCCCTGTGGGCTGAGCTAGCCAGCAGGGGCTTACCAACAAACTATGCAGGGGCTTACCGACAAAGCTGTAATAGCAGGTACTATTGTACATCCCCTAATAGAGGCACACACATATATATACAGTGGTATTACCACAGGGGGAGAGGGTAACCCTCGGATGAGCTTTGGAACAATTCCGTGAATTCCATCGCGTCAGGGCCACGTTTGTCAGGGCCAGAGGACAGGAGAATCACACAGGCCCGGAGAATGTGGTGCCTGGCCTGTTAAGTGGATGCAAATGGGTCTTAATGACGCATGTGCCTCCTTCCGCTAGCGCGGGGCACGGACCTCAATCCTGACGCCAGCAAGAGGCCAGAGCATCGGAAACGGATCAATGCCCAACATTGGATTCTCCGCCTCATCGGGAGCTCCACTAGCAATGGAGCGAGGCAGTGAATTCAGCCCTGAGTATTTATTGCAGTATTTATCTGAACTTTAACGAGTTCTGTGAATTTGCTTTGTGTTCTCACCTTGGTTTCAGTCGCAAGTTCCAAGGTTCCATAAAACTCTTGCACGCAGCAATCAGTTTGAAAGGACGCTGAAATGCCACTACAATGGAGCAATTTCCACACTTAAATTAATAACGAACTACTCCTGAGGGAATAACGCACAACCTGCCAAAGAAGACTGAGTTAAACCCGAAGGTCGGTGGGTTGGAACTGGCTTCTGGACACCTTTCTGGTGAACATAACCCAACCCCGTCAGCTGCATCTAAACCCTCTTCAATATTACAAATTGCTCCCAGGAGTAAGTGATGGTTTCACTTTGGTCCAGGCATATGCAAATGTTTTGGACTGGAGTGCTGGAAACACATCTGAAAATTTGCCTGAACAGCGAGATCACTGTAAAAGAAAATGAAATGAAAAAATTAAAATGAAAATCGCTTATTGTCACAAGTAGGCTTCAAATGAAGTTGCTGTGAAAAGCCCTTAGTCGCCACATTCCGGCACCTGTTCGGGGAGGCTGGTACGGGAAGACCTCAGGAAATCACTAATTCAGCTTAATGAGTGGGCAGACAGGTGGAATACACAGTTTATTATAAATATGTTAAGTAAATAATTCGAGAAGTAATAATAAACTTATACAAAAGATTGGTCAGGCAATAACCATTAAGTATAGTTTTGGGCACCCAATATCGAAAGGACATTAAAACTATCCAAAGCGTACAATATAAATTCATCAGGGATAGTAGTTATGAGGAGATTGCAGATATAGGAATTATTTCACTTGAGTGGCTGAGAGGAGATTTAAGAGAAGTGTTTTTTTAATTTGAAGGATTCTGAGGAAGTAAATTGGGAAAGACAATGTCCTCTAACTAGGGAATCAGTAATAGACGTCATTAAATAGAAATTGTGCCATCTGCAAGATGCATTGCAGCAACTCACCAAGGCTCCTGCAACAGCACCTTCCAAACCCTTGCACTCTACTACCAAGGGCAGCAGACACATGGGAATACTACCATCTGCACGCTCCCTTCCAAGCCACACATTATATCACTATTTCTACACTGTCACGGGGTCAAAATCCTAGAACTCCCTCCCTAACAGCACTGTGAGTGCACCTATGCAACATGGACTACTGCGGTTCAAGAACGGACCTCACCACCTCTTTCTCCAGGGCAATTAGGGATGGGCAATAAATGCTGGCTTAGCCAGCGATGCCCACATCCCATGAACACATAAATTAAAAAAAATATTATAAAGGGGCAGCACGGTGGCGCAGTGGTTAGCACTGCTGCCTCACGGCGCCGAAGTCCCAGGTTCGATCCCAGCTTTGGGTCACTGTCTGTGTGGAGTTTGCACATTCTCCCGTGTTTGCGTGGGTTTCGCCCCCGCCCCCCAAAGATGTGCATGTTAGATGGATTGGCCACGCTAAATTGCCCCTTAATTGGAAAAAATGAATTGGGTACTCTAAAATTTATTTTTAAAATGTAATAAAAACTTTCATTGAGAGCAAAGTTAGATAGAAGAAATTCCTATGCACAAAATGTTTTTAGAACGTAGGATGTTTTACCTCAAAAATGGTTGAAGCACAATCAATGCATATTTAAAGGCAAAAGTCAATAAATATTTGATGTAGAGGGAAGTGCAAGACAGGCATGCTAGCATGGCGGCCTGGTAGCACAGTGATTAGGACAGTTGCTTCACAGTACAGGGGCCCGGGTTCGATTCCTGGCTTGGATCATTGCCTGTGTGGAGTCTGCACGTTCTTCCCGTGACTGTGTGGGTTTCCTCCCGGTGCTCCGGTTTCCTCCCACAAGTCCTGAAAGACGTGCTGTTAGGTGAATTGAACCTTCTGAATTTTCCCTCAGTGTACCTGAACAGGCGCCGTAGTGTGGCAACTGGGGGATTTTCACAGTAACTTCATAGCAGCATTAATGTAAGCCTACTTGTGACACTAATAAGATTATTATTTATTATAGGGAGAGCACGGAGAGGGGGAATTAGCTGTGGGCTGCCCTAGCCATGCTGACACAGACACAATCAGCTGAAAGGCATCCTCTGCTCTATAAACGTCAATGGTACAGATGTACATTGATCCTGTCAGTCTCCAACTGGTCTGACAACTGCCCTTATTTTCTATGGTGATGTTGATATGTGTCAACCTCAAGGTTTGTAGCTAGGTTTGATGATAACCCGGCTTGGATGTATGAGACATGTGAAATTACTTGAAGCGGTTTACACAATCCATTAAAGCATACTCACAACTTGGTTGTTTATGGGATTTTGAAATGAGAGTATTTACAGTATATTTTCATTTTCTTTTTAAAGACCCATTAATTAAACTGTCATACATATTGTTAGAATGTTATACTGGCAATATTGTTATTCAAAGTTCTGATGGTATCTAATGTTCTGTATTTTGTGACAATTTGATTACTGATTTGCATGAATTTTACTGTATCTCTCGTGTGTATGAGCAGCTGCCACAAATGTTGGGTATTTCTCATAATATTCCTATTGTCACCCATGACCATCACCTCTGTCTTTTTAAAAATTTTGATCCCCACCTTAGCAGTCTACAGATCATTCGATAATTTACCCCATGTAGGTGTTCCGCTAGGATATGTCATATTCACACACCTAATTTCATCTCAATCAGCTGCATTTTCTTATGGAATATTTCCTTGTCTCAATGGTACCATTTTATCTCAAGCACACGTATATAACAAGAGGCATTTATAAAGGACACACCTTTCATTTTCAAGGCTGTGCCAGAGTGAGGAAGTATACAACTGGTAAAATGACATTGATAGGTAGCTCTCCCTATACCTATCACTAAATGCAGCTTAAATTCAGCAGGTCTGGCAGTACAAGGATACAGGCGGGTCTGTATAAAGGTCATATGGATTCAAAACATTAACTCTGTTTCTTTCTCCACAGATGCTGCCAGATCTGCTGAGCTTATCCAGTGGTTTCTGTTTTTATTTCAGATTTCCAACAGCTGCAATATTTTGCTTTTTCAGACAGGGATATGTTGTACGCCTTATCTAAACCCCCTAAATTTCCAGGATAAGCTCACTCTAAATATAATGGGAGCCATGGAGATGATTAGAAAAGGAAAATCTGTAACAGCAGTCCGGTGCCTTTCCTTGCAATCTTCTCCACGCACAAGGAATTTGTGAACACAGCCTAGTCCATCACACAAATCTGCCTCCCATCCATTAACTCCATCTACATCTCCCGCTACCTGAGGAAAGCGGGCAGCATAATCATAGATCCCTCCCATCCAGCTTACTCACTCTTCCAACTTCTTCCATCGGGCATGAGATACAGAAGTTTGAGAACACGCACAAACAGACTCAAAAACAGCTTCTTCCCTGCTGTTACCAGACTCCTAAACGACCCTCTTATGAAGTGGAGATGCCGGCGTTGGACTGGGGTGAGTACAGTAAGAAGTCTTACAACACCAGGTTAAAGTCCAACATGTTTGTTCCAAACACTAGCTTTCGGAGCACTGCTCCTTCCTCAGGTGAATGAAGAGGTCCCTCAGGGATCCGTAGTGTCCCTCAGGGATCCGTGGTGTCCCTCAGGGATCCGTGTTGGACCCACAATTGTTTACAATCTACATAGATGATTTGGAGTTGGGGACCAAAGGCAATGTGTCCAAGTTTGCAGATGACACTAAGATGAGTGGTAAAGCGAAAAGTGCAGAGGATGCTAGAAGTCTGCAAAGGGATTTGGATAGGTTAAGTGAATGGGCTAGGGTCTAGCAGATGGAATACAATGTTGAAAAATGTGAGGTTATCCATTTTGGTAGGAATAACAGCAAACGGGATTATTATTTAAACGATAAAATATTAAAGCATGCTGCTGTGCAGAGAGACCTGGGTGTGCTGGTGCATGAGTCACAGAAAGTTGGTTTACAGGTGCAACAGGTGATTAAGAAGGCAAATGGAATTGTGTCCTTCATTGCTAGAGGGATGGAGTTTAAGACTAGGGAGGTTATGCTGCAATTGTATAAGGTGTTAGTGAGGCCACACCTAGAGTATTGTGTTCAGTTTTGGTCTCCTTACTTGAGAAAGAACATACTGGCACTGGAGGGTGTGCAGAGGAGATTCACGAGGTTAATCCCAGAGCTGAAGGGGTTGGATTACGAGGAGAGGTTGAGTAGACTGGGACTGTACTTGTTGGAATTTAGAAGGGTGAGGGGGGATCTTATCGAAACATTTAAAATTATGAAGGGAATAGATAGGATAGATGCGGGCAGGTTGTTTCCACTGGCGGGTGAAGGCAGAACTAGGGGGCATAGCCTCAAAATAAGGGGAAGTAGATTTAGGACTGAGTTTAGGAGGAACTTCTTCACCCAAAGGGTTGTGAATCTATGGAATTCCTTGCCCAGTGAAGCAGCTGACGCTCCTTCATTAAATGTTTTTAAGGTAAAGATAGATAGTTTTTTAAAGAAAAAAGGGATTAAGGGTTATGGTGTTCGGGCCGGAAAGTGGAGCTGAGTCCACAAAAGATCAGCCATGATCTCATTGAATGGCGGAGCAGGCTCGAGGGGCCAGATGGCCTACTCCTGCTCCTAGTTCTTGTGTTCACCTCAGGAAGGAGCAGTGCTCCGAAAGCTAGTGTTTGAAACAAACATGGTGGACTTTAACCTGGTGTTGTAAGACTTCTTACTGGACCCTCTTATGGACTGACCTGATTAATACTACACTCCTGTATGCTTCATCCGATGACGGTGTTTATTATCATTACATTGTGTACCTTGTGTTGCCCTATTATGTATTTTTTTTAATTTCCTTTAATTTTCATGTATTTAATGATCTGTTGAGCAGCTTGCAGAGAAATATTTTTCACTGTACCTCGGTACACGTGACAATAAACAAATCCAATCCAATCTGTCATGAAGGGCTAAATGCAGGACTTACCTGGTACCACAACATCACACCATGGCATGTATTGGCTGCTGAGCTGTCTTACAAGGACATGTTCTGCAGATCACAATATATCCTTCCTCCTACTGTTTTCCAAATGACAGCTGAATATGATACAGAGGCATTCACTTCACTTGCTCTGTAGAAAAATATAAGTTAGAATTAGAATTTAACAATAAATATGCTTGAAACAATAAATATGCTTGCCAGTGTGACGCACATTGATTCGTTCAAAAGCAGGTCCTTGGCTCTCATTGTATGCAGATGCTTCATCCTGAGCTATATCCTTGGCTTTTTTTTGTTGTTGTCAGTGGTGGTTTTCCATTGCCTTCTACTCTCAGGGGCAGAGCATGGTGGAAGGCCCCAACCCTACCTCTACTAGAATGGGAATAAAACTCACGCTGTTACATTATTATGAACCATACACTTTGCTTCGAGGCAACTGAGCTAACCAGCCACTTATTGTGCACGTCCCAAAACAAATCTCAGAAAAAAAGGGAAAATGATTTGAGAGCATGCCAAGCAGCCTGACAAATATGACAGTTAGTTTGGAGAAGGGTGCAAGCCCCATTGGGCTATTACCTTTATGGCTGTTTCTTAGATCTCTGAGCCATATTTCACATCCAGAGGTATTTTTTGGGGCAAGTCTGCTTAACCAGAATGCTAAGCCCAGATGTGATATAAGAGAGGATCCCAAACTTTACTAATTGTGTACACCTTCCAGATCTATAACTGCCATGTACCCCTGCCAGCATACATGTTTAATATTTTAACCACTTTAGTACCAAAGTATTAAATGTACAAATTATAATACACACACACAATTTAAACAATAGCTTCATAGTACTGCTTGCTTTTAATAGAATAGCTGAGGTTGTTTAGTCGAGTATCTGTGATTAGTGTAGGAAGAGATAGGTGATAGTTTGAGTTGGTGGTTGCTCAATTAATTGGACATTGAAGCATTAACTACAAATTTTATGCAGTCCACAGTTGAACAAACGTTATTAACACGTTACTCTTTCATCCACCCCTTCAAGACTATCGCACCTCTTTACCCTCTTTCAGACAAGCTTATTGAATTGTTGCCAATGATCTGACTATGAAAACGCTGGCAGCAGCGTTAGCCATAATATGGGATAGAGAGAGATGAGAGCATCAGCCATAAATTATATTACCTTAGAGTCATAGGGCTGAATTTTCCTGGTCCGAAGATGGCAGGCTTGGAAGTTGTGGGAGTAGATAGAATAATAGATAGGGGAGGGAGGAGCTGTGCCAGATGGCTCCTCAATGCTATCCCACCACCAGGAAGTTTCCCATCGTGAGCGGGGACTCAACTGCTCCCTTGGATCTCTGAGAATCATCCCACTGGGATAAGATCCAATCCTCACCAGTTACCCAGGACTTTGGCCAATTTATTTACCATCAGCAAATTAATCAAACCGAGTCCAACCCCACCTCTCTCTAGTGCCAAAACGTCTGAAGTTCCCATTCAAACTAGCAGAGAGGTCTTGCCACTCCTCTAATTTCTATTCCTCATTCTCTCTGCTCATTGACTTAAAGATACATGGCCAATAATCACCCATCGATCAAAAATGCAAAATAAAAGAAAGGGAAATAAAGAATAAACAGGAAGGACGCTTACAGTATGTATGCGGAGCAGCAAGAAATATTTTGCATGTCTAACAATATGCTCATAGATCTTGAAAATCCAGCTGTCAAAAACACAGCATGGGAAAGAAAAGATACAATATTTTTGACTGAAGCAGGCCAGGACTTACGCGAGACACCCACGAATTTGCTCACTCCAGCAAAGCCCAAAGATTATGCCACTGAAGGACATTTAGATTATGCCTGCGCATCACTACAATCCCAAACCTTTGGAGATTGCAGAAGGTTATCACTTAAAAACAAGAATTAGGAAGTTTATTGTAGCCTTGAGAACTGCCAAATGTGGAGGACATGTTGACAAGAGGCCAGATTTTTTCAAAGTTACATCTGACAAATCCCTATCTGCAACTTGAGCTAGACAATCAATCTGAGTCACATTTGACACTCAATACACACATGGGTCCATTACAGTTTCCTAGGATGCCATTTAGTTTATCTACAACCTCCGGAGGTTTCCAAAGGGCGATGAATCAACTTTTGCTAAGAATTAAGCGAATAGAACATTATTTGGATGGCATATTTATTTCAGTTGCAAATATTCATACCCATAATGACAGACTGAAATAGATGCTCCAACATTTGGAAACAGTAAGAAGTCTTACAACACTAGGTTAAAGTCCAACAGGTTTGTTTTGAATCACTAGCTTTCTGAGTGCAGCTCCTTCCTCAGGTGAATGAAGAGGAGGGTTCCAGAAACACATATACAGACAAAGTCAATGATGCAAGATGATACTTTGAATGCGAGTCTCTGCAGGTAATTAAGTCTTTACAGGTCCAGTTGGAGTGACTGGAGAGAGAGATAATCACAGGTTAAAGAGGTGTGAATTGTCTCAAGCCAGGACAGTAGGTAGGAATTTACAAGCCCAGGCCAGATGGTGGGGGGTGAATGCAGGTTGGAATGTTGGTGAAAAGGTGTTTAATTGTGAGTATATACAACTATTGTGCCGTCAGCCCTACCTCTAATCTATGTGCTGCACCCATGCCAACATAACTAGTGTCTAACTTCCTTATTTTACTTGGTCTCCCGCTCCTTCTAGATGTGACCCTAGGTAGCACATCAGATGTGGAGGAGACCTGCTGCATATCTTGACCTCCGACCTGAGAAGTCTTTGGTGGCCATCCTCTGGAGGGCCTGGACTTGAATGGGCCTGGTCGCATTTTGAGTGTCACAGGTGATGAGGTGCCACCCTGTTCTGCCCACTGCCCTTCAGATGCGGCAGTGTCAGGTTGGGGGGGGAGAAATTCAGAAGCACTGAGGTGTGCCAGCCCTTCCCTGTGGGAGGCTCTGTCATGAGCCCCCTCACTTCCTCCTCCTTCGGGTTTCTCGATGGCCCCCAGGCTACTCCATGGGATGGAGGTGAGACCGGAGTGAGCTCCGGAGGCTCCATCATTACCTGACGCTGCCAGTCCTGCAGGCCCATCCTTGTCTCAACTAGGGCAGCACGGTGGCACAGTGGTTAGCACTGCTGCCTCACGACGCCGAGGCCCCAGGTTCGATTCGGCACCTGGTCACTGTCCGTGTGGAGTTTGCACAATCCCCCCGTGTTTGCATGGGTTTCGTCCCCACGACCCAACGATGTGCAGGCTAGGTGGATTGGCCATGCTAAATTGCCCCTTTATAGGAAAAAATGAATTGGGCACACTAAATTTATTTTATTTTAAACTAGGGCCTTGATGCCCTCGACCATGAAGCACTGAGGCTGGGCCATGTCCCTCAGTGAGTGAGGCATGGCCCTCACTGCCTCACTCATGACCCTCAGTCATGACCCTCTGTGACTGGCCCAGGTCAGCCAGTGCCCAGCCAATGCTCTCAACATCCTCAGCCATGACCCTTTGTGACTGGATAAAGCTCTGGAGTACCACAGCAATGTCCATGGGGGCCCGGTACATGGGATGTGACTGGGCTCCCCTGTCCTGCGCCTCAGCCATCAACTGCACAGTGTGCCCCAAACCTTGAATGTCTTGATCCATGGCTCTGACTTCCACCACTGTCGCCACCCGTTCAGAGTTGGCCTGGGTACCAGGCATTGTTGGCACAATCTTCTGCATCTGAAGGTAGTTGGACTCCTCCAGCTGCACTTGCAGGTGCTGGAAAGTTGCTGGCACCCCCTCCTGTAGACCTTGGCTCTGCGACCACATCTCCACCAGGGACGGGATCAATGTTTCCAGAAACATGATGCCTGTCTGGACTACTACTGGTTTGGGCAGCTCTCCGACTGTCCGCTCCCTCTGGTGTCCCTGCCTCCACCTGATGTGCTGCAGGATGTGTGACGTGCGCACCAGGAGGTGACCCAAGAGCCACTTCACTAAAATCCCACACCGAGGTGATAGTCTCTGATGGTGGAGGGTTCAGGTGGGAGCAGTGCTGAGAAGTCACCATTTTCCCTGGTCTGGTCCTCGAGAGTGTGCTGGGGTTGTGGCTGTGGGCAAGGTACCCCAGGCAAGCCAGCCTGGTCTGATGGTGATCCTGGAAGATAAAGGACAAGACACATGGATTGATCTTGGGAAGGAGTGGTCTGGGGGAGAGGGGTGACTCACTTGCTGTCAGGGCACCATTTTGCATTAGGGGCTCACTTGGTTGTCGCATGCCGACCTCCGCCTCAGTGATAGACCTCTCCTGCACCTCCCCATTGCTAACTCCATTTCTCTCTGCTTGGCAGGAGTGCGAACCCTGAGGTCCAGGAGGCCCCTTCCATCTCCTCCCGCTCTTTTCTGTTATGAGCGGCCATTTCCTAGGGGACAGATAGCACATGGTGAGATACACAGAGATGAGTTACACGGGGGCATGCATGTGCAAGGCACCTCGCCGAAGAGGACAATACAGGTATTGGGATTTGGTGCAGAGTGAGGGAGATGCAGGCAGGTAGATTTTGATTGGCCTCCATGAGAGTGGGGATGTGATATGAGGAGTGAGGGACAGGAGAGATGTCAGGGGAACAGAGGTGGTGGCTCCTTGAGCTGCCCTAAGGAGGTCGTTCCTCTTCTCCCGACAGTGCGTGCCAGTCTGCCTGGTGAGGCTCACAGCACTAACCACCTCGGCGACCCCCACCCAGAATCAGTTGACGACTGGGAGTGGGGGGGGTCATCTGCCTGCCCTGGGGAAGAGGATGTCCTGCATCTCCTCCACCACATCCAACATTGTATCGAGCTCCGACTTGGTGAAGCATGGTGCTACTCGTCTCTGGGCCATCCTCTTGAGTGAAATGAGGGGAGTGGAGTGCTTATTAGCAGCTCCAACTTGTTAAGCTCTCCCACACCAATTCCGGCCTCAGCGAATCCGACGCCAGCAAGAATGAGAATTGCTCTAGACTCACGTCGGCAAAGTTCTGGTACATCAGCATATCCTGAATTGCTCAATAAATAGTGCCGCCAACTGGAATGCGAACCGCACACAATTCAATCCGTCATCATGGCTTAGGGCTCGATTCTCCGACCTCATTACGCTCTCGCTCAAGCAAAACGAGGCCGATGAATAGCAGAAGAGGCCAAAAACGAGAACCGCACCAGACACCGAAGTTTTCAATGCAACCAGCCCACTCCCGTAGCCAAAATCGGGAGCCCCATTTCCATATAATTAACAAGACCATTCACATATCCAATGGCCTCCTGTCATTCAGTGACCTCTCTAGCAAGTGGTGACGCTGGCGCCGATTAATACTCCTTTTGAAAAATGTGAACCTGGCAGAAGGGCTTCAGTGGGGAGCAGAGGAGGTGAATGCCAATCTTAGCTCACAGGAAAAGAGCCCTGGGTGCTGGGTTTGCCACCCCAGAACTCGGTGGGAGGGTAGGAGACCTTCAGTTGGGGGTGAGGGACTCTCCGCAAGGGTGGGCCGCCATGGGACGGTGGAGGGTGCACTGGGGAGGGGGGGGCACCCGCCTGTGCCAACCCCTGGATCATGTGTACACGTTCCTGGGGCAACCCTTGACCCTGCTTGTCTGCCACAAGGACCACCCATAACCCCAACCGATTGCCGAGGCTTTTGGCCACGCGGCTGAAGGCTGTCGCTAATAGGGAATTGGCAATCGTGGTTAAGTGAGAACTTCACACAACCCAAATGGATTGCCATGGGAGGGTGGGCCATGTAACATGTGGGAGTCATTGCCTTGCGTTCCAATCACACTTTGATGCCGGGACAATGTGCTTGAACACTGTGGGAGGCAACAACGCACACGCAACAGCCAACATCCGAACACCCAGGGAATGGGACACAGCTCCAGGGACATGTCCACTGTCGGAGGGGGTGAGTGCTGGGGGGAGGGGAAGATGCTTGGAGAGATGGGAGATGGGCCAAAGGTTTGGGGTCGATCTGCATTGCGGAAGAAAGTGACACAGGCATCATACTAGTTGTGCACAAAGGTGTTTATTGTTTTGACAATTCCACACGCTCCCTATGGTGCTGCCCCCTCCCCCACCCTCAGCCCCCTCCCCCCTCACCAGGTGCCCTTAGTGATCCTCAATGTGCTTGGCACTCCTAGCTGTACCACTATATCTATGAGTTTCCCCAGGATGCACATCTGAGGTGGAGGCAGCCAGCTGCTTACCTTGTCCCATGGCCTATGATGCTCCTGGTGGGCATCCTCAAGGGCTCTGGGGCAAGAGGGCCCCATCTCACTTGCCGGTGGCGCTAAAATTGCCCCTTATTTGGAAACATTTTTTAAAATTCCAATTCAGGGGCAATTTAGCGTGGCCAATCCACCTACTTTGCACATCTTTGGGTTGTGGGGGTAAAACCCACGCAGACACAGGGATGTTGGGGGATAAATATTAGCCAGGACACTGGGTGGTTCTCTGTGCCATAAGATCCATTACACCCAACTGACAGCTGTAACATGCACAGTGTAGATCAATGTTCAGCATGTTCACCATTCCCCACATGCAATCAATCTATCACAAGCATGTGGCAAACAGATCTGATCACTTTTAGAGACACACGACACTGAGTGGTGCTGAAGTTGCAGTGGTGGGTATGAGAATGGGTATCACTCGCTAGGCTGTCATGTTATCCATCCCTAATTGAGCAAGGAAAATCACACACATTGCTGTGGACAGGAGTCACATAACAGTCAGATAGTGACTATGTTGATCAGATTATTGTTCAGTTGTCAGCCTGTTGGGGTGGAGGTCAGTTTCTCCACCCTAAGCCTTCGCTTGGTGGGGGGACCTACTTGAATTTCTGACCCTTGAGAAGGTGAAGTTTGTTCTGAGGGGGATGAAGGAAGGGTGCAGGCTGGGGGGGGGGGGCGAAGGGCTTGTTCCTGTGCTGTAATTTTCTTTGTTCTTTGTTCTATTCATGGGGACTGTTTATTATGCACTTTTGAGAACAGGTTGCCATCGAACATTGGGGCTGGGGTGCGGGGGGGGGGAGGGGTGGGGGGGGGGGTTATTGTTGTTTTTGATTACACTGTTTACTGATTAACTGTTAATTTTTATTTTTTACCTGGAATGTACGGGTGGATGTTTTGGTCTGTAAAGTGAGCGGGGTGCTGTTTTTGTTTGGGGGATTGTTATTGTATTTGTTTTTGTTTGTTTTTTCTTTTGTTGTTTATTTGATGAAAATATTGAAAATGAGGAGAATAAAAAGATTTTAAAAAATAAATTGTATAGTTGTCAGGGCTGTTATGACCTGGAAGCTGAAGGACCACATACTCAATGAAACAAGAAAAATTGTCCGCCATTTGTTACTATCTCTGTTCCTCTTAAACGACAATATATTTAGATCTGTGGCACTATTCTGTGAAGTCTTGTGAAAGTAGGGTTGCTGTTCACAAGGACAGCAGATAAATTGCTCTCAAAACTTTCTTGGGAATCTGTGAGACAGAGCGTGCGAACTGAAGAAGGGCGTGATTCTCCGCAAATGCGGCGAGTCGTAAAGGCTGCCGTGAAACTGGCCGTGTGTCACGGCAGCCTCCGCGCCCCCACCCGGGACCCGATTCTCCCCCCCGGGCGGGGCTAGCAGCGGGGCCCTGTGAAGCACGGCATCACGGCCTTAGCGACCGTTGCTGAGTCCGCGCGCCAAGCGTCACGACGGCTGACGCTCACGATGACGTCAGCCGCGCGTGCGCAGGTTGGACGGCTCCAACCCACGCATGCGCGGATGACATCATCACGCAGAAGTATCAAACCCGCGCATGCGCGGGCCGTCATGCCCCTCAGCCGCCCCGCGGACTGATCCTGCGGGACGGCGGAAGAACAAATAGTGCGCAGGTATCGGACCCGCTACCCGCGATCGGTGCCCACCGATCACAGGCCCATGCCACCCTTGCACGGCCGTGCCAATTGGTGCCATGGTTGTCCGCACTTTGCGGGCGTTTTCACGAACGCTGAAAGCAGGTGTGATCGTGGCCGTGAAAACGGCCGTAAACTCCGCGGTATTCGGCCCATCGGCCTGCGGAGAATCGCTGTTCGCCGTAAAAAACGGCAAGTAGCGATTCGTGTCGGGGTGCTGCCGGAGGGGGGAGAGAATAGCGGGAGGCCGTGAAAATTGTTGGGAAGGCCCTCCCGCTATTCTCCGACCCGTCGTGGGCAGCGGAGAATCGCGCCCTTAGTTTTCTTGAGCGGGTTTTCCCAAAACAGATGAAATGCATGAGCAGTGCTGCATTGCTGCCAATAAGGGCTGCAATTGTGACAAGCTGAGGGTGATGTGGCAGCATCCAAAGGTGGTCAACCTTCATTTTAACAGATTTGTTGAAATTCGAGATAGAAATGATTATGGCACTATTGATGTAAAAGGATAGATTACAGGGGGTTGACCATTAGTCAAAGCTAGAGATTTATTAATTATTTTCCCTCACAAATTCTGCATTATATCTATGCGGATAAAATAGAGACAATTTACTTTTGAAGAAGTTTGTTTTTCGGAAAATAATAAATACTTTGAAATAAACTGGAACATACTAACAGAGACAGAGCACTTCAGTTAACAGATTGTCACCAGTCTTTGACAGTGGGCACAGCTGGCTTGCTTTGCTGGATTATAAAACCCTTTTGAAGCAGTTCTCCTGGTTCTGATAGTGAATGCAATAGTCTTGATTGATGGTGGTTTAAAATCTCTAACTTTTTTCAGAAAGAGGTGTGCATTTGTTCCATCACTACTGCATATATTTTGGATCATGTGGAGAATATGGTGACCTGATTGCCATATGTTTGACACTAAAATCCCATTGCACCATACTGCTCTAGGTATGCATGGTCAACAGTGATCAAGTTGTTTGAGGGCTTGGCATGAGTAAGAAAAAAATGTCAAACTGCTTGCCCAGCAACACTTTGTGATATCAGGGATATGCACGTGAAAAAAATGGAACTGTTGTGTATCGCTGCCTTGCCAGCTTTTTCCATGCCTATTGCCAGATCTTGCCTGGTCACCATTTTCTGCCAGGTACACTGCGCTGATGTCCTCTGGGGAGAGTATACTTGAATGACAAATAGAGTAATTATCTTGGCATTCATCAGTAATTTCACTTTGCCAGCCATCTAACAGAAATTCCATTGCTGCCATCTCCATTCTAAGTTCATCGCATCTAAATCTATTGTGTCAGCTCCTGCATCGACCTAACAACCAATGAAAAGGCCAAACACAGGGGTCTGCAAAGATTGTTTGCTGACATTTCACTGGAGGTTTCTTAAATGGCTGCTGTAACTTTAGCAAAAACCCTGTTTACAGGTTTAAATGGAGTTTCCACTGACTTTCCTCCACAATTATGGCAATCAACCCTAAACATTCAATTAAAAATCCCCCGGTTTAGGGTGGAACATCCTCTATATCCAATCAGATTAACACTAATCCAACTGTGTGTGCCCCCCCTACCTCGTTCCCCTCCCCTCTGGATTTACACAAAGACATGCAAATGAATGCTGACCTATATACAATTTTATTCCTTTCATTCCTTCTTTAGGTTTTGGTGTACCATACACCATTTTATGGATTAACCGAAGAAAATGAGATAAAAAGATGTCGGAAAATTAAGAAGCATGAGCAAAGAAGATAAACGTATGTCAGAATAAAAGAAGAAAGAATACCTGAGTGACTCTCTCCAGTGACTTTTCCCCTCATTTCCAATTGGTACGTGCTGCAGCTCTTTTCCACTGATGGCCTACTTATGGGAGTGCGGTAAATGCAGCAATCAAGTGTGTGAACCAGCATCCTTAGCATTCTGGAAGTTGCTTTATTTGCAATTTACAGAATTCCCTACCTATTTTCAGTTGTTTTGTAGCTTTGTGGTTACATGACCTGCTGCAGAAATCAAACTGAACAAACCTCGTCAGCAGAACATTGAAAAACTGAATGGTGAAAAAACCAAAACTTTCAAGGTACAGATGCAGAAAGGTTAGAAATGCTCCTGTGGCTGTGACGAACCAAACGTAACCTAATCTGAAAAATATTAGTCACTAAAATGTAGAAATTAACTCACCGCCTTTAAGAAATGAGATGCGCTCATTGTGGAGTGTCAGACAGATTTGCGTTATCTGTTTTAGCTCCAAACATTGCCTGGAGGAGGATTAAGATTAAAAAGCCTTGTGATCTAGATGAGCTCCTGAAGCGGGTGTGGAGAAAGGTAGCCTCTTTTATACCACAACAATGTTAATTCTAAAATGTTGGAAGGTTAAAATAGGTTTGCTGTCTCAGTATCTAAAATGTTACGTAACATACTAAAACACAGGCTTCCTTGCAGTGTTAATGTAAGCCTACTTGAAATGAAATGAAATGAAAATCGCTTATTGTCACAAGTAGGCTTCAAATGAAGTTACTGTGAAAAGCCCCTCGTCGCCACATTCGGGCGTCTGTTCGGAGAGGCTGGTACGGGAATTGAACCGTGCTGCTGGCCTGCCTTGGTCTGCTTTAAAAGCCAACGATTTAGCCCTGTGTTAAACCAGCCCTGGTTACTTGTGATAATAAAGATTATTAGAAAAAAAGGATTTGCATCTGGGTTCCTTATTTTCAACTACAAGTAAAATCTAATTAGATATAAATATGATTAGATTCAACAGTTTTGACAGATTCTAAAAGTTGATTTAAAAAATGGAGTCAATATAGTAGTTAAGTTTATGCATTTTTTCTCCTCCATTTACAAATAAAAGAATAACATCCATATGCGCAAGTTTTTTAATTGTAACTGAAGGTACAATTCTTTAGAAGTGCAAAATAGAATAAAAGATATTTCTGTAGCAGCTCAATAGTTTGCATTCTCAATGTTTTGACCTAATTACATAAGGTTATATGTTTAGAAAAGTACCTGGAAATAATGATTCCCACAGAAAAGTTAAGTATGAATACAGAGGTAATTTTAAAATTAAAATGTAACATCATATAACATCCTACCAATTCTCCCTTCATATTACTGATTTTATCAGAATCCAATTTCACAGACAGGGCCTGAATTAAGTGTTAAGCCCTTCATTTAAATATGAAAGGGACATATGCTTGAAAAATTGCCTGACCCAATTTGCAGTGGGAGTGTTCTTTATCACAATTATCAAATTGCACCATTTGACTTGATTTTAACTTTACAGCAAATAAGTTTAATTTACCAAGCATGAAACGTATCCAAAAATGTTGTCACTTTAGGGAACAAACTTCTAAGAAATGACATTTAAGTCAGAATTTTCTGCTTCTATACTCATCAGACTAGATGATTCTGCCCATTCACTTTAACAAGCAGAAAATTGCTGGTTTGCGAGTGCAGAAGTGGAAAACTCTGACCTCAGTGTGACACATCATTGGAATTGACGTCACATAGTAACAGTTTTGCAACTGAAAAACAAAATAAATTAATTGTCAACTTGTGGCTGAGCATGTTCAGAGGTGGTTTCCTGACTCTGTAATTACTCTCCTAAATTGTCACATTTTTCAGTTTTGCGGTATAGAGCGATTCTCTCAGCCCCCACAGGTACGGAGAATCGTGCGGGCCGGGTCTGATTTGCGCGATGCCTCCCTGACGCTGGTCCACCGATTCTCCGGTGACCGGAGAATCGGCGCCACTGGCGCCGGCGTAGTTGGCATGGCGCCGGAGTGGCCCACCCGGCAGTTCTGGGCCGAGTGGCCGCCAAGAAAGCCCGAGTCCTGCCGGTGCCGTTCACGTGTGGTCTTACCCGGCGAGACCTCGGCGTCCATCCTGTCGGTGGCAGCCTGGTGGGGGGGGGGAAGGGGGGTCCAACCCCGAGGGGGGCCTCCACCGTGGCCAGGCCCGCGATCGGAGCCTACCGATCGGCAGGCAGGCCTCTCTTTGTGGAGGCCTCTTTTACTCTGCACCGGCCCCTGTAGCCCTATGCCATTTTGCGTCAGGGCCGGCGTGGAGAAGGAAGCTACTGTGCATGCGCAAATTTGCACCGGTCGCAGACGCCAGTATTGGCAGTTAGAGCGGCGTGAGTCGCTCCAGTTCTGTGGTGGCCTCCTGTAGGCAGAGGATCACTACACTTAGCGGTCCGATGATGCCGTCGTCAAATTCTCAGGTTTTTATGACGGCGTCAACACTCTGCCGTCAGAAGAGAGAATCCCGCCCATAATCTTTGTTCAGTATTCCCAATCACTCCCAAAAAGGTTCACACTGATCCAGATTGCAGCTTTTCTGTCCATTATCAATTTGAACATCAGCGTGATGAGTTCTCTCATGCTCTCTCACTATGTAGAAAAGGTCAAGTTGCCCGGGTCCCAGATGACCATAGACTGCTTTCTGAGAGAGCTGACTGTTGTTGATTTAACTTGAGGATCACCACGCTTCAGGCAAGGAATAAGGTTGAGAAGGCGGGGCCTCGTGAATAACTTCAGCCAGTACAGGAATTGAACCTGTGCTGCTGGCTTCAACTCTGCATCATAAACCAGCCCCTGCTGGTTTTACTACATGTACTTTTTATTTGTGTATTTACATACCACCATATGGGACCTTCTCCCTCTACGGCGGGTGAACTAGGAGAGATGGTGGCGTAGTGGTAATGTAATTGGACTAGTAATCCAGAGGCCCACACTAATCATCTGGGGACATGGGTGCAAATTCCACCATGGCGGAATATGGATTGTTGTAAAAACTAGTTATTTACAGCTCTTCAGGCAAGGGAATCTGCCATCCTTACGTGGTCTGGCCTTACACGTGACTCCAGACCCATGTAGCTGACTCTTAACTTCCGTCTGAAATGGCCTAGCAAGCTATTCAGTTCAAGGGCAATTGGGGATGGGCAACAAATGCTGACCTTGCCGCGACACCCACATCCATGAAAGAATAAAAAAGGACTAAAAAAGCACTTTACCAAAAGGGGTTCAGTTAAAATCCATAAACTGCTGTCCTTTCATTATCAAAACGCAGGCTACGCTGGGCAAGATTTTGGGTATGTCATTAGCACGGTGCAGGGGGAATACTTTGAAACTGAGCAAAGTAGACAAACCTAGCTGTCAGTCAGTGTCTAATACTGATTTGATGCTGTCATTTTCCAACTCAATTGTCCAGCCTACACCTTTCTCAGGCTAAACACTAATTCAGTAACCAAAAGGGACCCCCACTCATGTTATTTAAAGGGATTGATCATCAACTACTTTTACTTCAGTTGCTGATTGAGTTCTGTTAGTTGCAGCTGATTTATTCAAAGTGTTTGGCGATTTGTATTGCTGCTTAAAGTCATGGAGGTTTACAAGGAGGCAGATGGCATAGATGAAGGCCAGAAGTCTGCTCAGGATCATTTGCTCTGAATCATGGGTTCAGTACTTTCTATGGCCTTTGTCCTGCAGCATGACAGGCAGAATAGGCAGAGGCAGCACACAAAGGGCAAGTTGCTGACAGAGGGAGGAGGAGAAGGAGGGGAAAGGCTCTTAGCAGGAGGCTATATCCACCCAGGGTCTTCAGGGAGCAGTTCCCCTATCTCAAACTCAACGTGAAAAAGTGTGATGTCTCAGCAGGGGGAGAATGATATTGACTGTCACTGTGATGTAAGAAATATCTAGGCCTGCATAGGATACATAAACAGGCTATTTGGTCCAAATACTCCATGTCAATGATTATGTTGCACTTGAGCCTCCTTCCAATTTGCCTCATCTAAATCTATAATTGCAGCCCTCTATTCTCTTGTCCCATATATGTTGATATATATTTGTCTAGCTTTCTCTTAGATGCATCTGTACTATTGGCTTTCACCACGCCCTCTGATTGAATTCCAAATTCTCACCATATCTTTGGGGAAAGAAATCCTGTTGGACTATCTTCTTTCATTGGCCGCTGGTTCCTCTTTTCACCACAAGCAAACACATGGGCCGAGATTCTCCCCTACTCAGCGGGGCGGAGGGTCCCGGCGGGACGTAGTGGCGTGAACCACTCCGACGTGGGGCCTCCCCAAAGGTGCGGAATTCTCCGCACCTTTAGGGGCTAGGCCCACGCCGGAGTGGCTCCCGCTCCACCGGCCGGCGCAAACGGCCTTTGGCGCCTCGCCAGCCGGGGCCGAAGGCCTTCGCCGGCTGGTGGAAGTCCGCGCATGCGACGGTGTGTCAGCGGCTGCTGATTTCATACCGGCGCATGCGCAGGGAGGGGGTCTCTTCGCCCCCGTCATGGTGAAGGCCATGGCGGGGCGGAAGAAAAAGAGTGCCCCCACGGCACAGGCCCGCCTGCCGATCGGTTGGTCCCGATCGCAGGCCAGGCCACCATGGGGGCACCCCCCGGTTCCAGATCGCCCCAGGACCCCGGCGCCCGCCTGCACCGCCGAGAATTTCGCCCATGATCTCTGTATCCACTCCATCAAAATGTCTCATAAAAACGTCTCAGAATTTTAAATACTTGCATTAGCTCACCCTCGGCTTCTTTTTTCAAGAGAAAAGAGACCAAACCTGTCAATTCTGCATCCACTCCAGTATCTCTATATTCTTTTTATAATATGGTGACCTGAACTGCACAGGTTCAATATAGGTTTGGTCTTCCCTACTTTTCAATTCTACCTTCCCAGAAATAAAACTTTGTGCTTGGTTTATATTTTTTCTGAATTTTGCTAGCTTGAGGCTGAATTTTTAATGATCAGTGTTTTTGCAGTCAAATTCCTTCTTCCTCTATCCAACCTAGACTTGTACTTTCCAAGTACTAAGTGACCTCCCTATTCTTCCACCATTTATCTGCGTTGAACTCAACTTGCCGATTGTTTGCCCATTCTGCATGTTTATTCATGCTCTCCTGTAATTTGTTGCAGTCCTCTTCAGTATTGACTACTTCCCCAATCTGGAATCCTGCATGAGTAACTCACTTCCTGACTCTCCAAAGCCTGTCCACCACCCACTAGGCACAAGTTAGGAGTGTGATGGAATACTCTCCACTTGTCTGGAAGAGTACAGCTCCAACAACACCCAAGATGTTCCACACCATTGAGCACAAAGCAGCCTGTTTAACTGGCACCCCATTCACCACCTTCAATATTCACCCCCTCCACCACTGCCAAACAGTGGCAACAGTGTGTACCATCTACAAGATGCACAGCAGCAACTTCCCAAGGCTCCTTTGAAGCACCTTCCAAACGCACGACACTACCATCTCGAAGGACAAGGGCAGCAAATGAATGGGAACACCACCACCTGCAATTTCCCCTACAAGCCACACACCATTCTGACTTAGAAATATATTGCTGTTCCTTCATTGCCAATGGGTCAAAAGGGGCTGGATTAGCTCACTGGGCTAAATCGCTGGCTTTTAAAGCAGACCAAGCAGGCCAGCAGCACGGTTCAATTCCCGTACCAGCCTCCCCGGACAGGCGCCGGAATGTGGCGACTAGGGGCTTTTCACGGTAACTTCATTGAAGCCTACTCGTGACAATAAGCGATTTTCATTTTCATTTCATTTCCTGGAATTCCCTCCCTAATAGCACTGTGGGTGTACCTACACCTCAGGGACTGCAGTGGTTTAAGAAGGCAGCTCACCACCACCTTCTCAAGAGCAATTAAGGATGGGCAATAAATGTTGGCCTAGCCAGCAACGCCTGCATCCCATAAGCAAATGAAAAAACATAATTTTAAATGTTTCCCATTGGTATTCTACATCTTTCTACATACATATTTTTTTTAATTTAGAGTACGCCAACTATTTTTTTTCCAATTAAGGGGCAATTTAGCATGCCCAATCCACCTAACCTGCACGTCTTTGGGTTGTGGGGGTGAAACCCACACAGGCATGGGGAGAATGTGCAAACTCCACACGGACAGTGACCCAGGGCCGGGATTTGAACCCGGGCCCTCAGCATCGCAGTCCCCGCTACGCCACATGCCGCCCTTTTCTATGCACATAATGTTGCCCATTTTAATTCACCAAGTTCTATCCCAGCTTTTCTCCAATCTATTAATCCGGTTTTCAACATACTTAAATCCATCTCTAACGTCATCTTAAAGCCTATTAAATCATGATCACATTGCCAAGATTAGAAGAATTAGGGTGAGCATGCTGTCACCTTCAATGGTTTCAGACACATCACGGCCATGGTGATTCCCAGCACAGTCTCTTCTGTTGGTTTGAGGACAGGCAGTGGGACCTGCTGCTGCCAGTTAGGTACTGCTGCCTGCAGTTGTGCACCATATTATCCTGCAAGAGAGAGGGAAGCATGTCAGTGATTGTGACACAATCTATTTAGCTGATGTGCTTGTCATGATTGAATAGCTGGCAACGTGTGCAAGCTGTGCGATGTGAGTGTGAGATTTGTAACAGTGCTAAATGTGTGAGGATGAGGTTGCTCGAGAATTTTGGTGGGAAATTTGATGCCACTGCGGGTAAGGACAGGAGAATACGGCAGATGAATGTGTGATTAAAGCATTGGTGCAGGTGATAGGGGATTCAGATTCTTCGATCATTGGGATCTTTTCTGGGGACCTCTTTAAGCGGGATGGGTTGTATGTGGTCTGGAGGGGGATCAATATCCTGGGGGACAGATTTGCTAGTGCTACAAGGGAGGGTGGGATCCTCAGCAGCAGGAAAGCAAATGAGGTGTAGTACTCAGCAATGGCAAGCTGAATAGATACGATAGGCAGGCGCATGGCAGGGAGCAGGGAAAACCTGCTGGATGAGATTCTCCGACCCTCCACCAGGCCGGAGAATCGCCGGGGGGCGGCGTGAATCCCGCTCGCCACCGGCTGTCGAATTCTCCGGCGCCGGATTTTCGGCGGGGGGCGGGAATCGCGCCGCGCCGGTCGGGGGCCGGTGGCAGCGCCCACCCCCCTCCCCCCCCGGCAATTCTCTGCTCTGCGATGAGCCGAGCGGCCGCCCGTTTTCGGCAAGTCCCGTTGGCGTAAATTACACAAGGTTATTACCGGCGGGACCTGGCTCTGCGGGCGGCCTGCAGTTCTGGCCCCGGAGGGCGCCCCCAAGGTGGCCTTGCCCACGATCGGGGCCCGCCAATCTGCGGGCGGGCCTGTGCCCTGGGGGCACTCTTTCCCTCTGCGCCGGCCGCTGTAAAGCTCCGCCATGGACGGTGCGGAGAAGAAACCCCCTGTGCATGCGCAGGAATCCGCCAGCGGTTCTGGGAACACACTGGTGCTCCTGCGCATGTGCTAACTTGCGCCGGCTGGCGGAGGCCCTTCGGCGTCGGTTGGCGCGGCGCCAACCACTCCCGTGCAGGCCTAGCCCCCGAAGGTGCAGACGATTCCGCACCTTCCAGGCGACCTGACGCCGGAGTGGTACACGCCACTCTTTGGTGCCGGTACGGCCCGCCCGCAGGTTGGGGGAGAATCCCACCGTTGGATTAAATTGCATCTATTTCAATGCAAGAAGGCTGACATGTAAGGCTGATGAACTCAGGGCATGGATAGGTAAGTGGGACTGGGATATTATAGCCATAACTGAAACATGGCTAAGGATACAGGTGCTTAATGTTCCAGGGTACAGGTGCTTTAGGCAGGACAGATATGGAGGAAAGAGAGGAGGGGAGCACAAGAGCATTCCCTTCAGGTGTGATTCAACAGTCTTCCCAGATACTTTAATCAAAAAAGCTTTATTCTGAGAACTTAGTTAACATTTATATGTATTGTGGGTGTGACTAACTTGGTCCCTTACTGCACGAAATTGCCATCTTGATTTTTGGTGGGTGGGCTTCTGACTCTCACACATGCCCGCCAACTGAAATACTCTGCAAGGACACAATGATATTGGGATGTGCTCCTGACATCTTTTCACGGAATTTCAAGCACTTTCGTGGCGGCGTGTACCTATCTGAACAGCATACGGTTCTGGCCCAGGAGCGAACATCGAATGTATTTCTCAGGTCTCACAGTATGTTGCGGAATGATACTTTGGGCAGAATCTTCCCAGAAATTGGCAATATTGAATTTCGGGAGGGGAAAGTGCCCTTTAATTTGCTGATGGCAATGGCAGCTTTTTCTGCCATATTGTGCAGCGGTGAGTCAAAGGAATACGTTCCACATCATATTGTTGGTGGGCAGCCCCTGATCCACCTGCCCCGCCATCACGTAGTGCTTCAATGATACAGGTACCAAAATTTAAAGGCCACGCCTACACATAGAGAGCACACTTTGGAAGCCACTGGGAAATTATAGCTGCCAGACCCAGAAACCATTCAGCACCCAAGTTCACCGATGCCTCCCTCAAGCACCTGTTGGTGCACTCCACCCACAATATGGGTGAAGAGCCACAAGCAAGGTCACCAACCCAGCATGGGTAGCAGTGGTCAACGTTAATGCTCTGCAGAAGAGGCCAGTCAGTCAGTGCCACAAGAGGATGAATGTTCTCCTCTCTTTTGCCAGAGTAAATCATTCTTCTCATCATTTACAATTCACAGACACATTTCACATGTACAGGGATTTCTCTCGATTCCAGGTCAAAGGACACCACCACACAGTTTCATACACACATCTTCATCTCCTCTGTGAGTCATGTCCTCATCAGCTCGCTAGTCCCACTTACTAACCACTCATGCCAGGCACCGTTATCATCTGCCCTGGCTTGTGTCCTGCTCACACTCTCTCCATCTGTCTTCATGCAGGACAAGCTGGCTCACAACAAGAGGGAGAGATCCAGTTTGGTGGACGGATGCAAGGTCCTCACAGGCTTTGAGGAGAGAGCCATTCAGTTGGCTGGTGAGGACGTGGGTTATTCGTGTGCTGATGGTGATGTCGGCGGTTTGAACAGAGGTCCCTGACAGCTACTTCCATCAAAGACAACAGGGCGTAGCAGTCAGCAGGCTGCCTCCACCTTCCCTGTGGAAGTTGGGGACTCACCAAGACTTGGTGACGGGGTAAGGAAGCTCAAGAAGCACAGATGTTAATCACTTGTACATAATGTTCACTACTGTAAATAAACTCCCACTAATTTCACCCTTTCTATGGCTCCTTGTGATGATGGACTGTGCTGCTGTCAGTCTAAAGTGAAAACCTGATTCCTGCACAAGATAAAGACAGGGTTCTCAGTCCAGGACTTCCTCTTGACCTTTCTTTCGCAGGCACAACTGGGAAGCAACCGTGTTCAACCTGCCCAGCACATTGATGGTGTTCCTTCACAGTGACTGATACATCAGTCATGCCTGTATCTCGATGGGAATTATAGTGTCTGCCAGAATGTACTGGGATGGCGTCACAGAAATCAGTCATTCTCGCTGAGTGCTCTCTGCCCCTTTGAGGTGCGGTTGCCCCCCCCATCCCATCAGCTTCTGCCTCTGGTGACACTGGGATCCTCAAGGATACTGTAGGACCAGGTGAGGTTAAGCTTTCCCCTCTGTATCACCATGATATGACCCTAGTCATTCAGAGGCAGCAAGCTGCCATCAGCCAGAATGTAATCAGACATTCACTGAAGCTCTGTGAGGATCTATGGACTGTCCCCACTGCAAGTCATCCTCCTACTCCTGGAATAAAGGAACTATGGGCATTCGACGTGTCTCCATGGCAGGAGCCTTATCACAGAGGGTGTGCGCTGACATCAATCAGGCATGAGTCCAATGCTCACAGATGCCATGTGAAGATAATGGGATGTCCTCATCGCCCTCCGTGAATCTAGTGGCAATGAGCGCATCCCAAGATCATCTCCCTCGCCTGGACATCTCCATGGCCTCATAGTTAACATCCTCACCCTCAAGGTCCTCTTCAGCCTCATCCCCTTTGATTTCCTCCTTATTGAAGGAAATGTGTCACTTCTCCATCTCCCTCTCAAGCAGTTCCGCCCCCCCCCCCCCCCCCCAAGTTTCAGCGCCAGGTTGTTAAAGGCAGAGTTAGGTGACGACAATACGTGACATCCTCTGCGGATTGTACTCCAGGGCTCCACCAGACTGGTCCAAGCACCGCTACCTCATTTTCAGCATCCCTTCGGTTTGCTCAACCTAAGTGAAAGTTGCAGCATGAGCCTCGTATCCTGTCTTTGCCACACAATGTGGTCTCTGCACAGGTGTCATCAGCCATGCCCTCAGTTGGTACCTCTTGTCCCTGAGGAGCCAGCACTGCAGCATCTGTTGATGCCTAAAGACGTCAGGGATCTGAGAGTGGCTCAGAATGTAGGAGTCGTGCACACTCCCTGGGAATCGAGCGCACACCTGCAGGACGTATTTAGTGTGGTGGCAGAGCAGCTGGACATTCAGCGAGTGAAAGCCCTTGTGGTTCACATAGTTAGCAGCTTTATGCATTGGATCTTGAGTGCCACGTGAGTGCAGTCGATGGCACCCTGCACCGATGGAAAAAGCAGAAATCTGCACCAATCTCATTCCTCTTGCCTTCCTGGCTTGCCTGACCCCGGTTGAAATTGACAAAGTTGTCTGCCCTCGCGAAGATTGCTTCCAAGAACTCCTGGATTCACTTGTATGTGGAGGCTTGTGAATTCCCACAGAAGTCACCTGTGCAGTCCTAGAAGGAGCCACTGACATAATAATTGACTGCCACGGTCACTTTCAGTGACACTGGTAGTGGCTACCTTCCAAGTCCTGCAGCAAGTGGCCGATGTGACCAACCAGGTACATCAGACATCATCTGTAGGCCTTGGGTCTAATGATGGGCCAACTAGCGATGGTTCTCTGTGGTTCATCCTCTGCACGCAGAGCAGGCTCTGCTACCCCTTCCTCTTGACGATTCTGCTTCTGCTTTTGGCGAGTTAAGTATTTCCAATCATGTCTTCTTCTTCTGTCCTGCCGATGAACAAGAAGAATGACAGTGGAATCACCAGACTCCATGTTCCTGACAGTCTCCTCACTGCAGTCTCAAAGAGAAACCTTACAGTTAGTGTTTGTTTGTTTAGCACCACTCTTTTTCCACTCATCCTCTGCAGCAGCCTCTCAGAGTCCAAAGTTGGCTACAATATTGATGCCCATTCCTTCGTTTGCATCCACATCACCCACATCCCACACCACATGATCGAGAGGTGACAGATTTGGCCACTTGACTGCAACCTGAGCTTTTATCTCAGGCACAGGCATTTTCATCACTTTCACTCCAAGGCCTTGTGATCAGCTTGGCCCATAGGGACAACTTTTTTTATAAATGTTTTTTATTGGGTTTTTGAATAAAGTATATTTACTGTTATGTACACAAAATAGAATACATATATATAGAAGAGAGGGGAACACGCACAAAAAAACAAAACAAATAACAAAGAAAAAAGTTGGAATAAAATGACTAGTAGGGTATTATGTGCTAGGTCAACAACAGCAGCTCTGTACAATTGGCAGTATTGCTTTTAGCACATAAGTAGGCATCTGTTTGTCGGGGAGAAACTGAGGGGGTACATATACATTTCAGCGACGGGGAAACAAATACAGAACAATTACAGAGGGCAATACGCGAATGGATCTGGGGTTGGTGTTGTCACTTGCTTCTCCCGGACGGTTTTCACTACCGTTGTCATCTCGCGATCACCTCTGCTTCAGCCATTCATCCCGTCATTCGCCTGGATTTTTCTTGTTCTCTGCTCCTGTAGATGCCAAGTTTGTTATTGTTTCCCATGCCCTCCTTCCCACTGTCATTTCCTTGCCTCCACCCCGCCCCCCCCCCCCCCCCCCCCCCCCCCACCCACCTCACTGGTTCTCCTCTATTGTTCCCGGTCGCCTCCCTCTTCCACCCCCTCCCCCTCCCCTCCCCTTCTCCTGTGGTTCGCCTTTATTTTCTCTTAGGTTTAGCTGCTATCCCCCCCCTCCCCCCCGGTCTGTCCCTCCCTCCCCCACCTCGGCTACTTTTCCCTGATTCTTGGCTACCTGGCTATTCTTCTGCTTGTTCGTTGGCCACAAACAGGTCCCGGAACAGTTGGGTGAATGGCTCCCACGTTCTGTGGAAGCCGTTGCCTGACCCTCAGATGGCGAATTTGATTTTCTCCATTTGGAGAGATTCCGAGAGGTTGGACAGCCAATCTGCAGCTTTGGGTGGTGCTGCTGACCGCCAGCCGAACAGGATTCTACGACGGGCAATCAGGGAGGCAAAGGCAAGGGCGTTCGCCCTCCTCCCAATGAATAGATCTGGCTGGTCTGAACCAGTACCCCAAAGACCGCCACTTTCGGGCATAGTTCCACCCTCATCCCCACCACTTTGGACATTGCCTCGAAAAAGGCTGTCCAGTACCCAGCAAGTCTGGGGCAAGACCAGAACATGTGGGCGTGGTTGGCCGGGCTTCCTTGGCACCATTCACATCTATCCTCCACCTCCGGGAAGAACCTACTCATATGAGTTCTTGTTAAGTGAGCTCTATGTACCACTTTTAGTTGCGTCAGGCTGAGCCTTGCGCACATGGAGGTGGAGTTGACCCTATGCAGTGTTTCGCTCCAGAGTCCTCACCCTATTTCAATCCCCAGGTCCTCCTCCCATTTCTTTCTTGTTGCGTCCAGTACGGTGTCGGCCTTTTCTGCCAGTTGGTCATACATGTCGCTACAGTTCCCTGTATCTAGTATGCTTGCGTCCAGTAACTCTTCTAGTAATGTCTGTTGTGGCGGGTGTGGATACAGTCTTGTCTCCTTTCGTAGGGAGTTTTTGAGTTGCAGGTACTTTAGCTCGTTCCCCTGGCTAGCTGGAATTTCTCTGTCAGTTCGTCCAGTGTTGCGATTCTGCCGTCCGTGTATAGGTCCCTGACTGTCAGTGTCCCTCCGTCCTGCCCCCACCTTTTGAAGGTGGCGTCAGTCAGCGCTAGTGTGAACCTATGGTTGTTGCAGATGGGTACTTTTTCCGACATTTTGGTCAGGCCAAATTGCTGCCGTAGTTGGTTCCAGGACTGGAGGGTGGCTATCACCACCGGGCTGCTGGAGTGTTTTTTGGGTGTGGATGGGAGTGCCGCCGTGGCGAGGGCCTGGAGGGAGGTCCCCTTGCAGGAGACCTCTTCCGCGCCATCCCACTTAGTTTCTCTAGTTCTTTGAAAAAGGCCTTGGGGATGCAGATCGGATTGGATCTAAGTAGGAAGAGGTACCTGGGCAGCATTTCATTTTGATCGTCTGGACTCTCCCTGCGAGGGACAGTGGGAGTGTGTTCCCCCTTTGCAGGTTCTTTTTTACTTCCTCTGTCAGACAGGTTAGGTTCCATTTGTGGATCTCTTTCCAGTGTTGTGGGCCTGGGTTTAGAGAACCCCAAAGTGTATCATGGAGTTCACCTGACCCACAACTTTTAATAGATTGTGGTATGGGGAGCACACGGCCCACTATACAGGTGTGGTACAGCAGAAATGGAAAAGTCTTTTTTAAAGCAAAACAATGTTTATTCTATGAACTCAAGTTAACCTTTTTAAAACATACAGTGAACATCTTAGCAATCATTAATTCAAATACAACCCCCAAAGAATACAACACTAAGCAATTCTTTAAGCTTTTCTTTTAGAACAGTACAGCACAGAACAGGCCCTTCGGCCCTCGATGTTGTGCCGAGCAATGATCACCCTACTCAAACCCACGTATCCACCCTAAACCCGTAACGCAACAACCCCCCCTTAACCTTACTTTTTAGGACACTACGGGCAATTTAGCATGGCCAATCCACCTAACCCGCACATCTTTGGACTGTGGGAGGAAACCGGAGCACCCGGAGGAAACCCACGCACACACGGGGAGGACGTGCAGACTCCGCACAGACAGTGACCCAGCCGGGAATCGAACCTGGGACCCTGGAGCTGTGAAGCATTTATGCTAACCACCATGCTACCGTGCTGCCCAAACATCTATAAGACTTAAAACACCTTTTACCAGAAGCACATCAGGTTAAAGTCACTATTGTTATTAGTTTTAAATCACCAGGATCGATTTACAGTCTTTAGATCACAGACAGAGATTCATACACCTTCTGGCTGTGACTGCAGCTATCCAGCTCTGAAAACAAAACTAAAACACAACCTGCAGCAAACAGCCTAAAATGAAAGTAAAAAGCTGACAGACAGCCCAGCTCCACCCACTCTCTGACATCACTGCCGTAATAAACACCCATTTCTTAAAGGTACTCTCACTACAGATTCTTGTATACACACCCATTTATCAACACCTATTTCTTAAAGGTACTCTCACATGACCCCAGTCATGGGTTATTTGGATCCCCAGGTAGCGGAATTTGTGTCAGGCTTGTGTAAACGGCAGTACCATTAGTGCTGCCCCCCTCCTTGTGGGTGTAATGGGAAGTTCTCGCTTTTGTTCATGTTGGGTTTGTAGCCTGAGAAGATGCTAAACTCTTTCAGGAGCGCCATGATTCCGTCCATGCTGCTTTGTGGGTCTGAAGTGTAGAGGAGCAGATCATCTGCATAGAGTGAGACTCTGTGCTCTCTGCCGGCCCTTTGGATCTCCCTCCAGCTTTTTGCCGCTCTGAGCGCAATTGCTAATGGTTTGATCACTAGAGCCAACATCAGCGGGGACAGTGGGCATCCTTGTCTGGTGCCGCTGTGCAGCTGGACGTATCGGGAGTTGGTGTTGTTGGTCCGTACGCTCGCCATGGGGATAGGGGTTTTACCTAGGAAGTGAACCCTGTTCCAAGCCCGAACCGCTCCAGTACCTCTATGAGGTATTTCCATTCGACCCTGTCGGAACTCCTCATCTAGGGAGACGGTCACCTCTGGTGTTCTCTCCCCAGATGGGGTCATTATCACGTTTAGCAGACGCCTGATGTTCGAGGTTAGCTGCCTACCTTTGACAAAACCCGTCTGGTCCTCTGTGACCCCATAGGGACAACTTGCCAATAGCCATTTTAGCATAGAGTGAAGGATTTGTACGCTATTCTTGGGCAGTATGCCATCTTTCGAATATGATATTGTTGTTTGCCCGCTTACACCGAAGCAGTCATTGAATTTGCAAGTGTGTGTGCCAAGGATTAAATGCTGAGCAACAATTATTGGTACTCCCACATTTAAGTGCTGCTTGAATGGGTACAATTGCGTGACTAGTATGACACCAAGCATGTCAATTCAACTCAAGCTAAACGGTCTCAGTTGCAACCTCACTCATACCCACCACCACTGAAGAAGCGGAGTCACTCTGTAGGCACTGTGCCAGCTTGAGTGCATTAAGCTCCGGGTTCCTATTGGAGTTCTGCTCACCAGGTGAGCACCATTTGAAACCAGTTGCATATCGCGCCATTTGGACATCCCACTGCCATGTAACGTGGGGGAATGATTCCAGCATATGGGTCTAGTAATAATATGCTAATGTATATAATGATGTTCCCGAGTTGGATAGCGGGAAATGTGGCTTGCCGTTATGAGGGGAGGGAATAATCACTTCCTGCATTTACGCTGCATGGAAACATCTCTAGGGCCATCTTGCGATAATTTCCACTCGTGCCGCCAAACACACCCACCACGAACGGAAGTGGAAAATCCAGGCCATTTTTAGATGCACAGACTGTAGTGCAATAATGAGTGACGTGGCATTCTGGATATACATTTATACATGCACATGGCAATATTGTACTCAACTCCTTTTGAATGGCATAATAATCTAACAGCGGTTTAGTCAATGGGGAAAAAATGTTTGTCATTTCTGGGCAGTCTTCCAGCTCAGTTCCTTTCTATTAGCAGTCAATTTGTCCTCTAACCACCACCTTCTCATCCTTAGGGATGGGCAACAAATGCTAGCCTTGCCAGCGATGCCCATATCCCAGGAATGATTTTGGAGCTCGATTTAACCATCGCGTTATGCCCAACGCGGATCTGTGCGCTCTGGGTGAATAGCAGGAAAGGCCAAAATCAAGATTTCCGCTGGGCATGAACCATTTTGCAATTCACCTGGCTCTCTCCCGATGGCGAGCTCCGGATCTCGCCCAAAGGCAAGAATATCATTCACCCTTATTTGCATTCATTTCAATCTCATTAGTGAGATTGAAGTCAAATGCAAGGGCCTCCCGGGAATTACTCAAATTGCCAGCGAAAAATCACACGGGCATCGTTTAGTACTCCTTTTTAAAAACGTGAAGCTGGCAGAATGTCTTCTGGGAGGGAAGTGAAGAGGTGAGGAGCCATTTCCATTTTCCAGTATGAAGCTCAAGAGCACCAGAGCTACTGCCCCAATGCTCAGCTGGGTGAGAGAGATCCTCAGGGGGATTGGGCTTGGTTAGGGGTCTGAAATGATCCAGGTCGGAGGCACCTCTGGGCCAGAGTGGAATGGGGGGTTTTGCATCTGACAGGCCTTCAAGCTATCTTTAAATATTGTGCAGACCCATAACAGAGCCAACCCCACAGCTGCACCATGTCTGTCCTGCAAAGCAGGACTGGTCACTTCTCACCTGAAATTTAAATTGACCTCCTTTGAATGTGAGCAGCCTCTAGCTTCACAGCCGAAGGCTTTTTCAAATGAGGAATTAGCCTTGTTAGTTGTGATAGCACTTCACACTTCTAAACTCTCAAGTGCCTCCTCAAGGGTACCCATGCCATGTCTCAGAGAATGATTAGCGCATTGCATGTCAAGCAAACTTTGTGCATCTGGGAGGTGACGGATGCTCGATACGCCCAGGCATCAGACAATATCACCTGTGACCTGGACCAAGCCCACAAGATGCCTGGGCTGCAGGATTTTCTGCCATCGCTGGGATGACCCAGGTCCAGAGGGCAATCGATGGTATGCATGTCGCCCTGTGCACACCGGGGCACCAGGGAGTACCCTTTATTGACAGGAAGGAGTTCCACTCCCTGAATATTCAGATTGTGTGTGATCACCGCCTCCGTATCATGCACATGTGTGTCTGCTACCCAGGGACACTGCATGACATCCTGGGGAGTTCAGATGTCTTCGAGGTGTCTTCGAAGACCACCCCAGGTTGACAGGTTGACTCGTGGGGGACAAAGGATACCCGCTAAGGTTCATAGCTGATGATGCCAGTGCGAAGGCATAAGAGCGAGACGGAGACCCGTTATAATGAGGGCCATGTTGCCACCCATGTTGTCACTGAGCGGTGCATTGGACTGCTGAAATTGTGGTTCCAGTGCCTGGACCGCTCTGGAGGATCTCCTGCATGGTGGTGATCTTCTGTGCCCTTCGCAACCTTGCACGGCAGCGAGGCCACAGGCTGGAGGATGAGGAGGAGAAGGAGGTGGATCAGGAGGGGCTGGAAGACAAGGCCAAGGAGTACATAGAACAGTACAGCACAGAACAGGCCCTTCGGCCCTCAATGTTGTGCCGAGCCATGATCACCCTACTCAACCCACGTATCCACCCCATACCCGTAACCCAACAACCCCCCCCCCTTAACCTTACTTTTATTAGGACACTACGGGCAATTTAACATGGCCAATCCACCTAACCCGCACATCTTTGGACTGTGGGAGGAAACCGGAGCACCCGGAGATTTATGCTAACCACCATGCTACCCTGCTGCCCCTGGAGCTGGAGGATGGAGGACTGGGGGCAGCAAGGGTCCGACATGCCATGGGGACCAAGGAGGCTTTCATCATCTCCTCATAGGACGAGGCTGTGAACGTCAGTTCAACACCCCCCCCCATTTCCCTTCCCCGCCCCCCCCCCAATCACACCTCTTCCTCCCCAGTGATGGGCCTATGTCGGCACTCTCAGTGGGTCACTCTACAAGGCAGGAGAGTGATAATCACTCACTGTGAGGTAAGCTCTGATGCTCCTCTGTTTCTGCTGACGTCTGACTCCTGTCACTGACCCATCCTCAAACCCATCCTCTGAACTGGGTCTGCATCAGGAACTTTTGATCTCGGAC
Source organism: Scyliorhinus canicula (assembly GCF_902713615.1). Lineage (NCBI taxonomy): Eukaryota > Metazoa > Chordata > Chondrichthyes > Carcharhiniformes > Scyliorhinidae > Scyliorhinus > Scyliorhinus canicula. The sequence continues at coordinate 105,836,049 of NC_052155.1, read as the reverse complement.
CACTGTGCCCGGGGGGGGGGGCAGAGGGTAGGGAGGAGCGGAGGGCAACAGGCTGTGAAGATTAACGTGACAGAGGCTTCACATGTATCAGGTGTTACGGGCGAGATTCTCCGCACTCCCGACGGTGCGGAGAATAGCGTGGCTCGTAAAATTTTACGGCCACGCTGTTCCGACGCCCTCCCGCTATTCTCCCCCCCCCCCACGCCCAACTCCCGACACGAATCGCTGCCGCCGATTTTTTACGGCCGGCAGCGATTCACAGCTGATGGATGGGCCGAGTTCCCAGCCCTTTACGGCTGTTTTTACGAACGGCAAACACACCTGGTCTGGCCGTTCGTAAAAACGGCCGTAAACACTCGCATTTTATAACCATGGCACCGATTGGCACGGCAGTACCACGGCCGTGCCAAGGGTGCCATGGGCCCGCGATCGGTGGGCACCGATCGCGGGCAGCGGGCCCGATGCCCGCGCACTATTTCTCCTTCCGCCGCCCCGCAGTATCCATTCACGGGGCGGCTGAGGGGCAACCCGGCCCGCGCATGCGCGGGTTTCGCGCAAATGCGCGATGACGTCATCCGCGCATGCGCGGGTTGGAGTCTTCCAATCCGCGCATGCGCGGCTGACGTCATATGACGCGTCAGCCGGCGCTAACTCCGGCAAGCGGGCTTAACGAAATTCGTTAAGCCCGTGATGCCGGAGCTTACGGTGTCGGGCTGCTAGCCCCGACCGGGGACCAGAATCGGTTCCCGGTCGGGAAGGGGGGGCTGGCGTCAAACCCGCCCGGGTTTGACGCCAGCCTTACGATTTCTCCCCATATGGGAGAATCTCGCCCTACATGTTTTAACCATAAACATTTGACATTTCCATTGTAAAATAGATAGTGTACCCCTCCAGGGCCCACTCAGCTGCTCGCTCTTCTTGATCTTTTTTGCTCAACTGCTATGTCAAGACATGTCCTGACTACCGTAGGTGGAGGCAGTCTGCTTCTTTCTGCACCATGTGATCTTTGATGCCCTTGTAGGATGACCTCTGGAGGGCCTGGAGCTGGAGGACCCCAGCCGACTTACCGGTACCACATGCGTTACATAGAACATAGAACATAGAACGATACAGCGCAGTACAGGCCCTTCGGCCCTCGATGTTGCACCGACATGGAAAAAATCTAAAGGCCATCTAACCTACACTATGCCCTTATCATCCATATGCTTATCCAATAAACTTTTAAATGCCCCCAATGTTGGCGAGTTCACTACTGTTGCAGGTAGGGCATTCCACGGCCTCACCACTCTTTGCGTAAAAAACCCACCTCTGACCTCTGTCCTATATCTATTACCCCTCAATTTAAGGCGATGTCCCCTCGTGCTAGCCACCTCCATCCGCGGGAGAAGTCTCTCGCTGTCCACCCTATCTAACCCTCTGATCATTTTGTATGCCTCTATTAAGTCACCTCTTAACCTTCTTCTCTCTAACGAAAACAACCTCAAGTCCATCAGCCTTTCCTCATAAGATTTTCCCTCCATACCAGGCAACATCCTGGTAAATCTCCTCTGCACCCGTTCCAAAGCTTCCACGTCCTTCCTATAATGAGGCGACCAGAACTGTACGCAATACTCCAAATGCGGCCGTACTAGAGTTTTGTACAACTGCAACATGACCTCATGGCTCCGGAACTCAATCCCTCTACCAATAAAGGCCAACACACCATAGGCCTTCTTCACAACCCTATCAACCTGGGTGGCAACTTTCAGGGATCTATGTACATGGACACCGAGATCCCTCTGCTCATCCACACTACCAAGAATTTTACCATTAGCCAAATATTCCGCATTTCTGTTATTCTTTCCAAAGTGAATCACCTCACACTTCTCCACATTAAACTCCATTTGCCACCTCTCAGCCCAGCTCTGCAGCTTATCTATGTCCCTCTGTAACCTGCAACATCCTTCCGCACTGTCTACAACTCCACCGACTTTAGTGTCATCAGCAAATTTACTCACCCATCCTTCCGCGCCCTCCTCTAGGTCATTTATAAAAATGACAAACAGCAACGGCCCCAGAACAGATCCTTGTGGTACGCCACTCGTAACTGAACTCCATTCTGAACATTTCCCATCAACTACCACTCTCTGTCTTCTTTCAACTAGCCAATTTCTGATCCACATCTCTAAATCACCCTCAATCCCCAGCCTCCGTATTTTCTGCAATAGCCGACCGTGGGGAACCTTATCAAACGCTTTACTGAAATCCATATACACCACATCAACTGCTCTACCCTCGTCAACCTGTTCAGTCACCTTCTCAAAGAACTCGATAAGGTTTGTGAGGCATGACCTACCCTTCACAAAACCATGCTGACTGTCCCTAATCATATTATTCCTATCTAGGTGATTATAAATCGTATCTTTTATAATCCTCTCCAAGACTTTACCCACCACAGACGTTAGGCTCACCGGCCTATAATTACCGGGGTTATCTCTACTTATCTAGCGTTGCTGTGCCACCCTGTTCTACACGCTGCCCTTGAGATGCACCAATGTCAGAAGCAGGGGATTCGGAAGAAATGGAGACTGCCATGGTCTCCTTGGTATCAGGTCCCGGGTTGATCTCCAGCACTTTCTCCTTCCTGAGGGTGTCTGGGCCATGTCCCTCATCTGCTGGGACATGATATCGAGGCCTACAGCCATGGTCGCCACAGACTGAGTCATGACTCAGGTACCACTTCGCAAGACGCGGACATCGTGCTGTAATGCAGTCGCCACCCTAGCACTGTTGGCCTGGGTGCCACGCATTGTTGGCATCATCTCCTGTGCCTGAAGTCTTTGTGATTCCTCCGATCGCCTTTGCAGTCGCTGGAATATCATTAACACTCCCTATTGAATGTCACACCCACAGACTATCATCTGCATCAGCTCTGACAGAACCTTTTCCAGAGGCTCAGCATTTGACTGGGGCCCAGCTGAGGCTTGGGATCCAGCAGATCGCCGACTGCTGACTCCCTCGGATGTTCCTGCCTCCACCTGATGTGCATCAGCAATCATGTGCTGCTCACCAGATTGTACCTCAGAAGCATGTCCACTAATGTCACCCACTGAGGTGGGGGTGATAGCTTTGACTCCTTGATGGTAGTCTCCTCAGAGCTGTCCTCCGAGGTCATCTCTTGGGTGGCGGGGGGAGGGGGGGGGGGGGGGGGGGAGAAACGATCCCGGATGGCTCGGCCTCATCAGATGGAGGTCCTGGGAGACAATGGGCATGTGGTTAGTGAGAGGGAAGGATCATTTTGTCTGACATGAACATGGGCTATCTTCCCCTGGAGGACAAAGAGAGGGCAATGTGAGCCGCATGCTTGATGGATCATGGTGGTCTATAGCAGGTGGCATGTGTGAGCCCTGCATCTGGACATGAAGGGGTTGTGCCAGTGGGCACTGAGGAACAATCTCAAAGATCGGATGTAGGGAGGGTGCGAGGTGTCAGCCAGTGATTTGTTGGGGGGGGGGGGGTTAGGACTTTGAGGGGTGGCAGATGGAAATGATGCCAGGAAAGAGGTGGTAACATACCCTTGCTGCATGGTTGAGGTCATTGGTCTTAGAGCATAAGACCATAAGATATAGGAGCAGAATTAGGCCATTCGGCCCATCATGTCTGCTCTGCCACCCGATCATGGCTGTTAAGATTCTCATCCCCATTCTCCTGCCTTCTCTCCATAGCCCCTGATCCCCTTATTAATCCAGAACCTACCGGTCTCTGTCTTAAAGACACTGTAACTTGGCCTCCACTGCCTTCTGTAGCAATGAGTTCCACAGATCCACCATTCTCTGACTGAAGACATTCCTCCTTATCTCTGTTTAGACGGATCATCCCTTCAGTCTGAGGCTGTGCCCTCGAGTTCTAGTCTATCTTACTAGTGGAAACATCCTCTCCACATTCACTCTATCTAGGACTCTCAGTATTCTGTAAGTTTCAATAATATCCCCCCTCATTCTTCTAAATTCCATTGAGTACAGACCCAAATTACCAACCATTCTTCATATGACAAGCCCTGTATTTTAGGGATAATTCTTTTGAACCTCCTCTGGACCTCCTCCAAGGTCAGCACATCCTTCCTTAGATACGGGGTCCAAAACTGCTCACAATACTCCAAATGGGGTCTGACCAGAGCGTTATACAGCCTCAAAGTACATCCCTGCTCTTCTATTTTAGCCCTCTCAAACTGAATTCTAACATTGCATTGCCATCCTAACTGCCAACTGAACCTGCATGTTAACCTAAAGAGAATCCTGAACTAGGACTCCTAAGTCTCTTTATGCTTCAGATTTCTGAAGCCTTTCCCCAAATAGAAAATAGTCTATGCCTCTATTCATCCTACCAAAGTGTACCTTTCCACATTGTATTCCATCTGCCACTTCTTTGCCCACTCTCCTAGGCTGCCCAAATCCTTCTGCACCTTCCCTGCTTTCTCACTCCGCCTGTCCCTCTATATATCTTTGTATCATCTGCAAACTTAGCAAAAATACCTTCAGTTACATCTTCCAGATGTCAAACGCCTTCTGGAAATATAAATCGATCACGTCTACTGGCTCTCCTTTGTCTAACTTCCTTGTTCCCTCATCAAAGAATTCTAACACATTTGTCAGCATGAACTCCCCTTGATGAATCCGTGCTGACAACCCTATTTTATCATGCACTTCCAAGTACTTCGTAGTCTCATCCTTAATAATGGACTCTAAAATGTTACCACCGACCAAAGTCAGGCTAACCGGCCTATAATTTGCTGTCTTCTGCCTCCCTCCCTTCTTAAACAGCGCTGTTACATTAGCCATTTTCTAGTCCTCTGGGACCCTCCTTGACTCCAGCGATTCTTGGAAGATCGCCATCATTGCCTCCACAATCTCCAGATCCTTTGCCATTTCTTTGTTCCCCATTATTACTTCTCCTGCCTCATTTTCCAATGGTCCAATATCCATTATTGCCTCTCTCATACCTTTTATATATGGAAAAAAAACCTCTTGCAATCTTCTTTATATTACTAGCTAGCTTACATTCATACTTCATCTTTTCCCCCCTCATTGCTTATTTAGTTGTCCTCTGATTTAAAGGCTTCCCAATCCTCAGGCTTCCCAATCCTCAGGCTTCCCACTGATCCTTGCCACATTGTATGCTTTTTCTTTTGCCATGGTTGCCTCGCCCTCCCCTTAGTATGCTTCCTCTTCCTTGGGATGAATTTCTGTTGTGCCTCTCGAATAACCCCCCAAAAACTCATGCCATTGCTGTTTCACTGTCTTCCCTGCTAGGCTCTCCTTCCAATCACCTCTGGCCAGCTCCTCCCTCATGTCTATGTCGTTACTTTTCCTCAATTGTAATACTGTTACATCTGACTCCAACTTCTCCCTCTCAAACTGCAGGGTGAATTCTATCATATTATGGCCCTCTGACGGTTCCTTCACCTTAAGTTCCCTAATCAGGTGTGCGTCATTACACATCGCCAAATACAGAATTGCCTGTTCCCTTGTGGGCTCTACCATAGCTTCTCCAAAAATACATCTTGTAGACATTCCACAAATTCCTTTTCTTGGGATCCGACATTGGACAGTGGTCCTCCTGGTCATGCTTCCGGCACTGACAGCCACTGCCAGTGCCTCCCAGGCGACATTGCTGACCCTGCTTCTGGTCCTCTGACCTCCTCGGGGAACAGGATGGCTCTGCTCCCATCCGCAGCATTGAGAAGACTGGCCAGGTCGGCATTGCCAAAGCAAGGAGCAGGTCTGGCATTGCCATGCTTGTGTGCTGACTGGGACTGAGTGGTATGGAAGTGTTTAAAAGCTGAGGCATGAGTCAGGTGAATCAGACAATGAGTGAGCCAGTAATGGCGTAAATGTCATGGGGCTCAATTTTTAAAAAAGTTTAAAGTACCCAATTCATTTTTTTTCCAGTTAAGGGGCAAGCAATTTAGCGTGGCCTATCCACCTACCCTGTACATCTTTAGGTTATGGGGGTCAGACCCATGCAGACACGGGGAAAATGTGCGAACTCCACATGGACAGTGACCGGAGCCAGGATTGAACCCGGGTCCTCGGTGCCGTGAGGCAGCAGTGCTGACCACAGCGCCACCGTGCCACCCGTGGGGCTCAATTTTGACACTAAGTGCCGTTGAATATGGGCCGTGATATTGCTAATGCGGCAGTTGGGAAACACCCTTCCAAAGCGCCCAAAATGACACTTTGAAACTTTTCCGTTAAATCGTGTCCACAATATGCATCAGTTGGAATAGCGTCAATAGAGACAGATGTTGGAGAAATCTGCAACTGATCTTTTATGTCCATCACCATGCAAATAGGTTGTATTAGCATGATTTGCTTTGTGAAGACTTTTTAGACTACATATGTGTGAAGGGTTTCAATTGTACAGTGCAGCTGCAGTATTGTTATACACAACAAACAGCAATAGTTATGTTTCTCTGTCTGCTGACTTCTATCTTTATTACTATTAATAACCACCATATGCAAGTGTGTTCTGTGTATTGGACAAATAACCACACAACCAGCATTTAGTATAATCACAGTTTATTATTGAACATAGGATTAGTTTTATACTTAATAAATTACACGCTAATACACATTAGACTATATCTAGCAGTTTAAATGACCTTTACTTAACTTCCAAGTGACCGGCTCTGTGCAGGTTACATAAGGCCTTTATCTGGTTCCCCACGTGTGGTGGCTGGAAGTTGTCTGGTACGTCTAGGCTGAGTGTCGTCCTTCAGGTGGAGATTGCGGGTCCTTGGACTTGGCTGGTCCGTGTGCTGCAGATGGATGACAGAAGCTGGTCCCCCAAAAGAGACAGAATGTTGGTCACGCAGTTCCTCTTCTCCTCCGATCTTTCATGCTCTTTTGGGCGGTCCCAGTTAGGAATCCAATGGATCGATAAGATTTTGATCACCCTAATCAATTGTGGCCAATTAGGGGCGGGTACCTTGATGGCTGGGCGGGTTCTAGTTGTTATTGTCCAAGGCACTAGGCACACCCAAAAAAGGCAAATAGACACCTCTGAGTCTGCTACTAATGGTAAGTTTCAATCTGAAGTCCATTGTCCTGGGAAGACCTGTGAGTAGCCTCTAGCAGGTGCGGGTTTCTGTATAAGTCCGAGTTGTTATTTGCAATATACACAGGTTGTGTCCTGTCTGTGTCCCAACCTGACCTCAATTCCCATCATCCTTTGTGGGTGGCCATTTTAGATGGCCACAGATATTATGGGCGTGATTCTCCGCTCCCGGGAAAAATCGTGAAGGCCATCGTGAACTCGGCCGAGTTTCACGACGGCCTCGGAGCCCGCTCCTCTTACCGAATTCACCCCCACCCGGGGGGCTAGGAGCGGCGCTCCGTTATTCTCGGCCGCCGGGCCTTGACGCGCCGAGAATGACACGACGGCGGCGCCTATGTGACGTCAGCCGCGCATGCGCAGGTTGGCCGGCTCCAAACTGCGCATGAGCGGCTGACGTCACGACGGCTGACAGCTCAAACCCACGCATGCGCGGTGGCCGTCTTTCCCCTCAGCCGCCCCGCAAGACATGGCGGCTTGATCTTGCGGGGCGGCGGAGGGGAAATAGTGCGTCCGATTGAGATGCCGGCCCGACGATCGGTGGGCACCGATCGCGGGTCTGTCCCCTCCCGAGCACAGTCGTGGTGCTCATTCCCCACCAGGCCCCCTACAAGCCCCAAAATGGGCATCTCACGGCGATTTCATGATGGCAGCAACCAGGTGTGGTTGTCGCCGTCGTGAAACGGTCGCGAACGGCAGGCCGCTCGGCCCATCCGGGTCGGAGAATCGCCGGTCGCCATGAAAAACGGCGAGCGGCGATTCTTCCGAGCGGGGGGTGGGAGAATCGCGGGGGGCGCCAGGGGGTCGTGAAATTAGTCGGGGGGCCCCTCCCGTGATTCTCCCACCCGGCGTGGGGAGCGGAGAATCACGCCCAAGGTTTTCTAGGCTTTGACAGAACAGTTTGATACTTATTTGGCTATCCACCTTGCATATGACACTATTGGGCAGAGGTATCTTGGTAAGTTTCTTGAATGTTTCCTCTGTTCAAGAAAGGAAGGTGACAGACAGCAGGAATGTAAGGGATGTTAGCTTAACATCTGCCATAGGGAAAATGCTAGAATCTATTATTAAATTACATCAGGGCACTTAGAAAATCTCAATACAATCAGACAGAGTCAACACGGTTGTGTGAAAGGGAAATCATTTTGACAAATTTATTGGAGTTCTTTGAGGAAGTAACAAGCAACGCAGATAAAGGGGAATATGTGGATGTGCTGCACTTAGATTTCCAGAAAGCATTTGACAAGGTGCCACATCAAAGATTACTGGGAAAAATAATTGCTATGTGTGCGAGGTAACATGTTGGCATGGAAAAACGGTTAGATAGCTAACAGGAAACAGAGAGTAGGCGTAAATGGGTCTTTTTCAGCTTGGCAAATTTGACAAGTGGAGTGCACAAGGATCAGTGCCAGGCCCTATTTACAATTCCTATTGGTGACATGAATGAAGGCCTCATATGTGTGATTGTTAAATTTGCTGATGACACAATACCACCCAGCGACCAACGGCCTGGCAAAGAGCGCGGTCCAGACACTTAAAGCAAGACTCAAGAAGCAGCCGGCAGCATCAATGGACACAAAGCTCTCCCGCTGGCTGTTTGATTACAGGACCACACCGCATTCCACAACGGGCATACCGCCAGCTGAACTCTTAATGGGAAGGCGGCTGCGAACGAGGCTGAGTCTCCTTTTCCCAAATTTAACGGGGAAAGTGGAGAAACAACAGGAGGCCCAACGCAGGGGGCATGATAATAGTCGGCAGCAGAGACATTTCCAGGTGGGGGCACCGGTTTGGGTCAAGAATTATGGGAATGGACCAACGTGGGTCAAAGGCATGGTAGAGTCCCAAACAGGGCCCATATCCTATGAGGTTTCGATAGGAGGTAAGGTGCTGAAGAAATACCTAGACCAAATAAGCGCAGCGGAACCACACCTGGAGGCAGGCGAAGCAGGACCGCCTCAAGCTGGGATAGCCCAGACGGAAAATATACCCACACCCCAGCCCCGAGAAATTTCTCCAGACCCCGTCATCCAGTCGTCAGAGTCGGAGATGGACACGTTCGATGAGGCCGCCGCGACCCATCTCCCCAAGGAGAAGGAAGAACAATTTCCAAGGAGGTCGTCAAGGAAAAGACGGGCACCTATAAGGTACACCCCGCCCACTTCGGAGAACGACCCGGCGGACGACACAGAGGTGACAGACCCAGACACGAGGAGCAGGAAGAAGCTCAGAGGAATGCCAGCTGGCAGGAATTCCTCGGACCTTGGGGGGGAGGGGTGTAATGAACTCCAATTGGCTTTATTGACTGGCCAATTGGAGTATGAGCTCCCTCAATGATAGCTCATTGATGGGGCCCATATAATCACCTGTGTAGGCTGTGTGAGCCAGTCTTAAGTTGACTGGACTGCTAGCAGCACTGTTTGTAGCTGCTCCTGTAATATCGTTATTGTAAATAAATATTGGTGTGGTGACGGAACTCCTGCCTCCCGTGGATTACGACAGAGAGGTAATCTTATTGAAACATATAATATTCTGAGTGGACTTGATGATGGCGATAGCATGGCCAGAATTTTCAGGATGATGACCTGCTGCCTCCAGCAGCCCTGATGCTATATTACACGCCAACAAACACTGATTGGCATAAAGCAGGACTTCTGCCCTTAATTGGATGGGTAACGGTGCATAAGTGGCCACTTATGGGGCTTAATTGGAACAAGGGAGGTCTTCCTGTCTGAGGCCCTGCCCCAGCATAAAATCGCTATTGGTCGGGAATGTCCGGACCCAGGAGGGAATCTCTTGAGTGCAATTTCATTCTCCTTCCCGCCCCCCTCCCCCACCCCACTCCTCAGAACCTGTTGGGTAGAGAGGTAATATTCTGATCCATGTTTTCTAGTGTAAGAGGAACTGGAACTACGCAAGACTGTTTTTAAAAAAGAGTTCCTGCATTTAAGACTGAGTTTTGGAGAATTCCTTTCTCTCAGAGGATGATTAGTCATTCGAACTCTCTTGCCCAGAGATTATTGAAGACTGAGTCATTGAATATTTTTAAGGCAGGTTCAGATAGATTCTATTTTAAAATAATTTCATTAAGGCATTTATATATATACATTAAACACAACCAAAACCAAAAGAGAACAAACAGGAAATGTTATAACAGATAAATAACACTCCACCACCCCACCCTCTTTGCTATTCCCCTTCATCCACCTTATCTCCCCCATTTTTACACTCTCTATCCCCCCACCGCTGACGTCTTAATTTTCCTTGAAGAAGTCAATAAACATCTCCGGGCAAACCTCCCCACTGACCCTCTCAAGGCGAACTTGATTTTTTGCAGCCTAAAGAATCCCGCAAGGTTTCTCACCCACACCCCCGGCTTCAGCGCCCCTGAGTCCCTCCACTCCAGCAAAATCCATCTCCAGGCTGCCAGGGAGGCAAAGGCCAAAGCGTCGGCCTCTCTCGGCCCCTGGACTCCCGGGTCTTCCGACACTCCAAAAATCACCACCTCTGGACTCGGGGCAACCTTCGCCTTCAGCACCTTGGACATTATGTCTACGAACCCCTGTCAGAACTCGTTCAGCTTCAGACATGCCCAAAACATGTGGACATGGTTCACAGGCCTCCCCATGCATTGCCCACACCTGTCCTCCACCCCCTCAAAGAATCTGCTCCTTCTGGCCATTGTCATATGTGCCTTATGGACTACTTTGAATTGAATAAGGCTTAGCCTAGTACACAAGGCATTCACTATCCTCAGAGCCTCCTCCCACACCCGAGCTTCCATTTCCCTCCCAAGCTCCACCTCCTGTGGTGATCTTAGTGTTGCTAATTTTAGGATGGTTGGCGTAGTGTTCACAAAAACCACAATTAGCTTTTAACTTGAACAAAGCTATAAATTTATTAATACTACTTAATTGAATTCGACACTTACTCCTATATAATGCACAGTTGATAATAAACATATCATCTACACTCATCTACTACTAATCTCTACACTATGACATTAACTATGATCTGCTCTCACTCACGCTTTCCTTCAGTCTGCCCTCTAGCTTTCTCCTCAACCTCTCACCTACAAGGCTTAGCATCTATGCCTTATATAGTTGCACATATAGCTCCCTCTAGTGGTTGATTTAGACATTATATTAACCCTTGCAGTTCTTTACATTTATGATAATGTCACACCTCCCACCTCCGTTTAACGTCTCCTGTTGGGGCTCCCTCCCAATCCATTAACTCCTTATAGATCTCTGACACCCTACTTTAGCCAATCACTTATTTCGACACCACCTTGCCCAGAAGCCCCAGGGGTGGCAGGTCGGGAAAGGACGGCACCTACAAGTCCCACACTTGTACGTATCGGAATCCAATCCCACTGGGCAGCTCGTACTCCTTTTCCGGTTCCTCTAGACTCGAAAAGCTGTCCTCCCACACAAACAGGTCCCCCAACCGTTCAATCCCTGTCCGCCACCACCCCCAGAACCTGTGTCCAAACCCCCTGGGGCAAATCTGTGATTCCCATAAATCAGTGCCCAAACCAAGGCATCTTCCAACCTCAGATGCTGCTGCCACTGCCCCCACACTCTAAGGGCCGCCACCACCACCGGGCTCATGGAGTACCTGGCCGGCAAGAATGGCAGAGGCGTGGGAACAATGCCACTAAACTTGTGCCCTTACAAGAGGGTGCCTCCATCCGCACCCACACTGACCCCTCCCCCACTGCCCACTTCCTAACCATGGCTATATTCGCTGTAGAATAGTAGTTCATGATATTTGGCAAAGCCTGTCTGCCCCACACCACGCGTCCCCATTCCAACAGCACCTTCTTTATCCGTGGGGATCTCCCCGCCCACACAAACCTGGAGATCAAAGCGGTAATTTTCCTTTAAAAAGGCCTTTGGAATAAAGATTGGAAGGTTCTGAAATGTCAGGAGTACCGTCATCTTTACGGTCTGCACCCGCCCCGCCAGTGACAACGGGAGCACGTCCCTTCTCTTAAAATCCCCCTTCATTTGCTCAACCAACAGCACTGAATTCAATTTGTGTAGTTGTTCCCATCCCCGTGCCACCTGGATGCCCCAGAACCTGAAATTCGTCCCCACCACTCTAAATGGCAGCTCGCCCAACCTCCTCTCCTGCCCCCTTACCTGGATCGGAAAACCCTCACTCTTCCCCTTGTTTAACTTACATTGGAAAATTGGCCAAATTCCTCTAAAATGTTTAAAGGGCCAAAAGGCCTACTCCTGCTCCTGGTGTTCATTTGTCTACCGCATCTGTTCCTAGATCCTGAGCTTCTGTATACAATATGGACCTTGGCCATTACTTCCTGTTAAGATTGCTGCACTGCTTTCCTTAGAGAACCTTTTCAGAGTCTTGATTGTTATGGGGAATATACTCATTCCAAGTTTTCTCTTTGACACAGCTGTGATATGGAAGTCAAAGGGTAAACTAATTGAACTGCCCAGGTCTAGATCTCCCTAATTTTGAAGTGGAAGCCAGCTTTTTTGAAAAAGCCTCAACCATTTGGTAATTATAATTTGAATTATTTCTATCAACTCTTCCAGATAGGATGTATTCTAGGTTGCTGAGCGAAGCCAAAAAGGAGATAGTAGAATCCATGGAATCCCAACTGTGCAGAAGGAGGCCATTCGGCCCATCGAGTCTGCACCAACCTTCCCACCTAAGCCCACTCCCCTGTCCTATCCCCGTAACCCGACATAACCTGCACATCTTTGGATACTAAGTGGCAATTTAGCATATCAAATCCACCTAACCTAACCTGCATATCTTTGGGCTGTGGAAGGAATTCGGAGAACCCAGAGGAAGCCCACGCAGGCACGGGTGAACGTTCCAACCCCATACAGTCATTCAAGGCTGGAATAGAACCCGGGTCCCTGGCACTGTGAGGAAGCAGTGCTAACCACTTCAGTAGATGTTCTGCCGTTCGAGTAGAAGTTTTGACTGCAAATTTTCAATCCTACTTGGATATGGGAACGGTGTTAGAGAACGGGAGGATTGGAACATCTGTTCAAATACAGGAGGAGGATCAATCTGGTAACTACAGACCAATTAGTCAACTGGAGACTATTGTCAAGGACAAAATGAATTCTCACTTGGAGAACCATGAGGTAACAACTGCAGCCAACGTGGATTTATTAAAGACAGATCGTGTCGGACTATTACCTGATTATATTCTTTCATGAAGTAACAGAAAGGGTTCATGTGAGTAGTGCAGTAATGTTTTATAAGCGGATTTTCTCAAAAGGCATTTGATAAAGTACCACATAACAGACTTAGTCAGAAGATGAAAACAGATCGTAGTAAAGGAACAGTGGTAACATGGCTATGTAACTGGCAAAGTGGTAGGAAGCAAAGAGTAGTGGTAGATGGATGCTTTTCTGAGAGATGTAAGCAATAGGACGCTCAAGGTGTGTGTATTAGGGTCACTATTAATGCCTAATTTATGTAAATGATACGTACTTGTGCATTGGGAGTAAAATTTCAAAGTCTGCAAACAATACAGAACTTAACTATGTCGTAATTGATGAGGGTAATATTCACAGCTTTCAGGATGGCATAGGCAGACTGGTGAAATGGGTAGACACGTGTCAAATACAACTTAATTTAAACAGTGTAAAGCAATAGTGGTATCTAAATTATATTATTTTGAGTCGGGTGCTGAGCGACCTGAGGTGTTTATTCACAAATCTTTGAAGGTTAAAAGGCATGCTAACAAATGGTTTCAGAAAGCATATGGGATACTTGGGTTTCTAAATAGGGGCACTGAATACAAAAACAAAGAAGTAATGCTAAACCTTTACAGGTCTGGTTGGGCTTCAACTGGAATATTGTGTACAATTCTGGGCACTGCACTTCAGGAAGGATGTCAAGGTCATGGAGGGGATACAAAGGAGGTTTACCTGATTATATCAGTGATGACAGAATTAAGTAAAGTGGAGGGATTGGAGAAGCTGCGTTTGCGTTCCTTCCTAAGAGTAGAGGAGATTAAGGGGAAATCTAATAGACGTATTCAAAATTATAAGACGTTTCAATAGAACAAAAAGGGAGGCACATTCCTCTGGCAAGTGCATCAATCACCAGATTTAAAATAATTAGCAAAAGAACTAGGCAGGAAATTAGGAGAAATTTCTTCACAGAGGGTTGTTAGCAGAAATCAGCACCTCAAAGGCGGTAGAATCAGAATTCTGTGGAACTTTCAAACGGCAATTGAAGAGGACTAATTTGCAGGGTTATGGGGAAAATGTGGGATGTGGGAGTAAGTTGCACAACTCTTTCAAAAAAACCAACACATACACAGTGAGCCAAATCCCTCTCTGCTCCAGGTTATATGATTCCAACTGAATAGAAGGAGGTGTGGTTTGCTTCTGTTGTTTATGGAGATGTTTCCAATGTCACGTTTGAAGTCAAGCGTTAAAACACTGGAAACACAGCTGGTGAGGCAATCTCTGTTGATGTTATGGGTGCAGAATCTTTCCTGAACAGCATTTAAAAAGAAATACAAGGCAAAGGGGCTGGGGCTGGTTTAGCACACTGGGTTAAATCGCTGGCTTTTATAGCAGACCAAGGCAGGCCAGCAGCATGGTTCAATTCCTGTACCAGCCTCCCCGGACAGGTGCCGGAATGTGGCGACTAGGGGCTTTTCACAGTAACTTCATTGAAGCCTACTCATGACAATAAGCGATTTTCATTCGTTTCATTTCAAAGCGGCAGGAGATGACCTGGAAACAAAACACTCAAGACATAGGACAGGATTGACAGGACTGGAAATTCCTGCCCAAGGTCAATGGGCTTTTGGCTGCTCGCCAAATTTTCAAGTCCTGCCCACACCTATTCCCTTCACTGGTGGGGTATGTCATGACAGGGAGGTATGAGGAGCTTTGATCCAGAAATAGGGTCCAACAAGTAGCAGGCAATTTAGAGGTTGAACAGATTGGAAGTAAAGATTGATATTAGTAGAGCTCCATTCAGACTTATTTAATTAGTAAAAAGGCATAGGATGCCCTGGTTCTGCCGGCGTATCCTCTCAAGATCCATTGTCATTCAGGACAACCTTGTTTGACCAACCATTATCCCATCACAGAGCCTGATGACCTATTTCTCTGTCAAGCGATGGTTGTTGCATATTGATGGCATAGCTCTGTCCTTATGTATAAACAGGAGTGGGCAATCAGCCAAGATAAGGGATTCAAAAATACAACTTTATTGCTAATTATTCACTTTAAAACACTTGCATGCGAACCAAATCAAAACTTCGAAAAACAAAATATCAAACAATGCATGAGTTGGTCAAATACATGGCAAAGGAAATCATTAAACATAAAAACATAAAGAAATCACTTCAAAATAAATCAATAGGATGATTCAAGAATGCGGAAGGGAGGATTCAGAGAGAGGGAACCTTGGCTATGAGGTCTCACTTTAAGGGAATCCATATGGATGATCTAATCTAATCCCTCATTTACTCCCATTGGTTTCTAATTCTCAGCTGAGACCTCCTGACTTGTTCAAATATGTGTGTGTTACTTAGAGGATGATTTATTAATCAAACAATGGCCATTACTTAAGATTTACTGGTGTCCATCAAAGTCAATGTCAGTGTCTATGTGCGTAGCTTCATGAAAATACGTTTCTCATGCCACTGCTGGTCACAGACCGTGCTGTAACTAATTAGTTGATAGATTCTTATTGCTAAATGCACTAAAATACAATAGTCTATTCATTAAATGAAACATTTGCTTAAACAATGTCTAAATTTCCAAAGACAAGACAATACAGTTGAATAGTTGATTCATTATCTGAAATAATTATTGCATTTTCATAGTCAAGGCATCTTTAATAGTTTCACCCTTTAGCTATGCTTTTGATTAGCACCTAAAACCATGAATCAATAAATCAATAATCTATCAATGGGAATGTTGCATTTATTTAGGGAGGCTTTCAGAATGTCCTTGTAGCGTTTCCTCTGTCCTCCTAGCTTGTCATTGCAGAGCTCAGAGTGGGGCACTTGTTTTGTGAGTTTTATGTCAAGCATGCAGGCAATGTGGCCCACCGCCCATTGCAGCTGGTCGAGCATGACCAATGCCTCGATACTGGGCATATTGGCCTTGGAGAGGACGTTCACATTGGTACGCCTATCCTGCCAGTGGATTTGCAGGATTTTGCAGAATCAACATTGATGATATCTCTCCATGGGTTTCAGGTGTCTGCTGTAGATTCTCCATGTTTCTGATGCATACAGGAGGGTAGTACACATCCCTGTTTGACACCAGTTTGCACACATATTGGGTCTGTGGTGGTTCTGTTGGTGAG